>NW_004567113.1:12113148-12133435 GCF_000260355.1 Condylura cristata
AGTGGGGAGCAGAACAGGCAGATCTATGAAGTACACTGCTGAGGGGAGCAGCGGGCAGGTCAGGAGAGGTCTGCCGCACCATGTGGATCACCTCCCAGGGAGGGGATCGAACTCATGCTGAAGTGGCTTTAGCTTCTCAGTGCTGTGCTTTAACCTGCTGTGCCACCAGGGAGGGCCCTCATTTGCATTTTTACCAGTCATCTCTGTGAGTACTGTTTTGCTGCATGTTGATGGTCAATATTTTTTCTTTGACTAAAGTGAGTCTAAAATGCTATTTTAACTTATTTTAATTTGCACTGTTCTGATTGGCTTGAAAAATAGTGTGTGGATCAGATGACTACTTGAATTAGGACTTAAGTGAATTGCTTTCGTAAGTCCTTTGCCTGTTTTTCTATTTTTTTTAGAGATTTATTTTATTTATTTGTGCATATAAAAACTGGGTTGTAGGCCAGAGGTGTGGGGGCAGGGAGTGAGTGGGATTGAAAGGGCTTATCAGAGGCCAAATAGGGAGCAGAACAGGCAGATTGACAGAAACATACTCCTGAGGGGAGCAGTCAGGAGACAAGAGAGGTCTGCTGCGCCAAGTGGGTCAGCTCCCTGGCTGGGAATTGAACTGTTGTTGCAGTGGCTGGGGATAGTTTGATAGCCCTGAGACTTTACTCCCTGCACCACCAGCAAATGCCCTTTAATTAGTTTTTTTTTTTCTTCCTGGTGATTTTCTGGAAGGACATTTTAATATAGAAAGGACTCTGCACCAATGGTTTGTTCATTAACTTAGTTCATAATTTCTGTTGCCTTTCAACATCATAAAAATTTGAATATGGTCAAATATATATGTATGTTTTCTTTTATAGCTTGTGGATTTGTAATCTTGATCAAGATCTCGCCTCGTTCACTTACAATGTATATGCAAAATCCTGTAAGATTCCAGAATTTCTTTCTTTTTTTTCTGTAGTAATATTGACTTATAATGATTTGTAATCATTGTACATGATTTAGAGACATAGGCTCACACCTCTTCAAGTAGCTGCTACTGTAACCACCAAAGCATCCATAGTGCTATACAATAAGTTATTAGCAGTTTCCTGTTTTGTCCCACCATCACCTTCTACCCCTTTCTCATAGTGTCAATTCTGAAGTCATTAGTTGGAGATACTTTCCTTTTCTTAACTCTTTTGTAATAGGTTAACTGCATAATGCTTCTTTATTTCTGGCTTCTCAATTTTGTCCCATTGATCTACATGTCTAGTCGTTCTTTAATACCATACTGTTTTGGTTACATCTTTGTAGTATAGTATGAAGTGTGGGTGCATGATACCTCCATTTCTTTACTGTCAGGGGTAATTTTGGCTATTCAGGGTCTTTTTTTGGTTCCACGTAAATTTCAGAACTTTGCTGTATTTCTTAGAGAGTCATCGAAACTTTAATAGGGATTTCAATGAACCTATGTAAGATATTGCATGTTATGGGATATTTTAACAACATGAATTCTTCTAATCCATGAGTAAGGAATACATTTTTATTTTTTTGTGTCTTCTATTTCTCTGAACAATGTCTTAAGACTCTTAAATGGATAGATCTTTTTTCTATTTTGCTAGCTTTCCCACAGATATTTAATTCTCTTTGATATAATTGAAAATGTGGTCCCTTAGTGGTAGAGCAGTGGGTTAGAGTGCAGCCCTATGAAGCTGTCTATAGCCACTGTGGCATGCATTTGAGCAGATCGCTCCTATTTCACCCATTGCTCCCCTCGACAGTGTATTTCAGTCCATCTGCCTGTTCTGATCCCCACTCTGTCCCTGGTGAATACTCTCACCCCTCACACCTCTGGCATATACTCTAGTTCTTATATACATAGATATACAAATGTTAAAAAAAATATTGATTTCTTTCTGTTTTATCAATAGTTCATTATTTTTATACAGTAGAATAACAGACTTTTATGTTTTGACTTTGTAGCTTGCTAATTAACTATACTTATTTACTGTTTCTTTCCATGCCTATTATGTTATCTGTAGATAGTTATAATTTTATTTTTTCTTTTCCAATTTGGATCTGTCTTATATTTTTCTTTTGCCTAGCAGCTCTGACTATGACTTCCAATACCATGTTTAATAGTAGTGGTCTTAGAAGAAATATTTTCATTTTCATTAGTATGATGCTAGCTATGGATTTGGCATATATTGTATCTAATTTGTTATGTTCTATCTATCTCTATTTGACTAAGTTCTTATCACAAATGAATGCTGAATCTTGTCAAATGCCTTCTCTACATAGATTAATATGATCATATGATTTTTACCATTATTTGGTCGACATGGTGAATTCACATTAATTGATTTTCTATGTTGAACAATCCTTGCATTCTTGGAATAAGCCCTACTTGGACATGATCTATGATCCTTTCTTTTTTTTTTTTTTTTAAAGATTTATTTATTTATTCATACAGAACTGGGGTACAGGCCAGAGATGCGGAGGGTGAGAGGATTCACCAGAGACAGAGCGGGGAACAGAACAGGCAGATCGATGAAGTACACTGCTGAGGGGAGCAGTGGGCGGGTCAGGAGAGGTCTGCCGCGCCATGTGGTCACCTCCAGGGCAGGCGGGAATCGAACTCATGCGGAAGTGGCTTTAGTTTCTTTGTGCTGTGCCTTAACCCGCTGCGCCACCAGGGAGGGCCAGATCTATGATCCTTTTAATGTATTGAATTTGGTTTGCTAAGATTTTGTTGAGGATTTTTACATCAGTGTTCATCAGATATGTTGGTCTGTAGTTTTCTTTCTTTCTGGTGTCCTTTTCTGCTTTTAGCACTGGAACAATTTTGGTTCCATGAAATGTATCTGATGTTGGTGTGGAGGAGTTGAGGTAGGGTTGGCTAATGTCTGTGGAACCATTGTTTCACTCCTCTGTGAGATTTGGGATGGGAGAATCTGTAGTCCCTTGGCTCTCAGTGTGCCTAACAAGGTAATCACCATTAGTAGGAAGTGGGAAAGGGTTGAACAGATTAGAATTCCTGCTATGCTATTAACTTTACTGGAGTTCCCAGTACATAGAACAACTTAGCTCATCCACGACTTACTCCCCTTTTCTAAGGGGTGTGCCTCTACAAACCTCACCTCCTCCTCCCCAGGCTTCTGACTGGGCTGATAGCCTTTCCACTCCTGCCTTCTACTCCAGAGCACATTCTTCAGGTTCCTTGTGCTGTATATTTTCTGTTCAATGTAGCATGACTCTAGTCATGTCAACACTGTTGACATTTGTACTGATCTCTGCTGTCCAAGGGACAGTCATTTCAGCTCTTGTCCATAAAGCCATTTCTTCAGTTTCCTGTGAATGACTACATTAGCCACTGAGGACCGAGTCTTGTCATTCTTCCTGCTGGGTTGCGTCTGTGGTATTTAGCTGAGCTTGCTCTACTGCTTGCCAGGGCCTACTGCACTTAGGCTGCCTCCAGGCTTGACCCTAAAACTTCTTGGTGTCTTGGTGGGTCTTCATTCAGGTCCTGTCTTAGGAGTCTGCTGAGGTTTACTATAGCAGGGTTCTTGACAGGGTTATCTTGTCAGGGTTCTTGATAACTCTGCTGCTTGCGGGGGAACCTTGCAGTTTGGGTGCTCATCTCATCCACCTAGGTTACCTGGTTGGACTGTTCCACTACTCTTGGGGCCCTTCTCCTTGGCGGTTGCTCCTGCTACATGCTTCAGTTATTTGTTTTTACTTCAGAAGCTATGGAGTGCTCTGTTGCAATCTAGCTGTGCTTGTGGTTGTATGGAGGAGGTGAGCTCCATATCATGGCTCTGCAGCCAAAAGGATTTTTTCTGGAACTTCAATATTTACTCCTTTAATATTAAATTCAAAATTGTAATTTAATTATCTTTACCATATTTTGGGGATTTATTATAACTTTAATAGAAATAAAACAGTATACTATTTTAAAAGGTAAATGGAAACAGACAGAAAAGATATTAGAAAATTCACTTAGGACAAGAATAACAGTGGCATTGTAGTGCCAATGGCTAAGTGTGTTTTCCAAATAGAAAATTAGAATGCTGATCTCTATTTTTACTTCATTCACCATAATTCCAATTTGTTATTAGATCTACATGATAACATAATCAACAATCTCCAAGAGAAAATTTTAGAAGACCACAATCATGACATTGATTTTCTTATACAAGCAAAACAGTTAGTATCCATAAAAGGAAAAATGATAAATATACAACTCTAAAAATTAAGAACTTTTGAGAAATGAAAGCATCACATTAACTGACTTTAAATTATTCTACAAATCAACAGTAATTAAAAAATATGATATTACCATTGAAAGAGATTTACACTAGGGTTAATGGAAAAGAATCAAAAGTATAGACATAAATTCATGTAGACACCAATATTTAATTCATGATGTGAGAGCCACAATCATACAAAGGTAAATGGAGTCTCTTTAGAAAATGGTACTGTGAAAATTGGACAACCATATGTGAAAGAATGATGCTGGATCACTCTGTCCCATTTTTCTGTGATGAAAATGTTAGAAGAGATATAAAAAAATGGAGAAAAGGACACAAAAAAAGTCATGGATGAACCATCTAGAAAAACAAGTGTCTTCTTAGTTTCATATTTTTCCTTTCATTTAAAACCTGTAACTATTCTAATTCCCTGTCTTGAACCATACCAGTTAGATTTCTTTTAATTCGTTAGCTTTGCTGAGTAACAAGTGTTGGAATTAGTAGTTTAAAATGAGAAGCATTTATCCAACTTGGCAATTCTGCAAGCCAGCAAAGTGCTGAACTCAGCTGTGTTGTTTTTCTGGTGTTTGCTGGGTTCATTCATGGGTTAAGGTCAGATGCCAAGTTGGCTGGGTGCTGGATAGCTTGCAGGAACCTCAGCTGGGATGACTCACCTCTGCTTTATGTGATCTCTTGCCCTCTAGCAAGTTAGTGCAGTTTTGTTCACATAGTTGACTCTTACTATACTCTTCGAAACTTTCTTGTAATTATGTCATCAGGCTCAAAGTCTGCAGTCTTAAGATTTACATCAGGTTTGTCTGCCACTTGATAGCTATTGTTCTCCCTAACCTGGATGTAGTTCTGCAGATTGGCAATTTGGATTACAGTCAGCTGGCAGGTTCTTCTGATCATTGCTGGTTCATGAATCTGTTGGAATTCAGCAGCCAAGTTGATTGGGTGCTGGTTAGTTTAGGATGACTTCATTTGGGTTGGATGAGTCCTTACTCATGTGACTCTTATCTTTCCAGGCAAGTCCAAGTCTACTTGGTCATGTGGGTGTCTGGAAAGGGTTCTAAAAGACAGGGACAAAGTGTGTATGTCCTCTTGAGGCTGAGCTTCAATACTGACACATTATCCCTTCTGTTGCTTTTGTCCTTCAAAAGAATTTAAATTTTTATTTGTCAATTATACCCCAATAAAACTAGGAAAAAAGCAATTTCATTTTTTTTGATTACAGTTTCTTTTTCTGTCTTAATACTTAATTAGGATTTTTTCCCTATATTTTGCTTTCTTAAAGATTCATTTATTTATGCATACAGAACTGGGGCACAGGCCAGAGATGCGGAGGGTGAGAGGATTCACCAGGGACAGAGTGGGGAGCAGAACAGGCAGATCGATGAAGTACACTGCTGAGGGGAGCAGCGGGCGGGTCAGGAGAGGTCTGCTGCACCCTGTGGATCACCTTGGGGGTGGGTATCTAACTCATGCTAAAGTGGCTTTAGTGTCGTAGTGCTGTGCTTTAACCCGCTTCGCTATCAGAGAGGACCCTTCATATTTTATTTAATGTAGTCATATTTTGATAGGCTAATTCCTAATAAGTCATCCAAAGGATAGCCATATATTTGGTCTGAGGTTCTCTATACACACAGTCAAGTAAATTCAGCATAGAATATTTTAGAAGAAATTAATGCTATATTCTGAAATATAAGGCATATTCATAGTTATGAGTTTGCTGAAAGTTTTCCAAAAGTGTTAGTCTCTTGAAAGGTGCATTATAAAGTTGATCAAAATACAATAATCTGAAAAGAATTGTTGCTGTTAATGAAAAGAATCCTGATTAAATTGTATGATGACTGAGGATTTCTAAAAACATTATTATTATTATTATTAGTAGTAGTAGTAGTAGTAGTAGTAGTAGTCAATGGCAAGAGACATTATTCCATTCATGGGAACAATGGAACATGTAAACGGAAGATTTTGATCTACATTAAGACACCTTTCACCTTTTCAATATAAATTATTTTCCTGATAGTAAAAGATAACACTTGAAATAATCTGTATAGAATATATTACTCTAATATTAACAAAAGTTGCAGGTGGTGATTAAATTACACTAGTAATGAGAGAATATCATATATTAATGGTGACTAACGTGTGATAGTCAGTGTTAAATTTAAAAAATATTGGCAAATTGTTAAATCATGTATTAAAACACTATGGTTGCTGAAACAACAGTAGAGAAATCATTGTACCAGCTTTCATTCTTGTTGGTATAATTTGGGGGATGGTGGTATAGTTTAATGGAAAAGCTTGTGTTTTGTGGTCAGCTAGAACTGGTTTAAGATTTAGGGTTTTCTACCTGCTTGTCCTTAGTAAGTTTTAAAATCTCCCAAACAATTATTTCCTTATATGTAAATTCTGGAAATTTACCCAGCCTTCTGTACTTTAAGGATAAACTGAAAAAAAATGTAACTAAGCCCTCCTGTTGAATAGCCAGGCACAGTATAAATATTTAACACTTCAAAGTTTTATGCTTCAATGTTTTCTTTACAAAATGGAGACACCATACTTACCATGAAGCACTGCAGCCTAGTACTTATGAGCTTGGGGATTAAGTCAGGAAAATCTGAATTTTACCTTCAACTGTGTCATTACAAGGCTGTGCAACGTCATACAAGTTAGTAAGCATGAACTGTAGTTCCATCTTTGGACTGGGTATTAATCTCTATTTGTGATCTGGTTTCAGTTTCGGCCTTAGTATTTTTTTTTTTAATATAAATATAACATAATAGTTTATTTTTACATCATTTTGTACAGTTTTTTTTTTTCATCTCAATTGTAATTCCCATGGGTTTCCCATCACCAAGTCACCCATGTTCAGCCTTAGTTTTAGGAAGCCAGTTAGCTGATGTCAATTTTAACGCCACCTCTGATATTCTTGAATTTGCATGTGACCACATGAACTACTACCATATCTAGGCAGAGGATTAATATTATTTACATAAGCAAGGAATGTCTTTCAGACTTAGTTTATATGATTGTTTGGATTCTCTTAAAAAAAAGATTTATTTATTTATTTATACAGAACTGGGGTACAGGCAGAGATGCACAGGTTGAGAGGATTCATCAGGGACAGAGTGGGGAGCAGAACAGGCAGATCAACAAAGTACACTGCTGAGGGGAACAGCGGGTGGGTCAGGAGATGTCTTCCCTGCCATGTGGCATGTGGATCACCTCCGGGGCAGGCGGGGATCGAACTCATGAGGTGGCTTTTGATTCTTAGTGTTGAGCTTTAACCTGCTGCGCCACCAGGGAGGGCCCGATTGTTTGGATTCTTATTCAAGGAATTTTCACGCCTCTCTTCAAATGTACATGGAATATACTTCCCTTTCCTATTTTGGGCTTTGTAAAGTGGGTGGGGTGTTAGTGGCTGTGATTCAAGCAAAAACTTGGAAGGTACACTTGCAATTTGCTTTGGCATCTCTACTACCACTAGGAGAAGAGCTTTTCCTGACAGCTATTGTTCCATCAATGTGGGGACCAGAATGCCCACCTGAGCCTCAATTGCAGCAAAGAGCCAAGTCAGCTAGTTGAGCAGCTTGATTCAGCATCACTTAGCCTAGACTGCCTGACATTCATCTGGCCTATAGTTACATGAGCAAGAATGAATCTGCAGGTAAAGCCATAGAATGTTGGGATATTTGGTTATAGAGCATAATTGCCGATATGTGAATAGCTTGTGAATATGCATTTTCAAGTATAGGTGAGTATTTAAGATGTAAATTGGAGAGAACTGTTCATTTCTCATAAAATTCTATTGTGCAGTTGATATATGTTCATAATTGAAATATAAGTACTGCGATAATTGCCAAGGATTTTTGTGTGTTCAGAAATCATTTCCTAGAAGTTTCAAATATATTATTTGACCCAACAAAAAATTAGAGCTGTCCTTGGTGGCGCAGCAGTTTAAAGCACAGCACTAAGAAGCTAAAGCCATTTCAGCATGAGTTCCATCCCTGGCCCCGGAGGTGATCCACATGGCACAGCAGACCTCTCCTGACCCGCCCGCTGCTCCCCTCAGCAATGTACTCAATGAGCCTGTTCTGCTCCCCACTTTGTCTCTGGTGAATCCTCTCACTGCCTCTGCACCTCTTGCCTGTACCCCAGTTCTGTATGCATAAATAAATAAATCTTTTTTAAAAATTAAATAGCAAAACAAAGTCAAATAATAAAGATTATTTTATATCATAACTTCAGTCTTTTTAGAATTGTTTGGTGTATGGGTGTTCTGTCTGTTATACAATTCACCATTGAGAACTTACTTAAGTTTGAAATACTTAATTCCAGAGAAGTTTTCTGAATAATTGAGTGTGATGGAATCAGGATGACTGATCTTTGGTAAATATTTCTTTGAAATGTCATGAGATATTCATTGTCATTGTCATTTTTACCATCATATATTTATAACCACCCTATAAAGGTAATTTGATTAAAACTTTGGCTAAACTAATATGAACAGAACTTGTCTGCTTAAGTAAAAAGAGCATTAATTGGAAATATATTAAATAGTTGACAGGCCCAGGCATTTCAAGTTTAGATATGGAAGGAATTCTGGCAGGTCAAGGTTGGAGCCAAGGGCCTAGGAAGAAGGAATCCCCAAATATTTTTTCCAGAGTGTTTCTTTTGGAAATGAATGAACTAAAACCTTGTCTTATTGTTATTTTGTTCAAGATTTAAAAGCTAGGACATGAGCAAATAAGAGCCTAATCAAGGGAGAAGAGAGATCCTTGGGGTCATTGGGAACTGTCACTTCACCAAAGATATCAGGAACTCATTATTAAAAAAAGTGGAATGGATGCTGATCAGTCAAAAGATACCACCATTGCATTTATTTTTATGCAATATGCTATATGTTATTCACCATCACCTTTACTGTCAGTTTCTAGAAAGTTGACAGTTCCAAGATCTATACTTAAGACCTGTCTCTAGAATATAATGGAAGAGTTCAGGACAAGGATGTAACAATGGCCATGTAGGAGTCTACATGAGAAGTTTCTGGATATAAGTAAAATTTTTCAGCTGTTCTGCTGTAACAGGACATTGAACACTAAGCCTGTCATTGCTAAAAGGTCAATCAATACAAACATGGTTTATCTCAGAGGGTGCTGTAGCTTCCTCTAAGGGTTCTGCCAGTAGGTTGAAAAGAAGTTCCTTTTTACCTTGTGGAGTGAGGCGTGTTTCACCATACATTTTATCTTACTCCTAGTCAATATACCAAACAAGTAGCTTTTTCTTTTTTCCCAATGCTTCTAAGTCTCAATTTTCTGATCATATTTTTATTACTTAGTCAGACAATCCTGTGTACTGTGTACTGTGTGGTTGTGGAAAAGACAGTACAAAAGAAATTCACACTTTGGAACTTAGTAGGAAAAGAAGATTAAACAAATATGCAAATAATCAGTGTTGATAAAATATCTTGCCTGAAGTGATGATGATGTGATGACAATGTGCTCAGAGGGAACCAAACTTCTGGGTGGAGGCTCAGGGCACACTTCTGCCAGGACTAGGGTTTTAGCTGAAGACATGGAGATTGAGTAGGAGTTAACTAAATTAAGGAGGGATGGATGAGGGGGCAAGGAGTTGGCTACAGAAACAAATAGGAGGCCAAAGAGGCAGGTAGTAACTCAACCCTCTAGAAAGACTTTCAGATCAGTGTTCCTGGATTATGGTGAGTGGAAGAGATTGGTGAGAGGCACTCTCTTTCTCCAGTGCCAAGGAAAACAACTTTAGTATTTGGAGAGGTTTCATCTTATCAAGGGCATCAATCTCGACAACCTTTTAGAGAGGGGTTGAAGGAGAAAATGGAAATACTAAAAGGAGAGGATGTGGTTAATTTTTGTGTGTGTTCTATTAAAAGCTTTGGAAAACCACCCCTCTGTCTATTTCATTTCAATTCATTGTTCCACCTCTCAAGCCACAGTGAATCATCCAAGATGCAGATAACATCCAATGTTTGAATTGTCCTCACCATTTCAAAACCCACTTGAAGAATGGCCATTTTTTTTTTCCCGCTGTTAGATACTTACACATTTTTCAGGAAAACAAGCCAAGGAGAATGGTGAGCTCTGTGTGTGCACACATTTGCCCTGGCCCAGTTCAGCCGGCCAACTCTCACTTGTCACATTGAATCCTTTATTACAACAAAATATTATTTTAAAGCTGCACTAACAGTAATTAGAAGCAATTGAGTTTTATCAACTAACACAAACTGTGGGATTTTGAACTTGGATTTAAGTTGGTATTTTAATGAAGTGTGTGCTAACATCCCCAAATCTGCTGTCAGTCCAGCAGCTGAGTCGCATATACAGACCTTTGATGGCGGGACCATGTGTTAACGCTCAGAAGCGGCAGCTCATATGTTGGCTCCACACGTCCACGCTTCACAGATCTGTATCCCAGGCCTATTGTGTCCTCTCCTCTGCTAATGAATATTCTGATAGTCCCCACGTTTGTTTTTATACAACTCTGGAATTAAAAAGAAGATTGTTCGCATGTGCACATTTTAATAATGGACCTTCAGATAGGACTAGTGAGTAACGACTTAAAATGTTCTTTTTTGTTCAACTGTTTCATGTTCAGGATTTTAGAACCTATGTAATAAGAAGTAGAAGTTAGGGAAGGGAAAAGAATAAAAGAAAGAAAGAGAAGGATGTTCCCTAATTTTAAACGACCATTTTAAATATCTGGTAAAGGCAGATCAACTTCCCTTTTTAGAAAGCTTGGCCCAAACCCTTTTGTATTAGATATATTCAAAGGACAACTTGAAATTTGCTGTCTAAAAAAAATGCCTCATAAAAATCAAAGCCAGGTTTGTAACTCTAACGGTAGAGTCAAATGATGGAAAAGATGAAAGGATATTCCTAACAGGACAAAATCTAGATTAGAGAAAAATGAATCATAGGTTTGTTTTACAGTTAGATTTGACCTCATCACTTGACAATTCAAAATAAATTTAGTAGTGTGACCATTGAACAACCCAACACAATACAATGGAAAGGTGCTGAATCCACAGACTTGAAAATCTGCATATATCTTTGAATTCACCAAAAACTGAACTCCCATTCCTCCCTTTGAATCCTCAGGGGATTAGTTACAGAACCCTTCCGACACTCTGAAGAAAGCAACTATGGATGTTCAAGTCCCTTATACTTAACAGCCGCCTATGTTGGTAAATTGTGCATCTAAGGTTTCAACCAAAGATGTCCTGGATTACTTGAGTTCATGAATATGGAGCCTCATATTTGGAATACCAGTTATACTTATTGAACAAGTCTGCTTGTAAGGGGAACTACACAGCTCAGACCCATGTTGTTCAAGGGTCAACTGTATTTTGAACTTTTTATCCACTCCTCCCCTCCTGATCAATACCAGAAAATGTTAGGACAGAGTAGATATCAGTTTCTTAAAGAAGACAGTACAGTTGTCCACTTCTTGGGATTTCATTTAGGCAATGGACTCTTTCCAGGTCTTCTCTGATAGGAACTTATTGCATTTAGGCTTACCCAAGGGAGCAAGTTGAGGAAATGAATTCATATGTGACATAAGTGACCAATAAGGAATGGAAATCGATGAATACACACTTCTCCATTTTTTCACCTTGACTGATGGATTGGACACATATTTTATAAGACCCCCTCAGATAGTTTCATGGAACTGAGAACCAGTAACTTGTAGTGACTGATACAATAATATTCCTGGTGTGGATTTTTCTTCATCTCCTATTTACTCACCCAAGCATACCTGGACTAATGCATCCCTGGGCTAATGCTCTTGATAAATTATCAACGTCCAATTTTGTTTTCAGGGGAATTTGGCCTAGGGTGATATATAATAGGAGAATTGTCAGAAGACTGACAATTAGGAAAGGATTTTTGAGCTGAATTTCTCATTGGTCAGTTTATAGCAGAACCTAATGGCTGCTTGTGTGTGGTGAGAGCCCCTAGCATTTTGCAGCATCACAGTTATGCAGACAGCCACCTATCGTGGCTACTTTGGGTTGTGGCACTTGCACTTGCATGTTACAGGGCCTATAGAAGTGAGAGGATTTTATAATTGATTGACAGTTCACAACTCCTCTAAAGCCTTGAAATGAGAGAATCAGTCACACTATGAAAGTCAGGAGATGTCTGTGGTAATGTTTAAAGAAACCCTTGTCTTTTTCAGTCATAAATCAGGATTATAAGGGTAGCCAAACTAAAAAAGAACAGTGAATGGACACTGTCTTGACAAACATGTAACACATATAAAGTCATAAGAATGGGATCTGAGCCCTGGTTTAGGGATATTTCAGTTGATAAACTTGAAAATATTTATTTATCTCCCAGGTTTGCCCGAGTCCTTCAATCTGGAAAAAACAGCCGCCTTCCTTTGTAGAAGACAATAACAGTCCCATCTTGCCTGGGAACCCTGGAAAGAACTCATTAGAGGCAAATATCTTTTAATATATGCACTGTATTGCTTGCGATCTGCCCTCACCTCCCCTTATGCCTCCACACCAAAAAACTGGGTCGGGTTTGGGTACAGCTCAAAATGCTGTTATTTTGACAGCAGGAAAATGCTGCCTCTCTGGTGCAGAGAATATCTGAATCAGCATTCTGGCTAGTGTTCATGGACAGGCCTGAAGAACATTTGTAGGAGTCGATTTGTGTGCCACCTTATTGTAATAGGGTGGTGGGGGAAGAGTTGGAGTTTAAAGCTTGACATTGGAGCACTTGCCAGTGATTTGAGCTACAAGATACTGGCAAGGGTACAGTCACACATTTTGGAAGTGATTATGAGGGGACACTGGAAGGCTTTGGCAAAGTGCTTTAGGGAAATGGGAGTGTTAGAATGGATTGAAATATGAGAACCAAGACCCCATCATCTTACTCTTTCACCAGGAGGCTACATAGGCCTCCACCGGAGCAGTATCTAAGACACTGGTGATAGGCCTCAAGCATCTTTGAGAGGCTCTGTGTTAGCTTATTTGCAAGCTGCATTTACGGTAAATGATATTACCCTAAAATGGAACTCTCTAGAATACAGCAATGGAAAGTTAGAAATTGATGTTTCCAGGCCAAGGGCCATGAATACTGATATTAAGGAAGATCTCTTGGCTTCCTCTTGGAAAGCCTGCAGTCTTTTCCCTTTAATTACTGAAAATCATGAATGAAGATGCTTTTCTTGGACTCTAATAGCTTCAGTCAGTACAGGATATCTCCAGTTGGTTAAGAACTGAATAGCAATGACATTATTTAGAAGTTTATTAGAAATGCAGAATATGGGCCCTCCCTGGTGGTGCAGCAGGTTGGAACACTGCACTGCGAAGCTAAGCCAAGCCTTAGCTGCTTCGGTGTGACTTCAGTCCCCACCCAGAGGTGACCCACATGGCACAGCAGACCTTTCCTGTCTTTCCTGCTGCTCCCCTCAGCAGTGTACTTCATCTATCTGCCTACTTTGCTCCCCACTCTGGCTCTGGTGAATCCTCTCACTTCCCCTGCATCTCTGGCCTGTACCCCATTTATGTATGCATAAATAAACCCTTTAAAAAAGAAATGCAGAATATGAATTTTAACAAGATTATGCAAGTCATTCAATATTGAGAAAACTGAAAAAATATTGCCTTAGAAGGTTTAACTTTGTTACAATCTCCAAGTTTCCATTGCAGAGGATGATGTATGGATTTTGATTAGCAATTATCATTTAGCTTTGGTTATACAAGTTCATTGAAACCCTACCATCTAACACTTAAACTTTGTATGTGTGTATGTGTATGTGTGATTGAGAGAGAGAGGGAGAGATGTTCAACTACTGTGTGGTATGAACATATGATTGTCTCATGGTGGAATTAAAATAAACACTGAGGAAAAGTTACAGGTTGTTGCTGAAGGATTTGGAACAAGGAATCAAAATGGTTCCGACAACAAAAATTACAAATAGAAATATTATCAATTTATACATAAAAAGAAAGAAAATGTAAAGTTTTTTTTTTTTAAAGATTTATTTATTCATACAGAACTGTGGTACAGGCCAGAGATGCAGAGGGTGAGAGGATTCACCAGAGACAGAGTGGGGAGCAGAACAGGCAGATCGATGAAGTACACTGCTAAGGGGAGCAGCGGGTGGGTCAGGAGAGGTCTGCCCCGCGCCATGTGGATCTCCTTTAGGGCAGGCAGGGATCAAACTCATGTGGAAATGGCTCAAGCTTCTTAGTGCAGTGCTTTAACCCGCTGCGCCACCAGGGAGAGCCCGAAAATTTAAAGATTTAATGAACATTGTAAAATATTAAAAAATTGAGAAATCTCTAATTTATGTGTAATTAATATCCTATTCAAATCCATATAAACAAAGCTTTAAGAAGTGATTTTTTTAAAAAAAATTATTATTCATACAGAGCTGGGGTACAGGCCAGAGGTGAAGGGGCAGTGATGCACTAGTGACAGAGTGGGGAGCAGAACAGGCAGATTGATGAAGTACACTGCTGAGGGGAGCAGTGGGTGTGTCAGGAGAGGTCTGCCACACCATGTGGGTCACCTCCTGGACCATGGATCAAACTCATGTTGAAGTGGCTTTAGCTTCTTAGTGCTGTGCCACCAGGGAAGGCCAACAAGTGATTTTTATTGTTGGAAAAGACTTGGTAAGATACACATACATTGCTATTGGGGAATAAATTGTTAGGGTAGATAAGGAAAAATTTTATGGTATTAAGGGCATATGCATGTTCAGCTCTTTTGTCCTTAATTTCTTATTTAGGATTCTTTCTAAAGGCACTTATCTGAGATGTGAACAAGAATTCTCAGGCACAAATCATTATAATTATTGTTAACTTTTATTGAAATGCTTACTGTATACCACTGACTAAATTCTTCATGCAGATTATTTAATTCAATGTGCAAGGCAATACAATGTTATATGAATTTTTGTAATGTTCACCTACAAATGAGAAAATTGAGGCTCAGAAGTTTATAGTACCATCCTAAATTTGCAAAGTTAGGAAGGCACACAAGTTATCACACATCTCATAAAATGTTAAAGATCTTTCTACACAGAGAAACATTAAGCAGCTGTTTAAAGTAATATAAGAACTTTGATATAAGGCTAAGTAAAAATAAGGCAAAATAATTCTTTTAATGCGTGAAAAACATAAAGCACAAATGTTGGGATCTTATATTACACATTATTAACAGTTATTCCAGGTGGTAGAATTTGAGTGATTTCTCTCTAGTTTTTGATGTATTTTTTTGGATGTATTTTTCTGTGTATTTTCACTGTTTTTCTGCTAGAGACTTACATTATTTTCATAAGAAAATTTTCAATCTCGGTAAGACTGGGCTATGCGTTCTCTCTTTTTTTCATTTAAAAGGCAGGAAGACCAATCCAGAGGTTATAAAAAGCCTCCTACCACTCAGAAGGGAGATATGTAAATTCTTGAACCCATGTCTTCAACCACTAGTGACCAAATACACCAAAACCGAAATCTCCTAAGAACGACGGACTCGGGACAAAGAGTTAGTTCTCTGCTCTCTGCTCACCATTAGTAACTAGTTAGTTGTTAAGCATTTTTGTGTTTTTTTCTCTCTCTCAAATCTATCAAATTATATGTAAAATTAAATATATATATATAATTATTCATGCCATTTTTCTACTTCACTGATTTTCAAAAGTCTTTTAAAAGTCTCTACTTCCTCCATCCTTCTTTCTTTCTTCGCAACCAATACAATACTCTCATATAAAAATCTTCTACTCACCAAGTAGCATTTCTTTGTTAATATTTGAGCAAATTCTGTCAGATAAAAGGTCCTTTTGAGAAAAAGAAAAAAACCTGACTAAAGTAAGGATTTGGAGCAGAAGTGTCATGCTAACATGATCTATTGAATTTCAGCACCATCACAAGGATATATTATTTAAGTACAATTCTTGTTTTTTTTTTTTTGGCTGTTCCCAGTAAAATTATCATAGCCTTTCATGGAGCACTTCAGAGGCCCGTTAACTTCTCCCTCATTTACACACAGCTTCTCTCTCTTTCTGTTGTATTTTGCATCACTTAACCCAGTGGAGTGTTTTCAGACAAAGGCTGCCTAAAAGCTGGGGCCCACGATGTGACTCTAAGGCATTCATGGCCAGTATTGTTTTTGAAGACCATCTGCCTGTCATTTGTTTGCTGATTGAGTTAGTGCACCTAATAATATTTTTTTTATTGGGCTGTGCTAGCCAATGAAAAGGAAATTATACACTCAACAGATGGGTCACAAACCTTTCTACATTAGTGCAGCTACTCCTCGAGTTAGTTAAAAGCAATCATGAGAGCAGATTATAAACAGAATAATAGCCTTTTTATAAATGGTTTTCGCAGTGGTTACTGGTTGTGTTGCCAAAGGGGATGGTATCTGGGGTTCCCCTCTTTGTTATATAGGTTTCTTTGTAAGAACAATCTGAATGTTGAGGGATGGAAGCAAAGAGAAGAAAACCAGCTGGGAGTCATGAGAACCAGAACGCAGGAAACCATACATATAGGTAGAAAGCAACTGGCATCATATTAGCTTGTGTCGATCTTGAGCTGAGTGGGGCTGTGTGAACCAAGTCTCACACTCATCAGAGAGGGTCGGTCCTCTCATTCTGCAGCAAGGGAGGACAGTGCAGTCTGTCACAAAGGAATGCCCTGTAGCCCTGCTTTACATCAGTATAATGGAGAAACTGAGGCTCCTCAGCAAGATATATCATGTAAATGCTGCCCCAACCCCCCATCTCTTGGTTTAATACTGATTCCTGTTCAGTTTTTTCCTTTTGAATCTGCTTGCTTCTATCATAAAAACTTACTCTAAAGAGGCACCTTCCTTGTCCAGGACACTCCTGAATCAATGTGAGGTATGTTTAAGGACATGAAAGTGACTTTGTTCTGGAAGAATCGTGAAATGAAGGATCATTCCATTTGCCTTTGGACAATGACATTGCATCTCCTGCTGGAAACGTTAACTACAATAGCAAACATTTTGGTTTTACAGTGATAGACTTAATTGTTGAACATTTATAATATGTGAGAAAACTTTTGCAAGGAGAATAAATAAATACTGCTTTCATGAATCAAACAAACTAGAGAAGCTGGCAAATGTGTTATCACTTTTGTAATTGTACAGGTGAATTAACAACACTTTCCTGTTTTTTCCATAGTTGCAGGTCTCTTGTTTTGAGCTAACCTTGTACCTCCAGTGGAAATTTAGCAAAATGACTTGATTTTGGATTAAAAATGTGGGTTCTCCTTGGTGGTGCAGTGGATTGGAGAATCACACTGCAAAGCTGGCCTTGGTCGCTTCAGTGCGAGTTCGATCCCCCACCCATGTGGAGGTGACCACATGGAGCAGTAGACCTGTCCTGACTCGCCCGCTGTTCCCCTCCTCAATCTGCCTGTTCTGCTCCCCACTCTATCACTGGTGAATCCTCTCACACCCTGCACCTCTGGCCTGTACCCCAGTTCTGTGTGCATAAATAAATAAAATCTTTAAAAAAAGAAAAAGATTGCTGACATACTGCTGAGGATCAGGTGAAAGTCAGTTGTAGGATGAAGGGGAAAGGATGGGTGGAAATGAGGTCACTGAGAACATGGACAAGGAAGACACAAGACAAGGTGTTACAGAGACAATCCCAATATTTAAAACCCTGGTCTTTTACATTTTTCCAACTGATGGCCATCAGCACAATATTTTACTACTGCTCCTTGCTTCATTCCACATTGTAAACCTGTAGGTTAATGATTTTCCAAAGCTAATCAGATACTGAAGCTTTTCTGAGATTTTTATTTCTTTAGGTGTGCCTGGGGCCCTCTGGGGAGATGCCCACCATCACAGGTAACTCCTTCCCTGGTGGAGAAGGTGTGGGCCTTGGAGGGCTGGTTTCCTGTCATTCTTGTCTTGCTACGTCTCTGCTGCAGAGAGGATCCAGTGTGTCCAGATGTTTGCCTTGCCACAACCTCACTGGAAGAGGGGTAGTCCCTCCGGTTAACCTTAGGAGAGGTCCTCCTGCCTTCTATATATCTCCTTGTATTCCTCTGATGTTTGCAGCTTCATAACTAGAGATCAATTGATCAATTCTTTAGGCCATTTTGCCTAATGTTAAAGTGCCGGGTTCTGAAAGTGGATTCACTTGTAACTTCATCAGTCCATTGTGCCTAGATATGATGACCTTTGGGACATATTCCTGAACTTTATGAGGGTTATGTCTGGTTTCATGAGTCACTGGAACTTGAGAAAAAGGGGGCTAGCTGAAGGGGAGCAAATGGACCAGGAAAAAGAAGGGGCCAAGACGAAGAAGACACCTTTAGTCCTTACTTTGCTTCTCATTATGACTGAGAGGGATTTTTTTTAAAGATTTGTATATTTATGCTTGCAGAACTGGGGTACAGGCCAGAGGTGTGGTGGGTGAGAGGAGTCACCAGAGATAGAGTGGGGAGCAGAACAGGCAGATCAAATGAAATACACCGCTGAGGGGAGCAGCGAGCGGGTCAGGAGAGGTCTGCTGTACTATGTGGGTCACCTGCCTGGCTGGGGATCAAACTCCTGCTGCAGTGGATTCTGAGAGCTGCATAATGTGGTGCTTAACCTGTGTGCCACCAGGGAGAGCCCTGAGAGGGATTTTTTTTAACTCCAACTCTATCACTTTCTAGGCCTACTGAAAAATAAGTCAGAGGAACATTTTGACCTTGGTCATTTAAAAATCACTAAAATCTTTCAAACTGGCTAGCATTTTCTTTACACAATCTGATCCCGACCTAGTTACACTGGCAAGTAACTCAAAGATATGTCCAGAAAGCAAACCAACACCACAAAACCCCCCTCTCTTTATGACTGCTCCCCTAGGTGCCCCCATCGTCTCTGCCTCTGTTCACTGGCTCTTAGCAGTCATCTCACTCCAAGCCAATCATTAGGGTGAATCAGGTTAGGAACCTGCTTCCTTCTCCATCGCTCATCTGTCTCTCTCTTTCAGTTGGATGTTTCAGGGTTTTAATTCTGAGCGGGATTTAAATAAAATCAGAATCTGTCTGTGCCAGGGGGAGATGTGTTTGCTGGGAAATGAAATTCATGGTTTGGGTCACTTGCTAGTTAGCCCCATTTTCCTCCTGTGTCGGGATCCAGGGAAATGATATGCTAACCCCCACTCCAAGTCATTTATGCAATTTTCAGGGTGAGAAGGTGGTGACTGTATCCGTGGTAGGAGGGAGGGGTCAAGCTCCTATCCTGTTGCTGAATTTGATCACTAATGTCAGTGCTCTCTGCCTTAACGCTTATGTACATTTTAGGCAAAAATTGTATTTCAAGTTTACATTAAAAATTATCACTGGCGGGTCCTCCTTGGTGGCACAACTGGTTAGAGCACAGCACTGCAAAGCTGGCCACGTCTGCTTCAGTGTGAGTTCGATCCCCAGCCCCAGAGGTGATCCACATGGCGTGGCAGACCTCTCCTGACCCGCCTGCTGCTCCCCTCAGCAGTGTACTTTGTCGATCTGCCTGTTCTGCTCCCCACTCTGTCTCTGGTGAATCCTCTCACAACCCTTGCACCTCTAGCCTATACCCCAGTTCTATATGCATAAATAAATAATTTAAAAAAAAAAAAACAAACATTAGACCCCTTTAAAAAAAAATTATCACTGGCACCAGTTTCAGTCAGGACATGTCAAGGAATCAAGTCGCGCACAAAACACTTGAGCCAATAGGGGGTTTATTGTTAGGTTGTAGGGAATATTACAGTTCCCCGAAGCGGCAAATGGAAGTAGGGTTTGGAAATGGAAAAAATCTTCAGCCAGTCATCTTTACGCTGCTTTACATTGACATGTCAGTTCTTTTCCTCTCGGCAGACTTGCTTCTTTGCAGTGTCTAAATACTTGATCTCTAAAATTTTGGGTTATGCATGACCTTGGCTTTGCTTGTCACACATTCTGGCTCCCTCTGATTCTGTCCCTGAGCCAGCCCGACTTCTGTCAGGTAATTAGTTCTAACTTTGGGAATGAGTGAATGAGTCCCTATGGCCTTTCA
>NW_004567113.1:12134660-12142753 GCF_000260355.1 Condylura cristata
TTTTTTTTTGAATATTGTGCCTTTGGCAGAACTAATCTTTCCAAAGATGTGCTCAAGGAAGAAAATAATAAAAGGGATTCTTGGTGGAAAGAAGAGGGACTTAAATGGCAGCCTAGAGCTTAATCAGCAGCTTTTCTGATGCTTGTTGATTTTTCATTCTCTGGCACCATCATACTAGTTGGAATAGCATTGATTCCTCTCTCTCTGCTAGAATGGAAGAGAATCTCTCATCTCATGTGTTTCTCTTGGTGGGGAAAAAAAGGATTAAAAAAATGAGCTCTAAGGACTCATATCTAATTATTACTGCAAGGACTCTGGTGTTCTCAGCTTCTTTTAAAAGCTGGTATTGAAAATCCAGGAATATGGGCAATAACAACATTCTTCTAGAATCAAATGACTTGGCTAACTCCACTCTTACAGTAACCCACAGTGGTAAAGTAAACCTCACCCAAACAAAAGAAAACAAGTTTAATATGTCCATAGAGACATAGTCATGAAGCTATGCTCACTTAGCAGTTTCAGACCCAACAAACCTGGTGCCTTTCACAGTCGTGAACTCACTTCAATGTGGGTTTCAAAAGAAAGGGCTAAAAAAAACATTAAGCTAATCCACCACCCTCCCCCAACAAAAGTAGTAGGTACAAAAGTCATGAGATAAAAGTAGAAAGATTTTGACAAAAATAGAAAGATAAACTTGATAAAGAGAGAATTTAGTGGTGATTTTTGTAAAACAGTATAGAGAGGGAAGAAAAGAATTTTGTTGCCCTTAACTATGGAACTTAAAACTCTTGTTTCTTTTGCAAAAAAAGAAAGAGAGAGAGAGAGAGAAAAATACTCATTAACAAAGAAAAATGTCATCAGACACTGAAGTAAGAGCAGTCTGAGTGTTTATCTTTGACTTTGGCTGCTGATCTCAACAAGGAGGTTACAGGTTAACCTAATGCCCCTATCAAAAGCAAGGAACTCTATAATCACTGTGTTCCTACTTTTATCTTGGATTAGTCCCACTGCTTAGTTTTGATGAACTTGAATTAAAGAAACAGCATGCAGAAATTTAGCAAGAGTTATGAGTACCTTTTACAAGACCAAAATCCATTGTATAAATTCTGATTTGGGCTCTCTGTCAAAAAATATCTTTAGGATCCTAAAACTATTCCATAACATCTGCATATTTTACTTCAAACACTAAGTATTCTAAGAGGTTACAGGAGATTTCAATAAATCTCGAAACAGTTCTTAGTTTATAATACTGGTGTCAAGAATTAACAAAATAAATATGCTTGCCAGCCTACCCAGGAAACAGAATATGAGAGAAATAAACAAAATCAGTGGATGCATCTTTTCCTGAATCTGTGAGCTTGTTTTTATGGCAAGTTTAAAGTGTTTTCAATTGTTTAAGTCCCACAAAAGTGAATAGCATTGGAATAAAACCTTAAAAAATGGTATTTTAAGAAATGAGACATTGCTGCTAAGCTTCCAATTACTAATTTAGCACAGATCTCAAGCTGAAATCAAGACAATATGCATTCTTCAGCTGTGTTTATGTGATTTCCATCATCCCTACTAATTCTCTCTTGGCTTGAATTTAGAAGTTTTTGGAAGAAAGTTGGCCCAGGGCTACGTAACTTCATCCGTTAGCTCCAAGAAGGTCAGGTGTTCCAGAATGCAGCAATTGTTAACAATAATGCTCAATAAATATTATTGCTACATTTATTGCTCAATAAATATTATTGTATGAATAAATAAATGCTAAATAATAGAACCTTTTGCAATGAAGTCAGCTAGCTTTGTTTGCTACACACATTTATGTAGATACACAAATCTACATGACTTTCAAGAATCTCCTAGTACAAAGGGCAATTTACTCCACATTTCACATGAGATGAGATGTGTTCAGGTGGCTCTATCAAAGCAAGAAGGGACACAGCAGGAAAAGTCCTATCTCTAGATCCTATCTTGCCTTGATAATGTCAATATGCTGTCTCTCTTCAAAAACCCTCATGTGTGGTGATGCTACAACATGAATGAGATTCAGCATTAGGTGGTGTAAACAAGAATCTGGGTTTCCTCCGTGTCCACACTGGTCATTGTCATGTGGGGAACACAGGGTTATCTGGGAAAGCCAAAATCCAGATTCCTGCATTCAAACTTGGTTACTAGAAAGAGCTCTGATTTACGAGTGAGTCTGTTGACCATTCTTTCTGAGCCTGTGTGCTGTCTCCCATATTTGAGTCTCGGTTTCCTTTGGGTGCAAATAGGGTTGCCAGTTACACTTGCCTTAGCTTCATCAGATAAGGGAGGGGTAAAGCCAATTTTCAATTCAAGATCAACTTCTGTGCACACTCAACAGGCAATGTGACTGTTGCTGTCTGAGTCTACCTTTGAGCTGATATCTGCAAACTTGACCTCAGTCTGGAAGAATTGTAAGAGGCAGTGAGCAGTGCTGCAAGCAGACTGACTTTGCTGAGGATGATTTGCTCCTCTCTGACTAATTAATAAAACCTAGGACCTTTCAGGAGACAGCAGGGGTCTACTCCACAAATTCCAAACTGTATCCTCTCCAGAGTTCACACCTACACTCGGCTTCATTTTTTCTGCCCTGCAGAGGGAGGTGGTCTACTCAGGCCTTGCCATGAATTGAGCTTCCGAAGTGAAGGAAGCTTAGCAGCTTAACAAATCACTAGCCATATTTATAGTTAGATGATCTGAATAGGGAGGGTTAAATGAGAAAAAGTACCAGGAATCCATGATAAAAACAGCAGCCTGAAAGCCCCCAAAGGCTTGTTTCTTTGATTTGGAGGAACGGGGAGTCAGCTGGGGCTGGTCCTCCCTGAAAACTAACTCTTAGTGATTTGCTAAAAGTGAACATGTGGAGCACAAATCTATCCATGTTTTCAATTAGTGCAGCCAGTGCCTTGGAAGTCGGACATTGGGCAGCAACAGATGGAGGGGTTTCAGCGACAGCCAGCCTTTATTTACGTATGAAGGCTCCCTCTTGTGTGAGTGTCGACCAGTCATCTCCACTTAAACAATCCCTTTGCAGTGAATGGTTGTACTACACATAACACCTCCTTTGTCTATGAGCTTCCCAAAAGCTATCTGCCTGCCTGCCCTCTGCCTGTGCATTTTTATGGTGACGATCAACACAATTCCTCTCTCCAGAGATACCCCAACTTAGTTGAAAGAGTGGCCTTTATCCATTGAAAGCTAGGGCTTTTTATTTTTGTGGTTACTGAAAACTGAAGGGAGTCAGAGTGAACTGTCTCTGTTTCTAACAATGGGTTTTGTCTGTTTGTGACTTTAGAAGGTTGCAGATTTCATGTTTGTGACATTAGAAATTCAGAGTAAGAAAAGGAAAAGGAAAAAACAGAAAGGATGACATAAGCAAGGAAATAAATTTTGGCTAAAACTCAAGAGGCTCTTGAGGTGTGTGGTTGTTTGTTCATCTGAATTGGACTCTCTCTTTGAGCTCTTTGTTTCCCGTTTCTCTGGAGAGGGTGCAACATGTCTCCTATTCAGTCCCTTGATGTGGATGCGATCTCAGGCAGGTTCTGGATGAATATGAGTGTGCTGGGCCCTTGAATAATAATGTGTCTGCCAGATTGGGATGTTATAGGTGACAAGTTACAACAGAGAATCCCTGCCACTTCCAGGGCCACTGATTCATCCTCCACTGCTGCAGCTCCCCAATCCTGAGGGGCCTGCCCAGAGGTGCCCCAGAGCCAGACCCTCTCAGACACCCATACACTCCAGTAGAGGCTGATATTATTAGGGTAACTTGGCAATATGTTTGACTTTTAGATTTCAAAGAGAAAGACAGTGAAGGAGAAACTACTGTGTATCTATAAATGTGGTGTCATTTTCCTAAGAGGTTAAACAAAATAATCTACTCGACAGTCACTCTGATATATTTTTCTCCCCATTTTTACAAATGAGAAAAAACGTTCTGAAGTCTGAGTGCCTTGCTCTTAGATATGTAAATATAAATATCAAATTACCCTTAGAATCAGAACTCTTTCCCTCCTATATTGAATCATTGTTTTTCAAACCTAAAGAATATGTTTATCTTTCATTTTTTTAATTGAAGTCATATTTGAACCATGAACAAATGAACAAAAAAATTGCTAAAAAATTTATTTATATTAGTAGAGCCCTGCCCTGCTTAATGAGGGGATATATTCTGAGAACTGCATTGTTAGGCAATGGTGTCATTGTGTGAAGGTCATAAAGCATATTACAAACTGGATGGTGTAGGCTACTACCCACTTAGACTGGTAAAGGCTCTTGGGATTTCTGTCTTATATGTGGTATCCTTGACTGAAATCGCATTAACTGTAGTTTTCTACATTTCTGCTTTGGCAGAAATGGTGAAGTCACATTAATAGGAACCTTAACTTGGGACTTGGAAAAGATTTGAAAAGCTTACTGACACCACGCCCCAAGTTTTATTGAGAAATTAATTGGAGAATATATTCTACCTAATAAAACCCAGTCATTTTAAGTAAATTTTCACAATTATATACAACCATGCAACCATCACTTCAATGTAGATACGGAATATTTCCATGTACTAAAACATTTCCTTGTGACCTTTTGAACTGATCCTCCACTCTGGTCTCAGCCCAGGAGGTTGTATTCTATGCTCTTGACTTTGTCACCAACATCAAGTTCCTTTGCTCCCTCAGGACCTCCCTTGCATTGTTAAGTCATGTAAGAACTTTGGTCCTTGGGGAAACTTGAGTTATTTGTGATAGGTAGTTGGGGCCAGGGAGACAGTTTGGCCACATATCCTCTGTGGGGTGAGTGGCTCACCACACTGATGTTTGTTAGTAATTCCCACCCCTGGGACAACCAATTCCCCACATTCTCCATTACCCTCCTCTGCCTTTTGAGGTCTCTCCCCTCCTTAGTAATCTAGAGTTCAGAATTGTCATTTGTTAAGATGTTACAAATGGAAACCTATAATTTTTTTCTTCCCACTTTGCAGGGACTTCCTTTAGTTTCTTACAACCCTTGATGATCTCATCAAAGCTCATGGCTGAAAAAATAAAAAGCACCTCTACATTGATGACTCTTAGATTTTTATCTCCAGCCCAGATGTCTTCCCTGATCACAACCATCTGCTTCTTTAGCAACTCTCCTCTTTGGGTATCAAAAGGTCATTGGACTCCAACATCTAAAACCAAACTGCTGATAAC
Source organism: Condylura cristata (assembly GCF_000260355.1). Lineage (NCBI taxonomy): Eukaryota > Metazoa > Chordata > Mammalia > Eulipotyphla > Talpidae > Condylura > Condylura cristata. The sequence continues at coordinate 12,139,859 of NW_004567113.1, forward strand.
TGTTGCCAAAATTGTAGTTTTACCCATCTTGTAAAAGACTCCTTTATTTACCAACATCTCAAGCCCCAAATGTCTTCTCCCAGCACATTTCATTTTTCCAGAAATTCTGACAAGTCTACCTTCAAAATATAGCCAGAATCTGAACACTTCTCATCACGTCTACCTTTACTAACTTTGTCTTACACATTATCATTTCTGATCTTTTAGTTATGATAACTTTATAACAATACTCCCAGCTTTGCCTTTGCCCTTTAAGTGAAATTACAATTTGCATCCAGAATGCACATATCAGGTCATACCACCCCTCTGCTCTGCACCCTTCAATGACATATCACCTCAGAGCTAAAAATATCTTGACAGCAATGTGCATACAGCTGTCAAAGAGGTTGTCCTTGTTATCGTGAGCACAACCCTCTCTTCCTCACTGCTGCACCTTCCACCACCAGGCCTCCAGTCCAGCTGGTTTCTTTGCTTTTCTTTGAACTGCTTGAGGGTTTTACATTTTTTATTTCTACAACCTGAGATGCTTTCCTACCCGGTATCTCTTCCAGGTATCCTGTACCATTTTTGGTATAAAATATGGAGTTGCAGGGCCCTCCCTGGTGGCTTAATGGGTTTGGACACAGTACTGCAAGTTAGCTGCAGCTGCTTCAGTGTGAGTTCAACCCCTGGCCCCCTGGAAGTGATCTACATGGTGCGGCAGACCTCTCCTGTCTTGCTGGCTGCTCCCCTCAGCAGTGTACTTTATTGATCTGCCTGTTCTGCTCTCCACTCTGTCTCTGGTGAATCCTCTCACTGACCCTGCACCTCTGCCCTGTACCCCAGTCTGTATGCATAAATAAATAAAATCTTTTAAAAAACCCTGCAACTCCATGTATTTTTTTAAGATTTATTTATTTATGCATACAGAACTGGCGTACAGGCCAGAGATGAAGGACCCTTGAGAGGAGAGGTCTGCTACACCATGTGGATCACCTCCAGGACAGGGACTGAAGTGGCTTTATCTTCTTAGTGCTGTGCTTTATCCTGCTGCACCACCAGAGAGGACCTGGAGTTGCAGTTTTAGATATTAATGATAAGAAATGATAAGAGGCAAAATAAATTATAAGTTTTATATGAAGAACCATGGGGTGTGTGTGCGTATGTGTGTTTTTTTTAAAGAGTGTTTCAGGTAGAGAATATAACAAATGCTAATGTCTTGGAGCTAGGGCCATGCTTAGCTTGTTTAAAGAAGAACAAACTGTAAAAAATGCATGCTAACCAAAATTGGATGATTTCACAAAAATGTGTAAAACAGAGAAACAAAACAAAGAATAAACAAAACTAAACCAAAACATACCTTAGAAATCTGACTGTAGATTTGAGGTTAGCAGAGGTGAAGGGTGAGGAATAAAGAACAAAGGGGGGGGGAGGCTTGATGGTAGACTATGGGAGATTATGATGCTTTGCTGGTAGGTGGGGCTTTGGTAACATACATCTGAAGAGGTGTGAGTCTATACCCCTAAATTGTAAATTGTTGTAAACTAATGATACCTCTAGCAAAAGAAAGACTATGATAAGGAGGTGAGGTCAGATTTGGTGCGGGAAAGGTCATGAATGCATGAAGTAGCTTGAAGGACTTTGGCTTCCATTCTGGATGATATAGGAAGTCATTGAGGGGTGTTGAGTTGGCGAGTGACATGGTTTGATTTACTTGTGAGACTAATGTGTGTAGAATAAGCTATCAGGTCAATATTGGAAGCAAGGGGACCAGGAAAGAAGCTTGATATGCTACCAAGTAGGAATCAGGGAGGCTTGATCACACTTAACATTATTAATGATAAAATGTTATTTGATTCATCAAACAGGATGTCCCAATGAATTATAGATGAGACATGAAAGAAAAGGGGATTCCTGGCTGACTGATTCCACATTTTACACGTCACCATCATCTCTTGCCTATATCATGAGCAGTGCTTTCATGGGTCCACCCATCGTATATATAGCCCATACTTTCCAATCTACATATATCCCTTTGCCTCAACAATCTGTATTCTTAACTCTCCAGCAGAATGATCTTTACAAAGCATAAAACTTGTTAGTGGATTACTATTTGCTTTAGGAAAAAGATAAATTCTCTTACACGGTGACATCACAGACCTCCCCATCTCTTTGGTCTCATTTTGGGCCTGTTTCTCCCCGCTCATTCTCTGCACTCCAGATGTCCTGGCTTTTGTCCATCATCTCATCATGATCCCTCTCACAGAAGAGACTCTGTGCATGAATTTCTCTTGATTGCAATGTCTTTCCCTCTCCCATTCACTGAATTAATTATTACTTATGCTTTATATCTTAGCTTAATCATTTCCTCAAGGAAACCTTCTCTGACCTTCTGACAAGAGCACCATGTATCTGCTTATTTTACAGATGAGGTTCAGTGCAGGAAAATGACTTGTCCACATAACTAATGAAAGATGGAGACAAGACTGGAAATCCAAGTTCTTCTGAGTCCAAAGACCTTACTATTTTTTCCCTGTCATGTGTTCTTAGTGCAGTTTGTGTACATTCATCCAACTTGATTATTTCTTTATCTTTTGTTTATTTTAATTTCCCTATCAAACAACCATGTGTTTCTTGTTGCTAGAGAAAAGCGCCACGACAGTTTTCCTATTCAATTACTTTAAAAAAAATTTATTTATGCATTAAGAACTGGGGTACAGGCCAGAGGTGCAAGGGAGATGAGAGGATTCACCAGAGAGAGTGGGAAGCAGAATGGAGAGATAGATGACGAAGTACACTGCTGAGGGGAGCAGCGGGCAAAACAGGAGAGGTCTGCTGCTCCATGTGGATCACCTCTGGGGCAGGGGATTGAGCTCACACTGAAGCAGCTGGCTACCTTGCAGTCCTGCGTCCTAA
>NW_004567113.1:12143277-12161658 GCF_000260355.1 Condylura cristata
AAAAAGAAAAACAAACCAAAATGGAAATTAATACAAGTTTGTCTGTTTTTTCTTCAAACAGATAAAAGAAAATTACTTGATGAGAAAATTAAAGCAATCCTTACTGCATTGTCTAATACAGTAGACACTTGTGACAATTCAGCCCTTGAGATGTGCTAATTGGGATATATTGCAATTAGATTAACAGAAAAAATCAGATTTAGAAGACTTAAGATGAAATATTGATCACACATTGAAATGATAATATCTGGATGTATTAGGATATAATAAAATATATTATTTATAAACAGGTTGAAAATGGCCTCCCTGAGATATCAGACCCTAATTCTTAAAATTTGTAAATGTTTCAACCTTGCTTGAAAAAAGAATCTTTGCAGATGTGATTAAGTTAAGGATCTTGTGATGGGCAGATTATTCTGAAATATCCAGGTGAGTCCTATCTCTTGAAGAGTAAGATACAGGGAGCTAGATATACACAGGAAAAAAAAAGTGAACAGAAAGGCAGAAATTGGATCGATGTGTTCAAGAGCTAAGGAGTGCCAACAGCTGCCAGAACTGAAAAAGTAAAGGAATGATTCTTCCCTGGTGCCTCCAACAGGAACAGGCCTTTCTGACACCTTGATTCTGTTCTGGAGATACTGGGCTTCCAGAAATCCAAGACAATGAATATCTTATTTTAAGCCACCATATTTGTTACAACAGTCACAGGAAATGAAATCATGATTATAATTCATTTCACTTTTTCCATTTTACTTTTCTTAAAACTATGACTACTAATTAATTTAAGAATTTCCTATTGATTTGATTTTTTTCTTTCTCATAGGCAGTGCTGCTTTATGCCATATGAAGGGTAATTACAAAGATGGCAGTAACCAGCTGTTCTCTAAATCTGTAGTGGACAAAATAAAGGCTAATGGATTTATCATGCAAAGAGAGTTTGAATGTGTGAAAAAAGGGTAAATTGGGTTTAATGTCTATTAAATAATGAAACCGGCAAACAGAGGTCCTGGAATATCTAGCCTACTGACCTCAAAAAATCAGGTTATTCTTAGGTTAGTCAACCTTCTATAGAACTGTCTGGACGGTGGGAGTTGATTTAGGAGACTTGAAACCTTGTCTCTATCTGAATCACACTAACTTGTTGAAATGGTAAGGCAAAATATTTTCAATGATCAAATTTAGAATCCATCATTTATACTTATGTCTGGAACTTTTATGTTTCTCAGGGGAGAGGCAAGGATAATGAACCCAAGAAGATAAAAATCTAGCTAGAGGTATAATGTAAAGTGTGAAAGAAATGGGGTAAGACAGAACTAGGGTGTGCCAAAGTACTTGGAGTTTCTTCTGGATGAAGAACATGATTTTATTATATCTATTTTATTACTTGTAATATATATCTAATAGCATATATAATAGTATATATGTAATATTATATATGTGTGTGTAAATATGTAATATGATCTACCTTACATGTTCTAGGTATTGGGAATAATATACGCATGATACAGGACACTTAATAAGAGAAGCATAAGTAGGAATTTGTATTTATTATTTTTGAGGATTTCATATTGATGTCAGTTAAGGTATCAAGATGATTACTTTTATTTTTAATTTTCTAATTTTATTCACTTATTTTCTTACACCATTGTTCATTTAGTCATTGTACTGGCTCCTACCCTCAGGTACAGGTGATTAATTTAAAACTAGAATTTCCTAAGATGGCATTATCATTTCTTTCTTTAAAAAAATTTATTCATTTATGCATACAGAACTGGGGTACAGGTCAGAGGTGCATGGGCAGTGAGAGGACTCACCAGAGACAGAGTGGGGAGCAGAACAGGTAGATCGACGAAGTACACTGCTGAGGGGAGCAGTGGGCAGGTCAGGAGAGGTCTGCTGTGCCTTGTGGGTCACCTCACTGGCTGGGATCAAATTTGTGCTGAAGCAGCAACAGCTGACTTTGCAGCACTGTGCCTTAACTTGAGCCATCAGGGAGGGCCTGCATTATCATTTCTAATGTGGTCAGAAAACATGAAGGTTTGATATGAAAAGTTTTAAATCAACAGTTTCTGAATTTGTACCAGCTTGGCATGGCAATTAAATGTGGGAAGAAGCACAAAAGATTGAAAATGTGTTTCATCTACGGAATTTGAGGTTTTGATCTGTCTGAAATAGTTTACATTCTACAGGACTGAAGGGCTTTTAGTCCGTAAAAGAAGAGGAGATGATAGCCAGTGTATCACTAAGGCACTTTTGTAAGTGCTTTTATTTTGTAGACTATTTATCTAATCCTTGTGAGAGACTTTCATAGTAAATACTATTATTACCAGCTCTACGGAAATGATAAAAGAATTGAAACACTGGAATTTGCCTAATTTAACAGTTATTAAAGACTGGTGTCAACATTTGAATTCAGACGATCTGCTTTAATCCCCTAGTTCAGTTATTATTGTTACTACTACGACTGCTACTACTACTACTATTATTAACGAGGTAACATTGATTTACATCACTGTTTGTGATTCAGGGGATAGGTTCACACTTTCTAAATATACATCATCAAGCCACACCCACCACCAGTGCTCCCATATTTCTTTTTCATGTACCATTTTGACCTTCTGCCACTTGTCTCCACCCTCCCCCCACCCCGCACCCCATTTAGTAGCCTTAATTCTTCAGTCATATTTCTAGGCTTTGTTTTGATTTATTTTTTTTAATTAATTTTTTTTAAGATTTATTTATTTGTGCATACAGAACTGGGGTACAGGCCAGAGACTCAGGGGTGGTGAAAGACTTCACCAGAGACAGAGTGGGGAGCAGAACAGGCAGATCGACGAACTACACTGCTGAGGGGAGCAGCGGGCGGGTCAGGAGAGGTCTGCCATGTTATGTGGTTCACCTCCGGGGCAGGCGGGAATCGAACTCATGAGGAAGTGGTTTCAGCTTCTTAGTGTTGTGCTTTAACCCACTGCGCCACCAGGGAGGGCCCTTGATTTATTTTTATCAGTTCCTTTGTTATACTTTTCTACAGTCCACAGATGAATGAAAAAGTTTTGTATTTGTCTTTTTCTCAATGGCTTATTTCGCTTAGCAGAGTCCCCACCAGCTCCATCTATATCGTCTCAAATGGAAAGAGTTCATCTTTTTTTAAATAGTTGAATAGTATTCCATCATTTATATTCACCACATCTTCTAAATCAACTTGAAATGCCCTAGTTCCTATGTCTACTGCCTTGCACAAAATATGGATCTTTTAGAACACACCAAGATAATTTCAACCCTTCACATAATAATAATACATTCAGAACACGTTTATTGGACACCTATTATTTGCAACATATTGTGCAAGACATTAAAGGCCTACAAAGACAAAGAAGGCAGCATTTGACCTCAAGGATTTCACAACATAATGAGGAAGGTGGGTTATGTTGGCAATAAACTATGATGCAAACAAGATCGAAGTGACTGTGAACTAGAGGCATAAACAACTGCTGTTGAGCTTCCCAGGGCTATATGTGCACATTTATTGCATGTATCGTGGCTGATGCAATCATCCGTCCAATTCTTAATCTTTCGCAGTAGACTGTGACAGTGGGGACTGTGTCATATTCATCCTTGTTTTCCAGGCATCAATCAAATTCCCCGGATTTTAGCAGGTTCTCCACAATTGTTTATGAAAGGTAAGTATGAATGGAGAAATGGGTGTAGAGGAAAAGATATCAAATTTAACTGGGAGTATTCAGCAAAGTTTGACTGACACAAGATTTTTGAACCAGATCTTGAAAGAGAGTGAAAATTTTGATAGAAGAAAACATGAAACTTGAAAAAGGCAGTTTAGTTTCCTAACTAAATTGATACCTAATTCAGGATAGATGGCACAGTAGAGACTGCAGAAAAGCGAACTTTGAAGATTTTAATGTGGTTAACTTATCTTGTTCAGCCACAGCTTGTGGTTTGTTGACTAAGTCAAGGTTGTAGGCAAAGCTGGTACAGTTCCTTAGATAATTCAGTCGAATCCCAGACAACTTGGTCTGAAGAAAGAGTTTGATGGGTGTCCGAGTTGTTCTAAATAATAAGTATAACAATTTTAAAGGCATAATTTGCATCTAGTTTAAAAATATTTAATTAATTGTTTTATGCCATGATAGTCCCTATAGTTCCCCTGCCACCAAAACACCCATGAACCATCGCCATATTCTCTTGTGCCTTTCCTCCCCTCGCTGCACCCCTCTCTTCTCCGTCTTCCCTTTCCCTGCTGTAAGCCTCAGATCTATGGTCAGCTTGCCAGTTTTGACTTTTTCTTGACTTTTTACTTGGTTCCTCTATATTTCACTTATAACGCCCGGTATTTCTTTTTCCTTCTCTTTTTTTTTCAGCTAGCATAATCCCTTCCAGCTCCTTTCATGTTGCCCCAGATGGCATGCCTTTGTCTTTTTTTGATGTTAAATAATATTTTTAAGTTCTTATTATATCTCTGATCCTCACAGTTATAGGTTGTTCCTCAGAGCATCATGCATCTGTTTACTTCGCAGATGAAGTCCTGGGCAGGAGAGTGACTTGCTCACATAACTAATGAAAGACAGAATCAGGATTTGAAGCCTGAAGAGTTCTGAGTCCAGAACCCTGTTATTTTCTCTAGCATGTGCCCCAATATAGTTTGTGACATGTACCCTAAGTATTTATTTTTTACATGTACCCAAAGTCTGTAGGAAAGGTTCAAAAATGCTTGAGGCTGAAGTTGAATCAGGGGAGTAAGATTTCTTTTTGTCTCCCTTCAGCATAGCAGGAGGCTGCAGCTCATTGGAACTCATCTTCCTATATACTCAAGTGCCTCCAGAGAATTCTGAAAGCTGGACATGAATATGTAGGCCTGTAAGAAATGAGCAAGGCAGATGTTATGCTGATCTCTGCTGGGCCATTTTAGATCATAGTAGCTAATATACAGCACCTTTTTGGCTGCCAACATTTTTTTAGTCTCTGTTTATCAACCTCCTTACTCCTCCCCCACTGCCAGACCCCTGCATTTACATCTTTGTGTCCCCAGAAAAGGCACACTTTAGATTTTTTTTCATAGCAGGTTAATTCAAATCTGTTCAAAACATGAATTAAGTTAGCAGAAATCTGGTCTCAAAACTTCAGTGACATTGAGTGCTCATATTTCCCTATTCCTCATCCCATCCTCTCCTCCACTGCTAACAGAATTTCTCAGTAGCCAGCTCACTGTGGGCCTCTCAAGGTAAATTCCTTTTAGAAAGTTGTCGTTGGTCAATGCCTTCCCTTCAGTTATTGAAACCCATTGCCAGGGAAGTGTCAGTGTTTTAACCTTTGTTTTCTTTTCCTTTATTCACAGGTGCCCCTGACTCCTGCCAGAGAGTAAGATTCTCTAACCTATTTTTCAGCAATAATGATGAGTTCACTCAAGGTGTGTGTGTGTGTTTTACTGGGTTAATTCATTCATTCATTCCTCAAATATTTACTGATTGACAACTATGTGCTAAGCTTGTAAAGTAATAAGGACAGAGCAGTGAATAAGGCTGATGTGCTATCTGCCTTTCTGGAACCCATACTCAAGCAGAAAGGCAGATAATAGACAAACATTCTACTGAACAACATTTTCCAGACTGATACAGCTGTTATGGTCAACTGGAAAAAGGATGGAATAGAAAGAAACTATGAAAAGTGCCATCGAAGTACTTGCCAGTGAAGACCCTTCTGAAGATGAGACATGAGGACTTCAGAGAGAGAATAAATCAGCCCTGAGGATAGTGAGGGAGGAGCATTCCAGAATAACAAGTGAGAAGTGATGGTGTGGAGAATGGGGAAGCTGAGGAACTTAAAAGTATGTAGTAAAGGCAGCTTAGAGGTAGGAAAGGGGAGAATGGCAGGAGTGGAGATTGGAGAGGTCCCAAGAAGGTAAGCCAAGGTAAGCCACGGTAAGTCCTATAAGACTGTAGACTAGGGTAAGGATGTTGCATTTTATTTGGGGACCAGTGGAATTTCCTAAAGAACCCTGAGCAAGCAAGTCCATATATCTTTTGTGGACATCAAATTCTAGTTCTCTTAATCATTTTTGAGATTTTTATTTTATTACTTGTAAACTGGCCTGGATCCTGAATTTTTCTAGTATCTTATTATGGCTTTCCAAGCTAATGTTTTTCTCTGAATCATTTTGACTTAGATAAATTGAAAACTAAGACTGCATTCTTTCTGAAGTCATGCAAGCTAGAAATGAAGAAATTGATATCAAATTATTACAATGACTTGTCATAAACAATCCCCACAAATAATTCTGTTTTCAGAACACTTAATAACATCAGGGACACTGCATCAACCAGAAACTCTGTCATCTGAAGATTCTCTAAACCTGATATCTAAAAAATTTCTTCATTCGGGCCCTCCCTGGTGGCGCAGTGAGTTAAAGCGCAGCACTAAGAAGCTAAAGCCACTTCCGCATGAGTTCAATTCCCGCCTGCCCCGGAGGTGACCACATGGCGTGGCAGACCCCTCCTGACCCGCCCGCTGCTCCCCTCAGCAGTGAACTTCGTCGATCTGCCTGTTCTGCTCCCCACTCTGTCTCTGGTGAAGCCTCTTGCCTCCCCTGAGCCTCTGGCTTGTACCCCAGTTCTGTATGCACAAATAAATAAATCTTTTAAAAGAACCAAATTCTTCATTGGCTGCCCTCAGAGCTCCTGACTTGATTTTTGGTTTGCTTCAATGTTTAATCACTGTTTTTCTTTTGTTTCCATAGAAATACCTCTTATTGCTTGTGCAATATAAAATTAACTTTGAGACTCACCTACAGAATTGTCTCCAGAAATTATACACAACTTTTTTTTAAGATTATTTACTTATGCATACAGAATTGCGGTACAGGTCAGAGGAGCAGGTGTGGTGAGAGGATTCACCACAGACAAAGCAGGGGGCAGAACTGGCAGATGGAAAAAGTACAGTGGGTAGGTCAGGAGAGGTCTGCCACGCCATGTGGGTCACCTCCAGGGCAGGGATCGAAATCATGCTGAAGTGGCTTTAGCTTCTTAGTCTTGTGCTTTAACTTGCTGCGCCACTAGGGAGGGCCCAAATTAGACACAGCTTTTAATTGGACCTTTCTCTTTTCAAAACTGACTATATAAATTAATTGAAGAATTCAATGTATAAATTAAGATTTCTTTAAAGTTCATTCAATCTGGGACTTGTATCTAAAATTACATGCCAAACACTTCCATTCTTCATTAGTGTTCCTGTTCAGCTTGAAGCAACCAGAGTAATTGTCATCTGAAAATCCCAAGAGATTAGGGACTGTGCAAAACTGAAAGAGAGACTGAAACTGAGGTTAAATGGCTGGGTTGCTTTCAAACTTTAGAGCACAGAAGAAAAAAGTTAGATAATTTTCTCTTTATGATTTGCTTTCACAGACAAGAAGCCTGGATCTTATCAACAAATGATCATGCTCAAGCTGGATAGAAGTGACTAAACTTGAGCTGTGCTCCAAGGAAGAATAAAGCCAGGAGTTTGTGCGTGCAGAGAAGTGTGTCCCAGAGGTGAGCAGTCCACCAACAGAAATTCAAAACTTCAGAGGAAAAACATTCTCATGCGTCTTCATTTATGAGCTTCTCTGTACCCAATCAATTCCAACCAAATCCACATTTCTTTGACCCAACCTGCTTTTCAACCCCTCCCAAAAAAGTCAACTCCTTTGTTTTTTGTCCCTGCACTCCCCAAAACTAATATTACCTCTTTTTGTTTATTTATTAGAAAGGTAGATTTGCACTTCTGTCCTGACTATTTGCCAATGAATTTGCAATAAATCTTATTTCTCTTCTTAAAACTTGATGCCATGGTATCAGTTTCTGTTTACATGAGTAGAGGCTTCAATTGTTTGGTAAAAATAGGATGACATTATGTTCAAAATATTTTATTATATAAAGATTCCAGTTAGAGGTTGTAAGTTCAAAATAAGTGGATGTACTTGTTTGGCAAGGTTAACTGTGATAGAGAAGGCTAATTAGCCAATGAAATTAACAGTGTCTTCCTCTAGGATGAAGGTAATTATTTGCCCAGCAAGGATTATATTCTCCACCTTTCTTGTAACCCATGTAGCCATGTAACAAGTTTTCACTAAAAATAAATGGAAGTGACTTGATTTCTAGATTGGATCTTTCATGAAGTGGGTGGGGCGTCTATGGACAAATGCAGTTGACTCTGGAATCATAAAGAATGGCTCTCTCAGGAATGGAAAATGCTGCCTTCTAACTTGAAGTCATAAAACAATTTTTATTGCATTAGGAAATGTAGGAGATTTGGGATGTCAGCAGTTAGCATTTTTCTAACTAAATTTTCTGACTAAAAGATCTTATTCAAATGTTTTGTTTGCTTTTCTTCTCAGTTATCCAAAGTACGTGTATGAAGCACCTAGGTCTGCTTTTCATGAGTTAGCGACAGCTAGCTGTTCACCAAACAAATCAGACTTCCTTATTTGGATTTACAGCTGGATTTTATTTCCCATGCTCTTTTGTAGTTACTTTTGGGTCCATTTCTCCCATTTTTTTCTAATCAAATGTGAGTAGAAGTGACATGTGCTACTTCTAGCCTAGTCCATAAAAACCTCTCCCATGTACTGCAACTTGTCCTTTCCCCTTTTGGAGTGATTGAATGTGGCCTCCCAGGGTGTGTTTGGAAGTCACATCCTGCAGATGGCAAAGCAGGCATTAGCAGGGGTTCTGGAATGACCTCCTGGAGGAGCAGCTGCACTGCTGAGGACACCAGAACCTAGGTCAGTGATAGCAACCAGACCGTAATAATGCTCCGCCCCAGACTGTGTTATGTCACAGGCCGTTACTTTCAATTAGGTGCTAACGGAGGGCTTTTAAGGTGAATGACAAGAAGCCAACCATGCAAAGAGCTAGGGGAGAACTCATTCTAGTCAGAAAAAGCATTTATGCAAAGCCTCTAAAGTAGAAAGGAGTTTGATGTGCAAAAAGTGACAAGAATGTCGGGAACATAAATGATAAAGAGAATGAAACAAGATCTTTTAAGAAAGGTAGACAGGGAGCAAATTATGGAGTTAGGATTTCATTCTGAGTGAGAAAGCAGAGTTTGTTGGCTCACATCTTTGTTTTCTGAGCTATGAAAAAGCTCTCTGGCAACTGTGCCATGGATTGTGGGGGTACAAGAGTAGAAGCATGTGGGAGCTTCAAGAGACTATGCAGTTGTTCAGGTGACTGGGTGGGGCTTCTGACAGGTAGTTACTGAGATGGACTGGGTGGAAGAGCCATTACATGTTTTGAGAGAGATGTCAAAATGACTGAGCTCAGGAAGTATCAGGAGAAAGCCAGCACAGCCATGGGCTTACTGTAGTCCACGGGGCTGCAGAAAGGGTAGAGAAACTGCATCATGTGCTTGGACTTCTGCATAGGAAGTCACACTTTAAAAATTTATTCAGACATCTCTATCGATATACACTCAGAGGTATTTATTTTCTGTTTTATCTTATAATCCAATACTACATTATCCCAAGTTTGGCCCATGGGAACTATTTCAGTTGTCTCATATACCCATTTACTGTACTATAATATGTTATTTTTTTTTAGTATTTCCTCATTTTCATTCAGATCCAGGTTCATCTGGGCTATTTCCTGCCCCAGCCCTAGAATCAGCAATTCCAAGAATCTTTTATTTCTTACTTCTTTTACGATCTTTAAGTCAACACAAGTCAGAAGGCAGAAGACCTCTCCAACTCAAGGGATGGACAGACTACATCTCTCTATAGATATCTTTGCAAACTATTGTGGCTATGTTTGGAATTTGGAAAACACTAGAACTCCTGGGAGCAAAGGTGGAAACACAATCAGAATGGAAACAAGTTTTAAAGAATAAAGTAGGACTTCTGCTGAAAGAGCTCTATTATACTTCTGGAGGAGATAAAAACAAGTTTGGTTCTTGTGAGTGCTTTCAGCTTAGTTTGGATTGTAAATCTGAATTAACAGTTGAAAGAAAAGAAGGTAGTAGGTGAGATCTGATTCTTCAAGAACAATAGGACATAAAAAGTCACCAAAAAACATTTGTAGAAAGCACCACCATGTTCATAAGTAGCAAAAGTAAAGGAAGATAAAGAAGCAAAGGATATGATGTTCCTTGCAGATTCAGGAGAAGTTGAAATCATACAAGATTTCTCTTTTGTAGAATTACTTGAAAAATTGACTTTGTCCGTTGATTCCTAACTCACCTTAATAACTTTTTCTCTCATTTCACTTTGAATATTACGTAAGGCGGTTCATGATCTGTTTGTGATATTTCTGCCATCAATAAAGCAGTCATCCTGTCACATCCTTGATTGCATGGCTAAGGTAAAAATTCCAAGGATAATGTTACTGAACACCTTCTCCTAGTCTTCTGAGAGTATGAGTCAAGGTGTGGTGCTCCTGATTGGGTTCTCCGTAACTCACTTTTCTCTTTCCACTCATTTTCTATCTCTGTAGCTCAGGCCAATGAATGAGCCACCCTTGATTCTTTCATTTACCTCATCCAAACATCAATTATTAATAAATCCAATTTTTCTTATCCCCAAATTATATCTCCATTCCATCTATTCAAACTGATGTTGATACTTATCAGCTTCTGAAATCATCTTCTAACAGGACTCCTTATGTCAACTCTTCTCCCATAGCTTCCATTTCCACACAAAAGTGGAGGTCGACAGTTCTTTTTAAAAATATTTTTCTGGGGCCCTCCCTGGTGACGCAGGGGGTTAAAGCACTGCACTAAGAAGCTTAAGCCACTTCCGCATGAGTTCGATCCCCACCTGCCCCGGAGGAGATCCACATGGTGAGGCAGACCTCTCCTGACCCGCCCGCTGAACCCCTCTGCAGTGTACGTTGTCGATCTGCCTGTTCTGTTCCCCGCTGTCTCTGGTGAATCCTCTCACCCTCCACATCTCTGGCCTGTACCCCAGTTCTGTACAATTAAATAAGTCTTTTTTAAAAAAATTGATTTTTACTAATTCTTTAATTTTTAAAAAATAATATCTTTTATTTTTATTGATCTATTAATACTGTGTAAGATAGAGGGCTACAGGTTTACACACCTCAGATGTATGTTATCACACCATACCCATGACTGAAGCACACACATTCCTCTGCCATACTCTTTTGGTCTCTTTCCCATTTATTCTCTACCCCCAAATCACTTGTCTATTTCAATCCTACACTCAGATTTCTTGGTCTTTTATTGGTTTTATTTAATCTGATCCTTTGCTTTTTTACTCTATATTTCATATATAAGTGACACTACCCAATATTTTTCTTTCTCCTTTTGAATTATTTCATTTAGTAACCTTCCAATTCCATTCATGTTGTGACAAAAGGCAAGAGTTTATCTTTATATATATATGTGTATATAAATATACACATATATATAATATATAATATCTTTATATGTGTGTATATATATGTTGTTTATATATGTGTGTGTGTATATATATACATATATATATATATATATATATATATAAACTTTTTATAAACAATCCTTGTTGTTTCTGGTATTTTTTATATGAACCATTCCCCCATGTTTATGGTGGTATTTCATTATGGCTTTGATTTGCATTTCCCTGATAATAAATAAAGGTGAGCGTATTTTCATATAACTCTTGGTCATTAGTATGCATTCCCTGGAGAAGTACTTATTTAGCTATTTTAGTCATTGGGGGGGTTGGCTTATTATTATCTTTATGAAGAGTTGTGTAAATTCTTTGTAGATCTTAGTTATCAGCCTCTTGTTGGCTATATGATGCTTGAACATTTTCTCCCATTTGGTAGGATGTCATTTCATTTTCATGATGGTTTGTTTCACTGCAGAAACTTTTTAGTTTGATGTAGTCTCATTTGTTTATTTTTACCTTTGTTTCCTTTGCAATTGGAGGCAAGTATGCAAAGACAGTCCAGAAGCCAATGTCATAGACTTTTTGCTTGCTTTTCTTCTTTAGCCATTTGAGTTAATTTTTGTGTATGGTGTTAGAAAGTAATTTATTTTTATGCTTTTGCAGGGGACAGTCCAGTTTCCTAAGACCATTTGTTGAAGAAATATTCCTTTCTCCATTGTACATTTCTGGCTTCTTTGTCAAAATTAAATGCCTATATGAGTGTAAATTTATTTCTGGCCTCTGAATCATATTCCATTGTTCTGTTTATTTTTATTCTAATTCCATACTGCTTTGATTACTCTAATTTTATAGTATAGTTTGAAATCTGGAGGTATGACACCTTCATTCTTCATCTTTGTGTAGATTGTCTTGGCTATTCAAGGTTACTTGTGGTTCTGTACAAATTTCTATAATGTTGCTTTATTTCTTTAAAGAATGCCATTAAAACTTTGATAAGGATTGCAGTGAATCTGTATATTGCTTTGGATAAGAAGACCATTTAATAATGTCAATTTTTCCATTTTGTGTGTGTATCTTCTATTTATTTTATTTATATCTTAAAGATTTCACTATATGGGTCTTTTACCTCCTTTGTTAAGATTATTTATAGGCATTTAATTATTTTTAATGCAACAGTAAGTAGAATTGATTTCTTTTTTTCTTCTAGTTCATTATTGCATATAAGAATGCAATAAATTTTTTATATTACTTTGTTTCCTGCCACTTCACTGTATTGAATTTTTCTAATATTTTTGTGAATTCTTTAAGAATTTTTATGTATATTATCATGTCATTTGCAAATAGTGTTAGATTTACTTCTTCTTCCCCAATTTAGATTCCTTTTATGTCTTTCTCTTTCCTAATTGCTCTAGTGGGACTCCAATACTATGTTGATAGTCAGAGTGAAAATGGACACCCTCGTCTTATGTCTGATCTTAAAGGAAACACTTCCAGACTTTCATGATAAAGTGTAATGTTAGCTGTGGCTTTGTCATATATGGCCGTTATTATGTTGAGGTATGATCCTTTTACCCCCATTTTATTGTGAGTTTTTATCATAAGTGGATGTTGCATCTTATCAAATGCTTTCTCTCCATCTATTGCTGTGACCATATGACTTTTTTCCTCTTCTTTTGATGTGGTAAATTATTTTAATTGAGTTGAGGATGTTAAACCATTTTTACATCTCTGGAGTAAATCCCACTTGGTCATGGTATATGATTCTTTTCATGTAGTCTTGAAATTAGTTTGTTAAAATTTTGTAGGTTTGCATCTGTGTTTATCGCAGATATTGACCTGTAGTATTCATTTCTGTGATGTCATTATTTGTGTTTAGTATCACAATAAGGTTATACTAGTCCAGAAGTGTTGGGAAGGGGTGTGCAACCCAGAGCACTGTACCTTTCCCTTTCCAGGGACCCAGCCTGTGTGGAAAACCACAACTCATCTGCATATTTCCCCTCAGACAAGGTGTGTGTCTCCACTGCATTTTGCTCTTCATTCGTTCAGTTCCCTAGCTAATCAGCAACCTCACCACCCAGCCCAGATTATCACCTCTGGACCTTTCTTCTCCACTTATTTTATGTTCGGTGAAACATAAATCACCTGTGTATCTTCTGTGCAATCTGTATTGGTCTCTGATGTTCAAGGCATGCATGTTCCATTCCCCCTAAGTCAAGGTACCCTCCCAGTTAACTGTTAGATATTTTCTCTCAGAAATTAAACAAGGAACATCTTCTGTTGCCCTTTTGGTGAGTTTCCTTAACTAATCCCTACCTCTGCTACAATGTGAACTTTAGGACAGTTGATCTTTTCTATTTTACTTAATTCTAAATTTAGCAATGTACCTGGAATATAAGAAATAAAATGTACACACACACACACACAATATGATGCTTATATTTTGATATTTGTCACAAGCCACTTTCTAAGCTTTTAATTTCATAGTCCATGCTCAACTTTTAACTGTCTGTAGTGATGTATTTATGAACTATTCTCTACTGTCTTCTGAAAGATAAGCTTTAACCAAATTCAGCCTTGAAGGATTTCAGATTCATTTGGGTTGGGTAAGAGAATAGAGGATGGGCAATAAAGAAAAGACACTTGTCTATTAATAGCCATACATCTAAAATATTAGCCATTCTAAAGCCTCTGATACATAGAAGGGCCTGTATTCCATTTTCAGTATTCTTTCTTACCTGATTGATTCACCCTCATTGCTTAATCTTTCTCATTATCATTACTTCTCTTTGGACAGATAATGGTATCAGCTTAGCAGTTCATACAAGCTGCTGTCTACTGTCAAATTCATTAATGTCCTTATTACAGGGGTATAAAACCTTTGTCCTCTGCTGAGCCAACAAAGAACTGATATCTGTCAACATGTCATCCAGAAAAAAGTGATGGTCTTCATTCTTGTCGTGCAACTTGAAAAGCCATTTAATGTTGAACAACCCACTCATTCTGTATGTTTTGCTTAAAATCTTATTCTAGCACTTAATCTCTTCATGGAAACTGTTCTGTGCCTCTTTATATTTCAGAACTTCAGCATGTTCTCCAAAGACATGCTCCAAAGTGAATGAATATCCATTAACCATTTCCTTGAGTTTTTTTTAACATCTCCATGATGATTATGATTTACTGATAATTTCTGTAATTATGCATAGATAATACAAAAGCAAACCGGTACAATTCCACACAAATATATAATGTAGCACTTTATTTTACTGGGTTATCTTTAACAAAGCTTCACTGTATTTTTATAGACATACTCAGGGAAAAATAGACATTATATGGATTAGACATCATGATTCTCTATTGTAAATAAATACATAATTCTCATATTTTAACAACCCCAAAACAAGTAAATCTTGAAGTCTTTAATCTTGCCAAGGAATGAATAAACTTTTTCTGTTGGAAATTTTAGATATTTGAGCATTAGCTTATTTATGTATAAGTTTTAATGTAACCTAATAACAAGTCATAAAAAATTATTTTCTAAAATTTAATATATTGAATGCAAATTAATGTTTATTTGTGAGTTTCAATCACCATTAACATTATACTTTGAACTTGATTTTAAATCTATAGTTCTCTTAGTAACTACTGAAGAATTTGAGAATCTTACTCTTCATGGATGTCAGAATGTTTTAAGTTTTCTTTTTTTTTTTATTATATATATTTAAAATTTATTTTGTAGAAGAACTGGAGTGTAGGCCTGAGGTGTGTGTGTGTGGGGGGGGGGGTGTAAGAGGATTCACCAAAGACATAGTAGGTAGCAAAACAGGTGGATTTACGGAAATACACTTTTTTTTTAAAGATTTATTCATTTATTCATACAGAACTGGGGTACAGGCCAGAGATGAGGAGGGTGAGAGGATTCACCAGAGATAGAGTGGGGAGCAGAACAGCCAGATCCATGAAGTACACTGCCGAGGGGAGCAGCGGGCGGGTCAGGAGAGGTCTGCCGCGCCATGTGGTCACCTCAGGGGCAGGCGGGAATCGAACTCATGCGGAAGTGGCTTTAGCTTCTCAGTGCTGTGTTTTAACCCACTGTGCCACCAGGGAGGGCCGGAAATACACTTTTAAGGGGAATAGTAGGCAAGACAGAAGAGGTCTGCTGTGCCATGTGGGTCAGAACCCAGGCTGTGACAGTGACAACATTGAGACTTAACCCCTAGGCCATCAGGGAGGCCCTCCTTGTTTATCTATTTAAAATTACTTTCTTGGAATCTACCCAAAGGACCCAAAAATATTAATTCAGAAAGGCATTTGCACTCCTATGTTCATCACAACACGATTTTACAATAGCTAAAATATGGAAACAACTTAAACGCCCCCAAACAGATGACTGGATCAAGTAGATGTGGTGGGATTATGCTCAGTGAAATAAGTCAGACGGAAAAAGAAAAATGTATGATGATGTCACGTAGAAGAGGAACATAGGGAAAACCATAAAGGGATAAGGAAGAAAAAAGACAAAAGTAGCAATCAAGCTATAAATTGGAGACATTCCTCAGGGAAGGGAGAGGGAAAATGGGAGGGAAAATCACAAGAATCTGTGGTGAGAGTTCACAGATGTCTGGATGGTGGTAATTTAATGGGGACAACAACTGAGAGGAAAAATCAAACATTGCACAAAAATAAACAATGATGCAAAAAATATATAAACCAAAAAATTACTTTCCTTCATTATTGTTAGACTGCATCCTTTACTGTTATTATTACAACTTTTAGTAGCACTCTTCTCTTTCCCTTATTATTCAACCACATACCTTCTAAGAAGATACTTTGATTTAATGAATATTATCAATTAAAAGGAAAGTGCACAAATTCTAGCAGGCTAGTTGTGAGAATGATGAGAAATCTTGCATGTGAAATGCTCACTTCCTGGATGGTACTCAGTAACCATCAGATTTTTCTTTCCTGCCTCCATCTTCGCTTCCTTGAGATTTTAGTATCAAGTAAAGCTCTATCCTATCTTGAGCCTTAGTGGGATCAGTGTCTAAAATGACAGCACTCCTTCCCTTTAAGGTGGTAAGAATTAGCTACATCAATTGATGTATCAGAGTGTAGCAAACCAACCCTGTGTAACGCCTACCTTCATGAAGCTGTCCCCAGTCTTACTCTCGGTCTTATCTCAGGTATGTGGTTTGGAGGGAAAAAGAGAGAAGAGTAGTCAGTTGGTCTCTACATGGCATACCTCTACCCATAACAATCTTAGATTTCTATGTTAAATGGGGAGAAAGAGGATTCTCTTTGTAAGGTACACACAATTTTTAGATATGGATGCTATGATTTTTGTTCACAGAACTATGAAAATACAGTGAATGGCTCTTCTTAAACAGATTTATCAACTTGTTAACTGAATAACTCTAAATGCTAGGTCCTGAGCAGTAACCCACATGTAGAGCGAGGAAGACAAACCAAGCCCTCAGAGATTTATATTCGACTATAGAAGAGAAATAAGTCAATATTTTAGAATACACGTGCTGGAAGCTGGAGTGCTGTAGTTGGTGTCTAGTAGAAACCATAGGGGAAACACCCCTCCACAATGGTGAGGGGCAGTGAGCGTATCTGTACACACGCACATGTGTGTTCATCCCCTGATCTGTCTCCTGGCCTGAGTATTAGGGAACGATTAGGTATCACCCAAGCAAAAGATTATAGAAAATACCTCATTTTAGGTATATGCTTAGGAAATCCTAGAGTTGAACATATTGTTATTTTTTAAAGATTTATTTATTTATGTATACAGAACTGGGGTACAGGTCAGAGGTGCAGAGACAGTGAGAGGCTTCACCAGAGACAGAGTGGGGAGCAAAACAGACAGAACTACAAAGTACACTGATGAGGAGAGCAGCGGTCAGGTCAGGAGAGGTCTGCTGCACCATGTGGGTCACCTCCGGGGTGTGATGTTGAACTCGCACTGAAGCAGCTCCGCCTAACTTGCAGTGCTGAGACCTAACCAGTTGCACCACCAGGAAGGGCCAAGTTGAATATATTTTTTGATGTATTTTTCATTTTTTTCCTTTGTTGTATCTTGCTATGATATTTGAGGTTTTCTTTCCTTTTTTTTTTTTGTCTTGCTTATTTTATTTTAACTTTAGTTAGAAAATGATAGACTTTTGCTAATGTAAAATTTAAACAATTAAAAAATAAAGGAGGTTGACCCTCCCTGGTGGTGCAATGGGTTAAAGCACAGCACTATGAAGCTCTTGCAGCCACTGCAGCACAAGCTTGATCCCAACCCAGGAAGGTGAATGGCACAGCAGACCTCTCCTGACCTGCCCGCTGCTCCCCTCAGCAGTGTATTTCAGTCCCTCTACCTGTTCTGCTCCCCACTCTGTCTCTGGTGAATCTTCTCACCACCCTCCATATCATACCTCTGGCCTGTATCCCAGTTCTGTATGCATAAATTTTAAAAATAATTTTAAAAAAGTAAAGGAGCTTAATCTGCAGGCACTATCATTTGTAGAAGCAACCCAAGTGAGACTCTTTTGAGGTAGAAGAAAACGTGTAAAACACACAAGTAGCCTCAATTTAGAGTTCATTTCCACAGATGTGAAATAGGAACAATATATCTAGTAAGAAGTAAGAGGAAATATTCTGTATAGAAATTGCTTTGGCTTTTATCTTGACAATGTGATTGGTTTTGTGATCTTGGAATGTTTGACAAGTTTCTATATAAATTAATGGTGATCGCATTCCTAGATCCCAAAAGTAACCCACCAGATCATTCCAAATAGGAATGTTTTACTTCTAGATATTAGGGTAACCTGCAACCAGTTTTATATTTTATTATTAGTGTTAGCTGTATCAGTTATTTTAAATATTTATCATCACTCAATGCATTAAAATATTAGATATAATTATTGCCATTAATACTAGCTTAAAAACAGTGAGTGCGTGGGCCCTCCCTGGTGGCGCAGTGGGTTAAAGCACACCACTAAGAAGCTAAAGGA
>NW_004567113.1:12162026-12176047 GCF_000260355.1 Condylura cristata
TTTTATTTTATTATTTCTTTCCACAATGTTTACTGAGATAAGTTGGGTTTACATAGTTGTATCTGCTTTGGGACCTATAGATTTAAGCATCCACAAATGTGTATTTTTATATACTGACTACCACCAGTGCTCCAATAATCCTCCACTATGTACCCTGGACTCTTTCCATCCCACACTCTCACCTGCGCCTCTGACTGCCTCAGTTTTGCAGTCAGAGGTTAAGAGATTATTACAGCTTTGATTGAACCAACCACTTTGATGTTTCTTTATATTCCACAAATGAGTGAGACTGTGGCGTTTGTCTTTCTTCTTCCAACTTATTTTGCTTAGTATTATCTTCTCCAGTTCCATATTTTTCAGTTCTCTTTATCTTAAAGAAACTAAAAGTATTGATCAACATTATAGTTTTTTTTTTTTTTAAGATTTATTTATTCATACAGAACTGGGCTACAGGCCAGAGATGCGGAGGGTGAGAGGATTCACCAGAGACAGAGTGGGAACAGAACAGGCAGATAGATGAAGTACACTGCTGAGGGGAGCAGCGGGCGGGTAGGAGAGGTCTGCCACGCCATGTGGTCACCTCCGGGACAGGCTGGGATCGAACTCATGCGGAAGTGGCTTAAGCTTCTTAGTGCAGTGTTTTAATCCGCTGGGCCACCAGGGAGGGCCCTGATCAACATTATAGTTTAAAACTCAATTGTCCTCTGCTTCTTTGTTGAGTTTTTCATGTATCCTTTTTGACTAACCACAATTTAGTCTAGGCAGAATGTCTAGGAGCAATGTTTACACCTTCAGGACAATGTTGAATCAGATGTTCTCTAAGTATTTGTTGAATAGTCAAATAATTGATAATAATCTTGATTGTTTTGATATGTGAAAATAATCCATCATTAGTGAAAGTTCTTTAATTTTTTGTGTGCAGATCTAAGTATTTAAATTTAGTATTAGTAAAGTTAGAATTCAATTTTGACAAAGGGTACCTTAATATTTTTATGGAATTTATTCCTTTACATGCAACAGTAACACTTTATAATATATATATTATATATATATGTATATAAACACATATTATATATGTGTGTGTATATATACAAATATATATATACATATATACACATATATTTTATGGAATTTATTCCTTTACACACAACAGTAACACTTTATAATATATATAATATATACTTATATATATATATATACGCACATACATACATATATATATAGGCAGATAGATATATACTAAGATTTTTGGGGGGGAAACATATTAAAGAGGTGATGTATTTTGTTTATAGATTATGGAATGATAAATACAGGAGTTTTTTTTCCTACTAGATTAACATCAGATAATTTCCAAAGCTAGCATTTTGAAATGCACTTGTCCTATTTCAAGAAAAACATATACTCTGTGCTAATGTAGGCATGGGGAAATGTATTTTTTCTGAATGAGGAGAAAGTGACATCCATTGAGATTTAAATATTAATATGCTAGTAGATGCTACAATTAAAAGTCATTATGTTACCCTCTCTGGTGGCATAATGGGTTCAAACACAGCACTATGAAGCTATCTATCCACAGCCACTGTAGCACAAGTTCGATCTCTGGCCAGGGAACTGAGCCACATGGTGCAGCAGACCTCCACTATCTGGACTGCTTCTCCCTTCAGCAATGTATTTCAGTACATCTGCCTGTTCTGCTCCCCACTTTGTCTCCAGTGAATCTTATCAATCCCCTGCCCCCCATCACCTCTGGCCTGTAGCCCAGTTTTTGTATTCATAAAAATAAATCTTAAAAAATAATAATAAATAGGGCCCTCCCTGGTGGTGTAGTGTGCTAAAGCACAGCACTAAGAAGCTACAGCGACTGCAGCATGAGTTGGATTCCTGCCCAGAGGACATCCACATGGCCTGGCAGACCTTTCCTGACTCGCCTGCTGCTCCCCTCAGCAGTGTACTTCACATTTGGCCTGTTCTGCTCCCCTTCTGTCTCTGGTGAATTCTTTCATCACCCCTATATCTCTGGTCAGTACCCCAGTTCTGTATGCATAAATAAATAAATCTTAAAAAAACGTCATTAAGGCCTTCACAGTAACAAATTGCCCTTGGACGACATTCTCAAGAAACATTAACAAAGCAGTATTAGGGAGAATGGCTTAATCTATGGTGTGAAGAAGTGGTTAGAGGGTAAGAAAGAAGAGGTTCAATTCCATATTCCAAAGATGAGAAAAAATAGTTTGTAATAACTGATTCAGCTCTAGAAGGCAGACATCTTTTATCAAAGAAAATCAGGTGATAGCTTCTGTATTAGTAGAATGCAAAGTCACTTTACTTTCAGGTTTAGGAATTTGTAAACCATGCTCTTTAAATTCACTTTTCTTTATTATCTTTGAATTTATACTGAATTACTGAGTTGTTTAGGATGATTAATATAATTATTAATAATTAATGATTACTATCATTACTACAGTCACTGCTAATGGATTAGCAATCACTAATTAGTATGTGTATTACAACTATAAATTTAAACAACACACAATATAATTAAATGAAAAATTAAAATTGTTGTCAAACAGTGTCTACATTTTGGAGAAGTAGTAGAATAATTTTTAAGTACCAATTAACTGAAAAAGTAGGATAACATGATCATATTCCATAACACAAGCATGTTTTTCTCTGAAACTGGTCTCCCATTTTTTTTTCTCTCTGAAAGAAATTGACTAAAAGAAGAAAATGTTATTTAAGTCTGATGTTTAGAACAAGTCTACTACTTGAGGTTTTTTAGAAATTTATTTTATCAATTTCTCTATTATGGTTGTCTTAGTATCATTATCTTATATTAATAAAAAATCATTAATCATTGTTGAGAAAGAAGTGCTCAAATTCTCTTGTCTACCAGATGTCTCAGTTTTATTTGCAAAAACCGTATGTCTTGGCAATGGTTGAGTTATGACTACTTTTTCTTGGAGATTTTTTAGTTTTTTAAACTGAAAGAATTCTTCAGCCAAGGAGAAAGTATGACAATCGATATTTTTGCCAGTAATATTTTTATTACAATTTAATATAATTTTATGTCTCACAGTTTAGTTACTGAATATCCATCTATTATTTAGTAGCAACTTCTGTTGTTATTGATTCTTATTATCTGATATAAGAAAGTGAACTTTATTATCTTGACTTTTTAAAAATAATATAATAGTTTATTTTTACATCATTTTGTGCCTTTTTCTATCGCAGTTGTAATACCGTGTTTGACTTTTTTTCTTAACCATGTATTGTCTTACCTGACTCTTGAGGAAGATAATGAATTCTTAATTCCCTTCCCAGAAAAATACATGTGTGCTCATTATGCATATTTTGAAAATTAGTTTCCAAAGGTTGTGGACCATCAAAGCCCAACTATTCCTAACCAAACACAAGCTTAACCTCCTGCTTGTTGGATTTGATGGTCCAAACTATATCCCCTCTGCACTCAACATGCCCAAGCCCACAGCTTCTTACTAGAAGCTCCTGGAGACTGCCAAAGAGTGCTCAGCCCATACAGAGGGCAAGTCAGTTACCTGAATTTCAATACTTAGACTACCTCTCAAACAATGCTGGAGAAATGTTGATGGATATGTTTTTCAGTCTTATCACACAAAATGTAGGACAACTTGAAGGCATTTTTGATACCATCTTTCATGAGTTCCCACAAGTAAGGGTCCCTACTTGACCAGAGTAGTACTCTCACTAACATACCTATGTTTACTCTTTTCCCTTCCCAGTTTCACTTTTTGTTACTCCAATCAGCACTTCTAGAAATCAGCTTTCAAATAAAACTGCATTCTAATCTCAGGTACTATGTTTCAGTGTTTCAAACTCTTCCAGTTTTGCTACCATTGCAATAAGTCACACCAGGATTTAACGGCATAGAACAAGAAAATTTATTAATTTTTTTGCACTTGTGGATTCTTTAGGGCTAGGAATTCAAGTGGGGTGGATTATCTATGTTCCATATGTCTGAAATCTCAGATGGGAATACTCAAAGGCTGGATAATGCAATTGGAGTTTGCATGCACTCAAAGACTACTCCGGCACACATGCAGACTATGGGCTGGAATGACTCTACTGTTGAGTTCTGCTGAAGGTATGATAAGAGAATCTTTGGCATGGAAGTCCTACGGTGGTCGTTCTTCTCCAAGGTGGCTAGTTTCCCCCAGAATGTGTGTCTTAAGAGAATTTTAGCTAGAAGATACATGGTCCTTTTAAACCTAGCCTTTGAACTTGTATCACTTTGAGTACTTTCTGTGGGTTCAGGAGAGTCACTAAATTTGTCCAGATATGTAAGAAAGAATGTTAGAGAATGCACAGAATTTAATAATTTCTAGGTAAACTAAGACAGAGTTAATTCACAATTAGAATTTGACTTCTAATGAAAGTCATTCCTCCCTGCTCACACTGGTAGAAGTGGAAAACTGGATTTACAATTTTTGTTATTCTATTATTCTACCAGGTTGGTGTTTGTATTCATATAGGTGTAGTTATAAATCAAGTAAGAATGGATAGGTCTAATTCATTTTGTTAATTTAATTTTAAAAATACACTGGGAAATGTATTATTTAAATAAATAATCAGAAAATTAATTTTTAGTGGGAATATAGAGTGAGTTTACTTATATAAGACTTTCTTGAAGCTGATCAGACATGTAATTACACTTTTGAACATTAATTGTAATTTGATACTTTAATGAGTATGAATCTGATCTTGAATTCTAAGTTTCAATAAGGCAGGGCTAACAAGGGGAGGAAATACAGGGTATTATTTTATGATGGATATGATAACATACATGTTCTGATAAACATATGTGTTCATCAGAATCAGTGAATTGCTTCCTCTTTTGATAGAAACTATAATAATAAATTATAATATCATATAGTACCTGAGACAAAATGACATCAATTTCTTGTTGTGCAAACTCAACCTTTCTTTTTGATGAAGTCTCCAGAGATTACATATGAAGATTTTCCATAGATAAAATTTAGGTTCAGAATTTTTACTTGGTTTGTCTACAATGATCAAAATAATTAGATAATGTAAAATTAAAGGCATAAAATGACCATGGTATTGGGTGTTCTGAGAGAGGAATAAAGAATAAATAAAAGAAGCACAAGGAATTTTTAAGACATATGAGTACAGATTAAAATCCTGATGCTTATATACATGTACTGTAATGAAGCAATATTATCAGAGTCAAGTTTCTCACTACTGAGTAGATGTTCACAAATAAACAAATGGAAGACTCTAGACGGATCCATATGAAAATGGATTACAGGTGGAGATGTTGGTTGAACTTTTGTTTCACTAATATAGATACAGGTGATTACATGTAGAAATATTGTTATGTGTATATACACAGGTTAGTATAAAATATCAGGTGAGATGGTCTAAAAGAGACATTCCAGTATCACTAAACATACCTAGTACTCTTTATCTTGGTTTTTAGTAGCATTCTTCAATAGACTGGGTTTCTTGGACAATCTCTCATTTGTAATGAGACAAATAATGTAAAAGATGAGCCTAGAACATTTACCAGAATGTAATGAAATGCACAGAGAGAGAGAGAGAGAGAGAGAGAGAGAGAGAGACCAAAAAAGAAAGAGACAGAAGGAGGAGGAAAGGAAAGGGGAGTGGGAGGAGAAGGAAGAAGGAAGGATGAGTATAGGAAACAACTGAGTCAACATCCAAAAATATCAGGCAAATTCCAAAAGTGGTGCATCCTCAAAAATATCAAATCATCAAAAATAAGGAAACTCTGAGAAAAAAATGGCACAGCGAAGTATTGGCTAAAGAGATATGGGGATTAAATGTCTGGAATCAGATCCTGAAATAGGAAAAAGACAATAGATGGAAGCTAAGAAAATCTAGGTAAAATGTAGGCTTTACTTAATAATGATATATCAGTAATAAATGTAACAGAATATAACCAGATAATTGACAGATTTATCTTTCATTTCGAACCTTCTAAACATGAAACCTTTTAAGCTAGGTTTCTATCCAACTAAAAACTCTATTGTAACTTAGAATATTTAATAAAATTTTCTATCCTTCCTGAAAGGTATAGTGGAAAATATATTTACAGATATTTAGATGAGTAAGTCTTTCTACTTTGTGGCTAACTCGGCAGGACTTTAAGTGCACCTGTCGCCCTGGCTAATGTTGTGCATGGGTGAGCACACTCCCCGGTAAGGCCAACAAACAAGTCAGCAGAGCACAGTGCACTCTGTCCTGCAAATAGCTGCAGCCCACTACTTTGTATCAAGCAGAAGCTACAAGAAGCCCAGGTCCGGTACAAACATTCACCCCACACTTTGCCCCCCACCCTTTGCATGGGGCATATTTCCTGGGCACATTGCCTGTTTTTCCCTGCACCTACAGACCCTATACATAACCATGGGCAGTCCTAATAAATTGACTTTGGACTTCAGACCCCAGGCTACTGCTTCATTCTCTCGCATCTCCGAGTATCCTATGTTCCGGCGATGAGCGAACATAGCGGTCAGCGCACCCCTCAGTGGGTTTGCAACACCACTTCATTGTTTTTTGACACTGTACAGTTAGTTTATACAATGGGGGAAATGTCCCTTTCTCTTTAGCTATTTTCCTTCTCTAGTATCCAGACTTTACCTATAAGCCAAGCTAAGTCCTTTTCTAATCTAACTTCCTATTCTAATGTCCTCAAAGCACAATCCCGGTTAGTCCAAATGGGGGCAGTTATTCTCATGGGACAGAATGACACACTTCCTACAACATCTTCTATCTTCCAGGAGATCAACAGATATCTCTGAATTCATATCTGTTAAATTCAGAACTAAAATTTTTTTTTAAAGATTTATTTATTTGTGCATACAGAACTGGGATACAGGCCAGAGGCTCAGGGGTGGCGAGAGGCTTCACCAGAGACAGAGTGGGGAACAGAACAGGCAGATCAACGAAGTAAACTGCTGAGGAGAGGTCTGCCACGCCATGTGGTCACCTCCGGGGCAGGCAGGAATCGAACTCATGCGGAAGCGGCTTTAGATTCTCAGTGCTGTGCTTTAATCCGCTGCGCCACCAGGGAGGGCCCAGAACTGAAATTTTATGATACTCTTAGCACCTTGAAAATGATGTGACCTAGGAAGAAGAGAAACAATCAAAACTAACAATGATTTGAGTGAAAACTAATGGGCCAATGTTGGCTTTTGTGCTTGGCCTTATTTAGAAAGGGGAGATGAATATATTCTGCATCCCACAGTCTACTCTTTGTGAAGCAGAGCCCTTCATAAGCATCAGAGGAGCATCTTAATTAGTGGCGCAGCAGTCACATCATGAGCTGTTACTTGTGAATTTACAACACAATTTTTAATTTTTGAATATTTAAGCATAAAGGAACTGGGGTACAGGCCATTGGTATGGGGGTGGGGTCAAAAGATCCACCAGAGACAGAGTGGCGAGAAGAACAGGCAGATTCACTAAAATACACTCTGAGGGGAGCAACGGAGAGGCAAAGAGAGGTCTGCTGTGCCATGTGGGTCAGCTCCCTGTCCCAGGATTGAACTCACACTAAGGTGGTCATGGATAGCTTCATCATGATGAGGCTTAATTTCTAGCGCCACTACAAAACAAATTCTAACTTAATATGATATGCATAGGAGTATTTGAGAAATGTCTACAGTTCTGAGATAAGAAAATAGCATCTATTTGCTATGAACACTGTGATTATAGTAATAGAAACATTCCCTACTAGAGAGACTTGCTGGACTTGATGTCATTCTGTTAGATTCCTTGGACAGGATTTGACAGCTTTGCAACATTAAAATATGCTCATTTGCATCTTCCTCAGGAACATCTGGAGAGGCGGAAAAAAGTGGCTTTGGAAAGCTGTTCAGCTCACAGAACACTGAGGCTGAGCAAACATTCCAGCTTTCCCTCGCTGGCCATCACTCACACCCAATGTATTTATTCTTTTCCTTCGACAAGAGAGCAACATTTGGAATAGCTCAAGCTGCTGAGTTAATCATCGAGACACAATGGGGATGTTTTAATCTGTGGGCCTACCCACCTCATATGATTTGGAATGAACACAACTACTAGGCTGAGCAAGGCAAGTACTGCAGCTTGTCTGACGCGTAGAAAGAACATAGGTTTGCTACCTTTCAAATTTCATATCTCTGTTTAATATCGACACCAAGGCAAGAATTGCCAGTATTTCTGTGAGTCATTGACTTCAACTCATCATTGACCCACAATAATTCTGACCCAACATGGTGTGTGTTTCTTCTCTTTTATCTGTGTAATTTTGCTATTTTTCAGTATACACAGGGACTCAAACCTGGAATTTACCTTGTCATTCTTGGGTTGTGACAGAAATTTCTGAAGTCATTCTCTATACCTACAACTTCCTTCCTGCTTCCCCGCACCTCCTTCACCACTGTAAAACCTGTAACACTTGACTATTGAAGAAATATTTCATCCTGCCCCTTCCTTTCAGTCCTTGGAATAACCAGACTTTGAAAACTGATTCTCAAAGGGATAATTTTTGCCTCATTTTTAGTAGAAAATTTACATCTTTGCTTCATAGCAGTATTTTTATTTTTTAAAAAGTATTTATGCACACAAGAATTGGGGTACAGGCCAGAGGTGTGGAAGGTGAGAGAATTCACCAGAGACAAAATTGGGGGCCATAACAGACTAAAATACACTGCTGAGGGGAGCAGTAGTCGAGACAGGAGAGGTCTGCTGCGCCATGTGAGTCACCTGTCTGGCCAGGGATGGAACTCGTGCTGCAGTAGTGGATAGCTTCATAGTGCTGTGCTTTAACCCCTTGCACCACCAAGGAGGGCCCTCAAAAGCAGCATTTTTATAAACATATCCACATTCACCAAGAAAGTCATATTCAA
Source organism: Condylura cristata (assembly GCF_000260355.1). Lineage (NCBI taxonomy): Eukaryota > Metazoa > Chordata > Mammalia > Eulipotyphla > Talpidae > Condylura > Condylura cristata. Next base: position 12,170,936 of record NW_004567113.1, read on the forward strand.
ATAAAAAAGGAAGGTGTGTATTTTTCCCAGAGTTAAATCTATTTGATCCTGCAGAATAAAATAAGATGTTGATTATCCTGTATTGGCTGTGAGCTATTATGAACATAAGTAAGAAAGAAGCACACCTAGGGAAAAATACTTTTGCAGGTATACTTACAGGTTTGTAAGTTTAACTCTTTCCAATTAGCTTGTAAAGCAGAATCACTGTGATGGTGATGATGACTCTGACTGGAAACGCTTCCACTAAGCCATGAGGTAGTCTTCATAGAAACTGATGTCCAAAAGTTTGACAGTTCTCTAGAGGCCTGGACAAAGTGTTTAGGGGCTTGTTACCGGGTTAGTTACTTCAGATTTTTGCTTTATTTGATAAAGGCCAAAAAGTCCATCTGTGTTTTACCAAAGGTGATCATCAGGAACATGACTGGTGGGTCAACTGGAAAATGAATAAGAGGGGTGACTCTACCTCTCTTGTTATGGCAGCAGTGACAGTGTAAAAAGGCCTTTGTAGGGCTTTCAGTTCATTGCAAAAGCATTTTTCTTTCCTCTTTGTTTCTCTGAGACTGTTGTCTTAAATGGCTTCTATTGTGGTGTTGTTTAATACGCTGGAACTAAAGTATTAGAACAAATAAGTCTCTGGCAGCTTTTTGCTATTAAAAAATGGTTTCCTTGTTTTGGTTCATCTCAGTCAGTTGAAAAGGTCCTCACCTAATCATGTCCTCTTGTCATTGAAAGGCAGGAAAAGAACGAACACAGCGGAGACGACTATTTTCAAAATCAATCCTTCATATTTAAAAGAGAGATTCATCCTCTCCAGGAGGTGCAAACATAGTCATTAGAACCGAGACCTCCATCTTCTCAAGTGCCCTCCCATTTTTTCATACCGAGAGGAGCTTTCAGGTGCCTGCTGGGCTAACAGAAATAGATGGCTTTTTCCCTTTAATGGGGTTCAGTTTGATTTTCTGTCATTGTGGTCAATGACACAAGACCTGTTCCAGTGTCTGAATGCAGGAGGTTCATCATTTCCCTCACATCATTGGAGCTGCTTTATTCTCCCTCACCTGTCTGCTCAGTGATTGTCCCTTTTTGGGAGGTGTTCTTTGATCCACACCCTAATATTTCACTGTCTCCCAAGAATGTAAGGTACATGGGATCCCCTGTGAGAAAGGCAGGTCTCACTCCTGACAGTCTCGTAGGCTGTCAAAAAAGCCTACAGGAAAGCAGGTGATCTTTGAAATATCTCTGAGACAAAAACACTGTTCTCCTGTAATTCTCTTTCATTCTAATTTGTGTTAATCTGGTTGTAAAGTGGTCTAAGGGAGGCGCAAATTACCTGGATACTTTCATTGTTTGCCCATTCTTCCATTTCAAGGGCAAAGTGCCATGGGATCCCCATTTACTGCAGTACCCAAGAATCTATAAAGCTACCCTTAAAATATTCTGGTGCCAGCTGTGTAGCAGCCTCAACCTGTGGGTTCACCAGGTGAGATTTGTCAGCACATGCACTTTTGTATCCCCAAAACTTAAACCACACTCCTCAAACCTCAGCCTCTGCCTCAAAGTTGCAACTCCCTTAACACCAAGTACTGAGCACTTAAAATACACCGGGTGTGGGTGTCTTTCACCCTTCCATTTCACTGAAATCTACCAGCAATGATAGGAGCAGGTGCAATTTTAACACCGTTTTATAGATGAGAATACTGAAACCCAGAGGGAGGGGAGAGCATTCCCCACAAATCACAGGGAGCGGCAGAGCCAGATTTTAAACTCAAGAGTTTCTGTTTCTAAAACCAAACCCCTGACATCTGCACCTGGTACAGCATCTCCTTCATCCCAAAGCTGTGAATGGGGCTGGTTTGGGGAAAGCTGGTGATGCAGTGGCTGCATGAAAACAAAGCATGCAGTCTAAATTGGATGATTTTTCCCTTCAGGTTTGCTTTTATGAGGGGTGAAAGATAAAAGAAAATAAAGCAACAATCTTTTGCTTGACACTTTCGAGGGAAGCACTGAAAATGTATTTCCCACCCTTATGTGACTAATAAACATTCAAGTACTCCCTAGGCTATTTGACCTTACCTCCTGGAAGGAGGGAGGACCCATGTACTAAGTCAGTCTCCAGTGTCTTCCAAACATTGGATAAACCTTACCATCTTTATGTCACACCCACATCAGGGGTGTGGATACATCCCTGCGGGTGTGTCCCCACGCCTCATTTTTGAGTGTAGACTTAGGAGAGGTCTGCTCTTTAAACATCTCTGACTTATGTTGCCAAGAAATACACTTACATTATTTAAGGACCTTTTAAAAGAAAACCCTCCCCCAGCTAGCACACTCTTGGCTGATAATCCCCATTGAACAATCTGCTGCTATATTTCTTGGAGACATTATTTAAAATCCTTTTAAAGTGCAGTTCTTCCTACTTCCCGACGATTGATACCTGTGAAGGGCTTAATAGTATTGGGGAGGAGGGGTGTCGGGAGAGAGGAGGAGGATGACTGCTACTTAAAAGGATTTAAAAGAATGTTGCAGTCATATTTCATAACTATGCTGCCTAAAAGCCTACAGTAAGGTGCGGGGGAGGGAAGGAGAAGCTGCTGCTTCTTTTTCTGGGCATTTAAAAAAAAATAGAGTATGTTCTTTCTGAGTTTTTCTGCACCTGCTTCTAGAACTATTGAGCTATTGAACTACAGTCTGTACTCAGTGCTCATATGGGAAAAACAGGGGGCTCCTTTATGCACAATAAGAACATACACGCCCAAGCATAAGATACACAGATACATACAAAAACATTTATGTATATAAGCATACATAAAACTGACTTTCAACTTACTTAAACAAGAAGTAAATATAGCTAATATTTATTGAGCAGTTTATTCCAAGTACTCCTCTTAAGTTTTGTAGGCCCTATCTCATTTAATGCATCAACAACATGAAGTATATCTCTTTTAGTTTTTCAAATAGGAGAACACCAGTGCACAAAAGACAAGTCATTCAGCTAGTTGATGGCATAGCTGGGAATCCCTGGGCTCATGTGTCCAGGGGCTTATTCCCAAGTCCACGTTCTTGGCCATTACATTTTTTCTGAGTGTCCAACTATCCTCAGACATAAGTGGAAAATCAGTTCCAGTGGAAGTTGACAAATGCTCAAGGTTCCCTTCCCCTTAGAGTCTCTTCCCATTGTCATTCTCCCTGTTTGTTTTGTTATCAGCGCTTTGCCAGGGTTGCCACAGTATACAGAGCATCAGTACGAAGGATAGAATTTAGTCTTTTTAATAACAAGTTTTGATATTTAGTTTATGCAGTTGCAATAAATATCATCTAACCTGCAGAAATTAAAGAATCAAGAAATTTAGAATTTGAAGGGAATCAAGGAGTTACTTAATTTGGTGATCTCATCCTACACTTTCACCTTAGTATTCACCTTAGAATACTAAGACCTAGAGAGAGCAAGTGACGCACTTGACATGACATACATGATAGCAAAAGCATTATTAGGACTCAGGCATGTTATTTCCTACTTGAACATCAGTTTCTTCCCAACCCGGTTTCCTTGTCTAATGGTGCTACAGTCTTACCTCCTGCCACATCCTAGGCTTGCTGTGTGAGCTACTTTGAAGAGATATTAGCAGATGCATGATGAGCAGAATTATGAAAAGCTCGTGTATTGTAGGGGTTACTTGCTCTTGTACCTCTACCACAGAGAGGACAGGATAAAAAAACATGGAGCCAAGGCTTTCCAGCTAAATTCGGCCTAGATTATCCAATTCTGCTGACCTACAGACCCAGGAGAAATAAATAATAGCTGTGTTAAGACAGTGAGCTAGTAGTTGGGTTAAGGAGCCATAGATAAAATTAGGTTGCTTTGTTGTTATTAAGGTTCCCAGAAAGTTTTCTGAAATAAGCAGAGGATATTTAAATAATGGAGACTTTGTTGTTATTGTTGTTCTTTAAAATGTTCTACACTAACATGTAGCTAAAACAAAAACCAAAAATGATCCTGAGGCATTTATTTGTCTCTCAGCTCAAATATTATTTCCTAGTAGAAGCTTTCCCTCAGCAACTAATATGTGATTGGTCTTCTCACCCTTTCTCCATATGGTTCTGTTTAAATATCTAAAATTGTTTTTTTAACCTATTTATTGTCTCCACTAAAATCTAAAATCAAACTTCCATGAAATTAACCATAGCCATGTTGGTCACCTCTGTTTTCCCAGTACCCATGACTGTGCATCCTACATAGTTGGCCCTCAGTAAATATTCACCTAAGAAAAAGTTATAAAGTATTTGTAGTTAAAGCTATAAAGATTGTAGTTTGTCTATTAGACATTTTGGGGTCTAAAGATCAGTTAATGGCTGTTTACTGAGTAATTAAAATCTATCTAAGGAAATCAGGAGGCATTAGAGAGGAGATGACATTGAACATGACTTGACAGAGTATTTCACCAAATTGAGGTGTGAGGGATGGCATGAAATCAGGGACACTGTGGAGTCCCCAGCCCTTCTTATTCTCAGGAATATTTTCTTGGTGCTCAGAGTTCCTGCTTGTCAACTAGGCATAGGGTCATCATACAGGGGGTCTCTCACCAAAGGTAAATGTCCTGGTATTGTTACAGTGCAGGGAGAGGGGCACTCAGGACCCTCTAAATAGATCTGCCACATCAAGACAAAACATATAAGACCTTTAATGGCAAAGAACTTCAATAAAATTAGTGTGCAACACAGATAAGATGAAGAATACAGTTTCTAAATTAAATACCCAAAGTTACCCATCCCCTTGTGGGCCAAAGTCAATCCAAAAGGGATTGGCCCAAAGCAAGGCCTGAAAGCCTGCCACAAGTCTAAAGCACCTTCCACTGGGGAGCCATAAAACAGGGTCAGGAATGGCCAGACAAGTCTGGGGGGAAAAGAGCAAAATCAAAATCAAGATAAATGCTGCCATAGTCAACCTCCCACGGGTCACTCACTCACATCTGTTTTAACCAGTCCAAGACCAAGAAGCAAGCGCAGTTTCTTCACATGTCTCTCTGCTCCATGTGGCTCCCACAGGTCTCTTTCTGGCTTCCGTCGTCCTGCTTCCTTCCTCTTCTGTCTTCTCTCCAGATTCTTCTCTTCCCC
>NW_004567113.1:12176147-12210522 GCF_000260355.1 Condylura cristata
GAATTTAGTCTTTTTAATAACAAGTTTTGATATTTAGTTTATGCAGTTGCAATAAATATCATCTAACCTGCAGAAATTAAAGAATCAAGAAATTTAGAATTTGAAGGGAATCAAGGAGTTACTTAATTTGGTGATCTCATCCTACACTTTCACCTTAGTATTCACCTTAGAATACTAAGACCTAGAGAGAGCAAGTGACGCACTTGACATGACATACATGATAGCAAAAGCATTATTAGGACTCAGGCATGTTATTTCCTACTTGAACATCAGTTTCTTCCCAACCCGGTTTCCTTGTCTAATGGTGCTACAGTCTTACCTCCTGCCACATCCTAGGCTTGCTGTGTGAGCTACTTTGAAGAGATATTAGCAGATGCATGATGAGCAGAATTATGAAAAGCTCGTGTATTGTAGGGGTTACTTGCTCTTGTACCTCTACCACAGAGAGGACAGGATAAAAAAACATGGAGCCAAGGCTTTCCAGCTAAATTCGGCCTAGATTATCCAATTCTGCTGACCTACAGACCCAGGAGAAATAAATAATAGCTGTGTTAAGACAGTGAGCTAGTAGTTGGGTTAAGGAGCCATAGATAAAATTAGGTTGCTTTGTTGTTATTAAGGTTCCCAGAAAGTTTTCTGAAATAAGCAGAGGATATTTAAATAATGGAGACTTTGTTGTTATTGTTGTTCTTTAAAATGTTCTACACTAACATGTAGCTAAAACAAAAACCAAAAATGATCCTGAGGCATTTATTTGTCTCTCAGCTCAAATATTATTTCCTAGTAGAAGCTTTCCCTCAGCAACTAATATGTGATTGGTCTTCTCACCCTTTCTCCATATGGTTCTGTTTAAATATCTAAAATTGTTTTTTTAACCTATTTATTGTCTCCACTAAAATCTAAAATCAAACTTCCATGAAATTAACCATAGCCATGTTGGTCACCTCTGTTTTCCCAGTACCCATGACTGTGCATCCTACATAGTTGGCCCTCAGTAAATATTCACCTAAGAAAAAGTTATAAAGTATTTGTAGTTAAAGCTATAAAGATTGTAGTTTGTCTATTAGACATTTTGGGGTCTAAAGATCAGTTAATGGCTGTTTACTGAGTAATTAAAATCTATCTAAGGAAATCAGGAGGCATTAGAGAGGAGATGACATTGAACATGACTTGACAGAGTATTTCACCAAATTGAGGTGTGAGGGATGGCATGAAATCAGGGACACTGTGGAGTCCCCAGCCCTTCTTATTCTCAGGAATATTTTCTTGGTGCTCAGAGTTCCTGCTTGTCAACTAGGCATAGGGTCATCATACAGGGGGTCTCTCACCAAAGGTAAATGTCCTGGTATTGTTACAGTGCAGGGAGAGGGGCACTCAGGACCCTCTAAATAGATCTGCCACATCAAGACAAAACATATAAGACCTTTAATGGCAAAGAACTTCAATAAAATTAGTGTGCAACACAGATAAGATGAAGAATACAGTTTCTAAATTAAATACCCAAAGTTACCCATCCCCTTGTGGGCCAAAGTCAATCCAAAAGGGATTGGCCCAAAGCAAGGCCTGAAAGCCTGCCACAAGTCTAAAGCACCTTCCACTGGGGAGCCATAAAACAGGGTCAGGAATGGCCAGACAAGTCTGGGGGGAAAAGAGCAAAATCAAAATCAAGATAAATGCTGCCATAGTCAACCTCCCACGGGTCACTCACTCACATCTGTTTTAACCAGTCCAAGACCAAGAAGCAAGCGCAGTTTCTTCACATGTCTCTCTGCTCCATGTGGCTCCCACAGGTCTCTTTCTGGCTTCCGTCGTCCTGCTTCCTTCCTCTTCTGTCTTCTCTCCAGATTCTTCTCTTCCCCACTCTGCTCCACCCTCCTTGGGATGGGGCAGGGAAACTGGAACCTCCCCTTTTCCTGGGTATCACCCTGTTACAGTATGAGAAACATATTAGGAAACCAAAATTTGCAGAAGACAGCAGGCAGATGTTAAGGATAGACATAATAAGCTTTGTCTAGCAGGAAAAATAAAGCACCCTGGCAATAGCCTCTGGTCACTCCACCCTAATTTAAATCCCTAGTTCCATCCCCCATACCTGTATGTACACTCTCTAGTACTTGTGACCCCTTTGTACATGATCCCAATAAGTACAAGATTGCTGCACATTTCTTTGGGTGTAGCTCCTCTAAGCTTCTCCTTGTTCCATATGTACTTTGAGTAATCTTTCCCTCATCCTGCGCTACTTCCAAGGCTGCTTACTCTCAGGTGACACCACTCCAGGATAAATACTGACACAGGAGTGTGAGAGTTCTCAATATAACTGATGAAGTCCACTTTGGCTAAAGGTTAGAATTATGGATGAACCTAAAACCCTTCTTGGGTCCAAGTTAGAAAGGGTCTTAAATACCCACTAAAGAATTTATACTCCATTTTTCCAGTCATAAGATTTCGATCTAACAGTAAAATTTTGGGAAGACAATTTTATTGGTAGTGTGAAAGTTAAAAGTGATAAGAGAAAGTTGGAGGCTAGGAAACATTTAGTACACTATTGCCAGTTATTCACATGAGATATCATGGTGAGTATAAGTAAGGTCCCAAGAGCAGTGAGGAAAAGCAGGAAGAGAAGACTTTTAGAGACAAGGGGGATGGTTTAATGGGTTTTGTTGATAAATTTGAGATACTAGCTAAGGAAAGGAGTCAAAGGTTAACTAATTCCCTAGCTTATATAACTGACTGGAATGTGATGTGTGCTGAGAGACCAGAAAGAGAAACACATTTATAAGAAGACAATGTGTCTTGGGTATATTGGGATTGAGATGTTCGAGGTTTCATTTCAAACACTCATTTCATTCAAGGCTTATGTTGGAAAGGGTCCTTGTAAATATACAATAAGCATAACATTCTGAAACAGTCATTCATTACTTTAATTTTTAAATATTCTCATATACCCACACAATAGCCATAAATCAATATCATGGTAATTTAAAATACACTCTTTGTCTTCTTTTTTTATTTATATATTGTTTGGCCTCTATTTATACTATGAGGAAGAACTAGCCAGTGGTAGAATTCAATATATTTTGCATTGAAGTTTTTAACAGAAGAGAGATGAAAAGGAATGGATATATCATCTGGTTATGTCACCACTCAGCAGTCTTAAATCAAAGCATCTTTAGTCATGAAAAATGAGCTGATCAGTGATGAACACAAAGTGTGAAGATAAACTTGAATTTACAATGCTGAGGAAACTCTGGGAAGTGACAAGAGGGTGTTGATGCTTGCAGACACTAGAAGGGCTAAATAGAGCTTTGGTAAAATTGTTTTCTGTGTCCGACAGCGAAAGTTCACAGGGAAGGGAGCTACTTAGTTGGCATAGCGTTCTTAGACCTGACCCACTTGGATGCATCAAACAAATCATAGAATTTAAACAATAAGCATTTTAAAATTTTATTATAAAATAACCACAAATTTTGATAATTCACACAGCTAAGTCACCATAATTATGACAAAAAGCTCATTTTTGAGGTGAAGTTCTTTTTTCAGTCCCTGACTAGCTCCAGTCTAGTTTAGAAACACCCATTAAAACTGAGTATTTCTTTCTTAGCTAGATTTATGCCATGTCTCTTTCACTTTAACTTTTTTGAGGACAAAGGTAATCCCTAAAATATGTTTCATCAGAGTGTTTGGCATTCAGTGGTTCCTCAATACATGTTTGCTGAATAGAAGAAAGAATGAATGTAGTCCCTTTGCTGCAAATTTGTCAAATTTGTCTAATGTGACATCTCATGTATGGCCTTAGAACACTGTTCTCTTTAGTGGATGAGTAAAGACATGCCTCTTTGAATGTGTTGCAGAGTAGACAAGGGCTGTAAAAACAAAGTTTTGATATAAAAAATTTATTGTTAGAAATATTCCATTAATGGAAAATATCATCTATTTTTTAGCCCAACAAAACTCTAAAGTCCTATGAGTATAAACAATTGAGAAGTACATGTAATCAGATAGAAATCTCCATTAGAGCGGACATGTTTGAACCTCTATTGAGTGTAGCTTTCTCAACGTAACATGAAAGGATTGATTATGACAACAAATCATATTCACTCTGTGCTAACAGTTATTCACTTGGGTCTGCTGTCCATGCAGAGATGAGATCCCTCTAGCACAAATCGAAGATGAGCAAAATTGGCAAATGGTTCTTCTAAATGATGGGAAACAAAAGAATAACCTAACCTTTATTTCTGTATGTCTTTACTTATCATCATTTTATAGCATACATTCCTTTCACAAAATATATTTAGAGAATATCACATCTGTAGTCTTGATACCAAAAGCAAAAAAGTAGCCCACTCAAAATATTTTCACAAAACGATAACTTTTATACAACACTCTTAAACCTTTATCTTCTCAAATTAAACTTTTAAAAACAAACTAATACTTATTACTCATGTGATATAAATAAGGAAATATTTTACTAATGAATACTAGTAACTCAGAATTTTTGGGTCTTATACTTGATTTTGTTAATTAAAAATTAGATCTTGCCCCTTCCTGGTGACGTAGGAATTAAGTCTCAGCATTATGACCACTATGGCCTGTGAGTTCCATCCCCAGTCAGGGAGCTAACCCACATATGTTGCAGAAGACCTTCCCTGTATCACCTACTACTCCTCTCAGCAGTGTATTTCATTAAATCCAGCCATTCTGCTCCCCACTCTGTCTCTGGTGAATCCTCTCATTCTGTCCCCCGCAACTCTGGCCTACATCTTAGTCCTTCCACAAATAAAATAAAATAAATCTTTTAAAAATCTAATCTTAAAGTCATTTATAAATTTGTCTAAAAAGTATTTTTACAGGTCAAATTATTAGTGGCTCTCACATGAGCATTTCAAATTTTGAATATATTTTTCAAATTGGGTTTGATGTTCAAAATTGGGTTATCTAAAATTATTTACAAGCAACCATGTTAGCTTAATTGTGACATGTATTATATTAAGTCTTGATAATAATCTTTTATAATCATACTTTTGAATTAATACTTTTCAAATTTCACTAATAAAGACCAGCATTTCCTTCAAATATTTCAATTTTAATGTTTCTAAGAGTCAGCATGTGAGTTATTAGAAATGGAAAAGTTACTATCCAATCAAGAAGGTAAAATCACCATTCAAAATATATACTCTATTGCACAGATAGGTGGTGATCACAAAGAGCAGATATAGAAATCACATTTATATAAAGCAATTACAGAAATTACATTTAAAGAATCCAGTTTCCATACAGTACATTAAAATAGTAAAATTTCAAGTGAGAATGATGTTCACTGGGCCTCTCTTATATAGTCATAAGTATTTTAGTAAGTTCCCCATAGAACCGCCAGCCTCCAGTGTTACCACATCAGAGAAAAGTCCCTGCTCTTTCTCCTTCTGTCATAACCAGTAGCCAAAATGAACCATAAGTTCAATAACTGCAGATGGATCTTTTTGTGTTTGTCTGTGATCCAGTGTTAGTCCCTGGAGAGTAGGAAAGAAGCAGCAATGTCCACAATGTGCTTAGCTAGAATTACTGGTGAAAGGCATAAAGAGGAAAAATTCAAGGTAATAGTAGTGTGAGTCATCTATATTTTAAGTTTTCTGGCTCACCCCTAGAGTCTGCTCTACCTATTGGCAAGTTTTCAGAGTATGGGGTTCTGGGGAGAGGGACCTTAACTTCTTTCCAGATTTAAAGACCCAACACTGCATGATGGATTCTCCCCTAATATCATTAGCTGCACATGCTGCTAATTGTAGTGGCTGCTAATCCATCTGAGCAGCCAAAATGATATTAGCTTTCAATAGGATTTACATATATCCAGGCTTGTTTCTGCATCAGCTAGCAATTAAAGTTTAAACTGTTGAACATGCAGCTTGCTGTAGGCTAAGTAATATTTAATAGCATTAACAATGCATTTCCCTTTTCGCCTCTGAATCTCTTTACAGGCTCATCAATTCACTATCACCTTTGTGTGGCACAGCCGACATCAGCTCTTATCCTAAGAGCTTCCAGAGGAGGGCACTGTCATAAGAGACAAAACAATAGAAATGCCAGCTGCACATTGAAGTTATTAGAAGCATAATTTATGCTTGTATTCCTTTCCACTCTCTCTCTCTCTCTCTCTCTCACACACACACACACACACACACACACACACACTTATTAGAAGTCATGAATTTGGTAACTTATCCTTCTAAGTCAAGTTTTGAGAAATGGAAAATAAACTTATCTGAATAAAAGTGTCTATAGAAGGTGAATATTAACTAAAAGACTGTTCAAATCATTCCAATGTAAGAAATACAGCTCTTTTGACTTTCAGTGAAAGTACAATTAAATTCTTTTGATTAGCTTTTTTAATAAAGAGTTATTTGTGTGAAATTAGGCTAGAGCATAAACTCCATAATGTTAGCTTCTTGGTCTGTGTTGTTAAAAACTACACCCCTACGCATCTCATACAATGACTAATGCATAAAGAAGTGCTTAGTAAATATTTGTTGAAGCAATAATTGCATGATATAAGTGGTGGGCAATTCAAACTTCCTTACCCCAAACCCTGATAGCTCCTCTCTTGCAAATAATTATATGCACACCTGCTGCCCACCCACTCTTTATTTCTAGTTCATTCACCAGAGCTTGGACAAGTAAGAGGTGGGAAGAAAGATTCAACTTAGGAGATGTTCTGTAAGAATTCTGCAAGAAACTTTTCTCTGTCAGGACCAGGTTGTGGGTTGCTTTAGACAATGATGTTTTTGGTCTATAAACCTTTCTACCTGAGGATCAATTTTGATGGATATTAAATGGTTGTTACTGTAGTGTGACTTCAGCATAAGAAGTTATATTCATTTCCAATGGCTACCATGACAAAAAATCAAAATCTTGGGTGGCTTAAGAGAACTTTATTGTCTCACAGTTCTGGAAGTTAGAAATCCAAAATCCAGATGGCTCTCTCTGACAAAAGTGGAGGAGAATCCATCCCTGTAATGTCTAACTTGTGGTATTGACAAACCTGTGTTCCTTTATTTGTCAATACATGAGTCCTATCACAGGGCTGTCTTCTCCTGCACAATGTCACATCATCTTCCTTTTGTGCATGTATCTCTATATCTAAATTCCTCTTTTTATAAACACACCAGTTGTATTTGATTAGTGCTCACCCTAATGGCCTCATTTTAACTTGATTACTCTGTAAAGATCCCATTTCCAAATAAGGTCACATTCTGAGGTATTGGGGGTTAGGACTTCAACATGTCTTTTAAATAGAAAATTTAACCTATAAGAGAGCATGATGTGAAATCTGGAAGATGGTAATGGGATGTTTTCAGGGCTTAAAAACCTTCCCTTTTAGGAATCAAAATAATTCATATTCTCTGAGCAAAGAGGTCAGTAATAACCGAATCATTCTTATGGTTCCTTGGACCTGCCATCTTGTCATCTCCACCTCAACTGATTGTTATTACATAACATTCTTCAACTCTTTCCTGGATGATTCCTTGTGTTTAGTAATTTCTCTTCGTCGGCCATCCCTTATGTGTATCTTTCTATCTGAAGTGTCATTTTCTGTCTGGCCCACAAACAACTGTTTTAAATCAGAGTTGCTCTTTGGTTCTACAGCACAGGGATGATTGAGTCTACTTTATGTGAAATGGTCCTGTGAGACTGTCAGGCCAATTCATTCAAAGATTTACCTATTATATTAGGAACAAGAATATCTAAAGGTCATATTCCTTTTTTTATTATTTCACTTCAAAGTAATCTATTGTTTTGGCATTCACAGAAGATGACGCAGAAAGGTAGGGTTGATTGGTATTTACATAGACATTGTTTGCTTTGCTTTGAAACAAAATGTAGCAAATATCTAGTGCTCTGAGTTTATACTCTGAATGAAACTGACTTGCTTTTTATACCTCACTTCTCTCTTTCTAGAAATTATTTAATGTAATTGTGATATGTATGGTAATTCTGATGTCACTTGTGATCACATGGATCCTGTCCTTGTGTTCACCTTTCAGCCATTATTCAACTAAAAAAAGAAATATAAAGATAAATCTGACTGATGCTCCTCATTACAATTTTAAACATTAAAAAAAGTATCATTTCTTTTGAGTTTTATTAGCGGAACTCCAGAGAAGAGCCACAAAGACATCCTCAGACAGAAGAGATGAGAACAGATGAATGACTTTCTTCACGCTTTCTGTTGGGTGAATCCGTCATGCTCCAGGGTCGTGTTAAGTTTGCCATTTTTGTACAAAATCACTTAATAAATTGATTGGCACCTTATCTCAGTGTCAGTGTCATTCTACTTTTAAAGATGTCCAAACTGTTTAAATATCAAAAACAAACTATGGTGGATGACTTAGTGAAAAAGCGCTTGTGCTAACCAAAGATCAAAGGGAGACAGTTGACTGCTGTATATATTTGATGTTACCAGAGAAGAAGTGTAGGGATTTAGTCAGTGCCTGTGGTCAGCACTTCCTGGCTGCACTTGGTGAACAGTTAAGAGCCAGTACAAGCATCTATAGCAACTGAGTGTGATATGTCTTAAGGAAAAACAGATTTTCAGCATTTTAAGAAGGTGACTATTAGCATGTGACTTCATGTAAACCATTTTTTAGAAAATGAATGAACCTAATTCTGGGCATATTAAAGGAAAAAAGAATCCTTTGAAGTGGGCAAATTTTACCAAGTATAAAACAACATATCACATTAACAATGTGATACTTGAACTGGCATAGATAAGAATTTTAAAAGAGCCACCAATAAATTGTCAGTCACCTGAAATAAAATGACCGTGTGGTCAAATTTTAATTTATGAGTGTTTTATCAACTTAGATTTAGTGCCTTATTTTTCCACACATGGTCAGTTAGCAAATATGTAATATGTTTGGTTGTATAATTTATTGCATATATGGTAGGAAGATTTAGGCAAAACATTAAAAAGAGTCAAGATGAGAAGCAGCATTTGCCTTTTCTTATGTGGGTTATTTTCTTAAATAATTTGATTATAAATTATGGCATCCACCAGGAAATAGTTTAGAAATAATTTCCATTCAAAATGAAGACACATTAAACTATTATTTTAAGTAGAGTCCCAATTTGAATATTTCTCTGACACTTTTCTTGATCAGGTTTTGGGGTGATTATGCAATCTCATTCTTTTCTTTAATACACTCCCATTAGAGTCCTCCCTGGTAACGCAGCGGGTTAAAGCACTGCACTAAGAAGCTTAAACCACTTCCACATGAGTTCAATCCCCACCTGCCCTGGAGGAGATCCACATGGTGGGGCAGACCTCTCCTGATCCGCCCGCTGCTCCCCTCAGCAGTGTACTTTGTCGATCTGCCTGTTCTGCTCCCCGCTCTGTTTCTGGTGAATCCTCTCACCCTCCGCATCGCTGGCCTGTACCCCAATTCTGTATGAATAAATAAATAAATCTTTTTATAAAAAAAAAAGTAAAAAAAAAGCACTCCCATTAAATGTATTTGTAAAACACCTAGCCATAGGTAGGACTGAGACTGGGTACAATAACTTCACTCCAGAGGATTCTCAGGGCTTGAGTGGGTGTTGTTAAAAATAATAGTAAAAATAAATTTTGAGCAGCTATTCTCAATGTTACAATGTGTTTCGTTTGGATTCCTACTTCTACAATGTTTTCAATTTTATTTGCAAAATGGTAAGTAAATGTTCTATTTCAAAGAAGCCAAAGAAGAAATGTAGGGCCCTCCCTGGTGGTGCAATGGGTTAAAGCACAGCACTGTAAAGTTTCAATGAGAATTTGATTCCCAGACCTGGAGGTGATACAGCAATATCAGGCACACAGTTGGGGTTCAGAAACGTGTTATCAACTATTCATCACATGACTATAACTTAAGATGGCTTTAGAGTTTGAGCTAATGGGTTTCTTTATTTCAAACCTATTCTTATATCTTTGGTATGAAATAATAACACTGGATACCCAATTACTAAGCCAAAAACCTGTGTACTATCCTGAATTCTCTTCTTTACCTCATATACCATATTTACCAAACCCTGCAGTTGCTATCTCATGTTGTGACAGGAACTTCGTTGACTTTTTGCAGCAGGACCATGATGAGGGACACAACAGTCATGGAGCAGGTTTGCAAGGCAGACCTTGCTACTTGAGCAGAAGTCTTGTATCATTTATTGACAGCATACAGGCTAGGAAAGGCTGATTATGAGATAATGGTATGAGGAACAAGGTTGGGGGTGGGGAGGACGAGGGACAAAGTTTTACAAGGAACAGAGAAGGGAACCATATGTCAAGAGACATATGTGCTGATGTTATCACAGGCAGACTTATCCTGAGACCACCATGGAGATAGTCACACAATCACGTCAATGGCGGCCTCGGTGTTCTGGGCCTGCCTGGTG
This sequence comes from Condylura cristata, assembly GCF_000260355.1. Classification (NCBI taxonomy): domain Eukaryota; kingdom Metazoa; phylum Chordata; class Mammalia; order Eulipotyphla; family Talpidae; genus Condylura; species Condylura cristata. Next base: position 12,186,564 of record NW_004567113.1, read on the forward strand.
ATACAGGCTACTCTCTGTAGGTAATCAAGGAATGCCCTGCTGTGATTTGCAGATAGCAAATAGGTCACAGTTGTCCATGAGTGCTCAGCTCATAGGGGCTCACTAGCTCAGATCTGTCCTTCACTCCACATCAACACTACTGCTGTGTAAGCTGAAGTCTTGCTTGGACTGATGTGAAGGTCTTCCTAGCAGTTTGCTCTTCCTCTTGCCATTTTAAATCCCGTTGTCTTCCCGAGGGAAGTGTACTGGACTATGGTGATGGCACACATGTGATTTGGTGATGGGAAGCCCATGGGGATTACAACTGAGATGGAAAAAGGCACAAAATGAAGTAAAAATAAACTATTATATTAATTTAAAAAAAATCTGTTCTCTTCCCAGCACCAAAATAACCTAAAAGCACCAGTGGATCAAAGGTTATAGCTAAATGCTATACTTGCTTCCCACAGACTTCACAAGAAATCTACTTCTTTGCTAAGGTCTCTGATATCCATGAGGTCTCATCTTCCTTTCTCCACTCAGTTCTGTCTCCTCTTCCATTCATTCATTCCAAGCCTGTTGTGTTGGTCTTCCTTCCATTTCTGGAAAATTCATGTTAACCCCCTCTCTATTTTTACTCCAGAAGTTTCTTCTGTCTGGAATGAACTTCGTCCAGATCATTGCACAACTGGCTTCCTCTCACCATTCTGGGCATATGTATCCTTGGAGAAAGCAAAGCCCTTGAAACTGTCTCTGAATTGCTTTCCTTCACAGCCCCTTAATCACTTTGCCTGTTTTGCATATTTTTATATTTCCATCATTATTACAAAATTTTGTAACTTTTTATTTATTGACTATATAGTGCTTCGGAACTTGCTCGTTTTATCTAGCACACCTGCTCAGTAAGAGGAAAAAAATAATATACTGAGTGACAGAACATCCATTTAAAGATGTTATATGTTTTCATGTCTAGAGCATGGGAGATATAAATAAGAAAGTTTAATTTGGGCTACACCATAACTAATCCACTTACTAATTGCCAAATATTTTAACTCAAAGCAGAAAGTGACATAGTTTCAGCCCTTATGCAGTTTTACCCTGGAAGAAACAGTTACTACATATACCAGTAACTAACTTTAGAGACAATTGATAATAGAAGTACTCTGGGAATTTTTCATTATGTATTCTTTATTCTTAATCTATTTTTTAAAGAATTTGTATTGGATTGTGGATGGGACTTTCAAAGAGAAGAATTACTTGTCTCTGGGCAAATCAGGGAAGGCTCCAGGAAGGATTCGTGTTTGACTTATATTTTGATGGATGTAGAATTTGGAGGTGCAAGAGCAGTGAGAAACAAGCTTAGTTTATGTAGGTAACAGCTAGAAAGGGACAAACTTGCAGGGAAGAGAATAAGGGCTTACTTTTGGAAAATGGAGTGAAGCCATGTTGTTTGGTAGTGTTCGTAACTGTTTAGATAAGGTTTGTGGACTTTTTGCATAAACAAAGAAAAGAAAGTCCCTGTAGGATTTGAAATTAGGCTCGATTTAATTTGATGATTACCTAGGATGGTTAATGTGGAAATCCCATGGGGATGGATTAGCACACAGAAGAAATAGAAGTAAATGCATGTTTTTTGAAACTTCAGGAAATAGGAAAGAAACAAGTAAAGTCTATGATGATTTTGGTTGGATTAAAGAGAAGGGGTAGAGGGTGGGAGGTTGAGCTGAGGAGACATCCACCTGATTGAAAGTCCACTTAAGGTTCAAAGGGTGAAAAATATAACGGTGTAAGTGATGATAATAGAATAGAGAAGAAAAGCAAAACTTTGATTTGGAAGGGGAGCAGAGTTTGACTATATTGAACAGGAGATGGGGGGAGTTATACTTGGGGTAAGGATTGTGATACCTAGATCTAAAATTTTGTGCTTTATTTTCTATGCTGGGCAAAGGAAAAATAGTATCTCCTAATTCACTCCCCTTTAAAGATACTGTGAAGGGTAGTCTGGGAGGTAGATAACTGATTTCTGAATTCTGTGTCTATCTGACTGGGGTAAGGTGAATGACTTTTGACATAGCCAGAAGTCTGGACCTACAGTTCAGCAGGCCTGTGACCTTCCCAAGCCATGCGAGTTCTGACTCCTGAGGTGGAAACAAATCCATGATGAGCTTAATCTCCAAGATTTGTGGAAAAATTTCAGAGAGATTATATATTTCAAAAGCTTTGTCGATCCTCTTGTAAAGGTAGGATTGGCAAAGAAGCCTTAGGTAAATTCACGTGATGCGTGTTAGATGCTGAATATATTATGGATTATAAAACTACTTTAATAAAAGTCACTTTTCATAGTTGTTATGGGGTTATTGTCTCTGAACATACAACTGCTTAATATTTTTTGACTTGTTCCATTAGTCAGATAACTTGATCTTTTCTGATAAAAGTTCTTTATTATATAAAAATTGAGTCAGCAGCTGGGGGTATTTTAGGATTTTAGCAGCGGGAAGGAGAGGAAACTGCAGCTGCCTTTCCTCTCCTCTGGCTTGCAGAAGCCAAGCTTTCCCGCACTGCCTCCCTGTGTCTGCGGAGAGAAGCACTGGGTATGAGTTTCCACAGAGCTCCAGCTCTGTCTAATTCAGGAATAGAGACCACTGGGGACGCTGACAACTGACAGGCTTTGAACGTCAGCAGCAGGATCTCTGTGCCAGGCTCAAAAAGCCCACACTATCCTCTACAAGAAAATGAAACACTGCTGGCAAACTCTGCTTACAGGTTGGGGAGAACTTGGGGGTTATTATTATTATCATTTTTTATACAAGTAGCATTTAGAGAATAATTGTGTTACTAAACTTTTCTTACTGTCACAAAACATTTAATTTCTTTGGTAGTGCAAGCATTCCAAGGCGAGGGAATGGAGTGTTACTGCAACCATTGACTATGGGGCAGACCCTTTAAAATAAATAAGCACTATGTCCAATTTGAAATGAATGGCTTTGTTTGAGTACTGGTGGGTTTGATAAGGATGGTGTTACAACATTTAATGAGGTGCAAGGGAAAAATGACTTTTCGTAAATTCACGTGACTGTCATTTTAGGCTCTCCTGTGTTCTCTCTCCCCAAAACTTCACCCTTGCAAAATGTTCTGCAATCATCCTGGGCGGGCAGTTTCATCGTTGGTTCAGGTGGTTTAAAGAGGACGGTGGAGACGCTAACATCATCCCCACAGGTTTTTGATAGTGCACAGGGTAAACAAGCCAGCAGGGAGACAGTGGGTTGGCCCCCCGGGGAATCTCCATCCTCTCTTTCCATTGGGCTTCCTCCTGCAGCCTTCACTGGTCCTCTCCCAGCTGCCCTGCCCTGCTTTTCACACTGAGAAACACCGGCCTCATCACCTCTGCCTTCATGCCCAGGTGCAGCACACTTATGCAGACCCACAACACAGTCCAGGTGTCCACCATCAGGCATTCATTCCCCAAGTCCAAGCTCCCAAGCTTCTCCTGCGTCAGCACAACCGAAGCCGCAGGTGATAAACACAGAGGCCAGAGGCATAAAAATCTGAGCATCTTCATTTACCCTGCACAAGCCTACTTCCAGCCTTCACTATCCACTATAGTAGACATCAGGGGGACAGGCAATAAAAATCTGTGTGTCCACGGGGATTACAATTGAGATGAAAAAAAAAATGTACAAAATGATGTAAAAATAAATGATTATATTATATATGTAAAAAAAAGAATCAATGACTACCAAGTAATCTAATTCTAGAAACCAATAAATTGCAATTGAATTGTTAAATGATTAAAAAAATAATCTGTGTGTGCTGTGGGGAGATCCACATCTACTTTATGTAGTAAGAAAAGCTATAAATGAAAGGGGGAGAAGAAAAAGAAAAAGATAGCTGTATATGGATTATTATCTCTAGGTGTCCACATAGGTTTTGGATTGAACTAAACATTAAGGTAAACACACACACACACACACACACACACACACACACACACACTTTCCTGAGCCATCATCTTTCTTTCTTTAATCTTACTTCCTGTGGATTTTATGTCACGATCATTTGTTTTAAATCAATAATCACACTGTTGATTATTTTCTCCTTTTTAAGTCACCTCCTTTGGTGGCAGTTTTTGCTAAACACATTCCCTATTTCTTTCACTCATTAGTATTAATGTAGTAATTATCATTCCCTTACTTGACTTCTTAGACTTGCTTCAATATTTATACATGAGCTGAAGCCAATTGAGCAGGAATAATAAGCCTTTGACATCTACCCAGCACAAGGTGGATGAAGGCTTGTTTCCACCAGGTGGAGTTTATGGTGGATGAAGTTTTGTCTTATAATTATCAAAGATGATGGCAGGCGTTAACATTTGTAACACTCTCCCAGCATTACACTGGTGGCCGCGAATTTACCCAAGCTCATTCTTTCCCTCTCAAGTGACCATGACAACTGGAGTCAACCTTGAGCCTGCTGCAATCTCCACTCAAATTACTATCTCATTCTTTTTTAGGGGAATGTTCCGCTGCAGTCAGAGTGCTTTTATACAGTTTAGTCAGGTTGGGAGAGTTTTTATTCTCACTTTTGACTTCATGAAATTGCAGTTTTATGTATAAAAGCTGTTTTTTTCTATTTTTCTTCTAGTAAGATAAACAAGTCAACATTCATGTCTTCATCAAACACCTAATTCAACAGATATTTATGAAGGAATCACTACTTGCCAGGCACTGTGCTAGGAACTGGAACACCTTCCAATGTATTTTCTTCCCAGGATGAAGTTGAAAAAATAATAGGCATTGAAAAAGTTTTCAATTCATGAAGGCAATCTAGAAAGCATGCACCTAAAAGTTGACTTGAACTAATTTCAGAGGAAGAAAAAAATTTTTTTTTCATCTCTGTCAGTATTCTCACCGAAATCATCTAGAGACACCGGTTAGTTTTCCAGATAAGGAGAGACCCTTAGATTAGTTCCCCCCCCCCCAAGGGTTGAATGTTTGTATATTTAGACATCTGTGCTTCCTGTCACAGAACAGCTAAGGTCTTTTTCTCATTGCTCAAGGTTTTGAAGATTTGTTTTCATCATTGACAGTTCCCCCCTTTGGTACTGGGGCTGCAGGGTTACCCTCCCTGCTGGGAGTTCAAAATGTTTCCCTACCACACAGACAGCCCTCTCGCCCAACAGAGGACCCAGCTTTCAGGAACACTCTGGAATACAGCTACTTTCAGGGCTCATTGTGGTTGATCCCACAGTCATTAGCCAACCTTGACTAGAGTCTTGCAGTTTTATATGTAAAAGGTGTCTTTTTTACTTTTCTATTTCATCTTTTTTATTATTTCTAGCTTTTGCTTGTGAAAGAAAGGCCAGTCCAGGGGACAGAACAAATATCACCTTCCGGCTACAGGTACCTAGAGGTGCAGAGAAAACTAATAAGGGTTTTATTTACAGAATTGTGAATAAAAACTGGTACAGGAAAAAGAAAAAACTTGGAGGGAATAAGGGACAGGCAAGGTGAGTGAAAGGGTGAGAATCTAAGCAAGAGAGTCATTGGGTTTGCAAAACTGGAGCCACAGACCAGAAATCCACAGCACACATGGTGAAGAGATGCTCCGGAGGTGTGGGACCTCCTGCTGTGCAATCAGCCTGCCCAAGGGCCCAGGTCAGGGAAACTTCTCAGCTCTTTTGAGTTTCCTAATGGATAAACAGTTTGTGGAGTAATCTTCCAATTTTAGAATCAGATTTTTTTTTTAAATTTACTTTATTTATTTATGCATACAAGAACTGGGGTGTGGGCCAGAGATGTGGGAGGTGAGAAGATTCACCAGAGACAGAGTAGGAAACAGAACAGACCCACTGACTGAAACACACCGCTGAGGGGAGCAGGTACAGGTCAGGAGAGGTCTGCTGTGCCTCCTGGGTCACCTCCCTGGCTAGGCATTGAAAATGGGCTGCGGATAGCTTCATAGTGCTGCGATTTAACCTCTTGTGCCACCAGGGAGACCCGAATAGGAAACTTAATACAAGTTTCCTTGACATCCAAAAGTAGAACATTAAATCATTTTTAAAAAAACAGATATTGAATACAGTGAAAAAGGAATTACCATTTATTTATATGAAAACAATTTTGAAGATTCTCAGACCTGAAAGATAATCTGCCAAATCATACTAAACACATAAAACCTAAAGTAACACTAATATATATAGTAAAAGCAGGAGTGATATGATAAATACAGTTGCGATAAAGTAGATCCGGGCAAGGTCCCACTCTCCCTGCTCGGTGTCTGTGTAGCCTCTTGACTAGCAATTACAAAACAAATATTGAACATTATTTTCACATTTGCTTCCTCTCAAAAAGTTAAAATTGGGCCCTCTCTGGTGGTGCAACGGGTTAGGATGCAGCATAGAATGGTAGCCGCAGCTGCTTCAGTGCGAGTTCAATCCCGAGCGGGGAGCTGACCCACATGACGCAGCAGACCTCTCCGGTCTCACCTGCTGCTCCCCTCAGCAGTGCACTTCCATCGATTTGCTTGTTCTGCTCCCCACTCTGTCTCTGGTGAATCTCCTCACCATCTCTGCACCTCTTTATTCTTTTTTTCATTTCCCCTCTATATCTACATTATATTTCATGCAGACTTTTTCATATTGTATTATTTTTATTGTGGACGTGCTGTATGTCGCAGACTGCTGGCCTATGTTTTCTTCTATGTATTTTATGACTTCAGGCTTGTGGTGATATGAGACAGTGGTTTATTTTCCTCTTTTGGCATATGGCTGTCCAGTTTTCCCAAACCATTTGTCAGAGAATATTTCCTTTTTCCCTTGAATACTCTTGATTCCTTTGTCATACATTTTCCATGTAATTGTGGATTTATTTCTGGGGTCTCAGTTCTATTCCATTGGTTCATGTGCCTATTTTTTTTGTTGTTGTTTCAACACTACCATTTTGATTGCGATAAATTTGTAAATAGCTTGAAGTCTGGGAATGTAATAATGCTTCAGTTGTTTTCTGTCAGGACTGTTTTGGCCTTTCACTCTATGATTCTATAATGTCATTGTATTTTTACTCTATTTCTTTGAAGAATGTCACCAAACTTTCATGGTGATAGCATAGAACCTGTATATTGCTTTGGGTTGGATGGAAATTTTAGCAATGTTAATACTTTCCATCTATGAGCAGGGAATACATTTTTTGGTGTCTTCTGTTTTTTTAAACAATGTATTATAGCATTTACTGTACAGGTTTCTCACCTCCTTTGTAAAGGTGTATGTTTTCTTGATTTATTTTTCCTCTTCTAATTCATTGCATATAGGAATGAGAACACAAAAACAGATTTTTGCATGTTCATGTTGCAGCATGCCACTTCACTATATTGATTTATTGTATCTAATAGTTCTTAATGGAGTCTTTAAGGTTTTTTATGTAGATAATCATGCCATCTACAAATAATGAGAATTTTCTTCTTCATTCCCAATTTGGATTTATTTTATTCCTTTTGCTTGTCTAATTGTTCTAACTAGGGTTTCCAGTACTGTATTGAATAGTACTGGTGCGAATAAATAACCTTGAGGTATACCTAGTCTTAGAGGGAAAGTTTTCAGTTTCTCACCATTGAATATGATGCCAACTCTGGTTTTGTCATATACAGCCTTTATTATATTGAGAAATGTTCCACCTATCCCCATTTTACTAAGAGCTTTTATTATAAATGGATGTTGAATCTTCTCAAATATCTTCTCTGCATTTATTGATATAGTCCATATGATTTTTTGTCTTTCTTTTTGTTGATATGGTGAATTGAATTAATTGATTTGTGTATGTTAAACCAGTCTCTCATCCCTGGAATAAATCCCACTTGGGCATGATGTATGATCCTTTTAATGTGTTGCTGAATTTGATTTGCTAAGATATTGCTGAGCATTTTTGCATCATGTTCATCATGGATATTGGTCTGTAGTTTCCTTATTTCATGATGTCCTTGTCTGCTTTTGGCATCAGAGTTAGCCTCATAATATGTGTTTGGAAGCATTCCTTGGTGCTCTTTTTTTTTTTTTTTTTTGACGATCTAACCATCTCCTTTTAAATTTAAGAATACAGAGCATCTAAAAAGTTCATTAAATATACACTTTTAAAACTGTCCAGTAGCAGAGCCAGGTTTCTTGACTCTAAAGCCAGGGAAAATTAGCTGCTAGAGCCAAATAAATTGATTCATACTTCTGTGGTGAAGGTGAATAGGCAGGTAACTGAAAATGGGTAAAATGTAGCTCATGGAATAAAAATTCAAACTGTAATCCTTGGTTAAGATCTAGAACAGAATTATAATACATCAGAATAATAAGTACAAATGGAAACAAATTGCCTTCACTGTCTTCCTCAATGTTGTATACTTTTGCAACGGTATCTTTAGCTGGAACATTAGGAGGGGAGCTTTCATATTTTCCTTTGGAAAATCCACCCTTTGATGCTTTCCAGAAAACATTACTAGCCATGTTGATTGATTGAATCCTTTATTAGTCATCCTTTATCTATTTATGGAGCACTTGTTTTATTCAAATTCCTGGATTACCCTTATTTTTGTAAGGGAGTCATAGTCTTAATATAAGACATTCCCCCAACTGGCTCTACACCTATAATGATAAAATGAAAATAGTTAGCACAAGAACAGGTGTTCTTCATTTCAAATATCCTAGCCTCCAAAGCTGTATTATAGATGATCTCGTCTTTACTGAGCACTTTCTGTGAGCTCAGCACATGTGAAGGGCATTATGATTTCATTTACTTACTGTTATCACCCTCCAATCCACTCTACCCATTTTACAGTCAGGTGTATGGAGATGTAAAGAGCTGAGCAACTTTCTCCTGGTCATCAACTTAGAGTAAGGGTATCCAGAATTCAGTCCAGTGAGGCCCCACCTTCTTGCCCAGTGTGAGATTGCAGGATAGACAATGTAGACTGTTGGTTTGCTGATTCTCTAAGCAGGTGACTGTTGGTTTTTCCAGATTATAGACACACCTGTGATAATTGGAGTGAAAAATTTGCCTACTTGAGGCTAAACTTGGCTTCTTTACTATGAAATTATTTATGTGCTCAATATTAAATGCTTCAGTTGGAATAGTCCTGTACTATGTGATAATTCAAGTACATTAAGAAGTTTCTCCTTCTCTTAAGAGGTCGATGGTCTACTAAGAGCTGCTGTGACATAGGAATGTTACACCAATTAATGACACATACTGTTCAATGACTTCACAATAAATTAATATGCATGGTACTATGGGTGGACAAGGAAGGGATTGATCATGTGTGCTTGGGAATGAAGGCAGATATGAGAATGAATTTCATAGAAATCTATAACTACGGGAATGGTGGCCCTCCCTGGTGGCACAGCAGGTTAAAGAACAGCACAAAGAAGCTTAAGCCACTTCCACATGAGTTCGATCCCTACCTGCCCCGCCAGATCCACATGGCGAGGCAGAACTCTCCTGATCTGCCCACTGCTCCCCTCAGCAGTGTACTTCGTCAAAATCTGCTGTTCTGCTCCCCGCTCTGTCTCTGGTGAATCCTCTCATCCTCCGCATATCTGGCCTGTACCCCAGTTCTGTACAAATAAGTAAACAAATCTTTGAAAAAAAAATAAGGGAATGGATTGGAAAACACCTCCATGCATTGTCACACACATGCACTATTTCTGTTGTGAGAACAAAAAAGGACTGAAATGGATATATTACATTTATTTGTTTGTTCCTTAATTTTTGTGACTTCTACTTTCTCATTTTATTCTATTTGAGGTCTTGGAAATGCCATTTCACCTTTTGTCAGGGCAGTTTTACTTGCTTAAGAAACAGGAATAGAGGATACAGAGGACATCAGAGTTAACTATTATGTCAGGACGTAAAAACAATCTTTTCCTTTTCTCTTACTTTCACTGATTGACAATGTTTGCTTCTCTGTCATTAACTCCTCTTAACAAAATTCTCATAATGGAAGGATGAGAGTTTTGGGAGAAGAAAACGACCATCTCTAAAGATGAGAAAAAAAAAAAAACCAAACTATAGAAGTGTCTGATGAGGTGTTTCAAGCACATGCATGTGTGTGGTTTCTTTAAGTCACTGGGAAAGTTTTCAATGCTTGTAGAAACGAGAGAGTCCTGGAGAGTTACAGAAAGCCCTAACAGTCACCAGCTGACACATGAAAGGAACTGAAGCCATATATCCTTTCCAGAAAGAGATGGGAAAAGTATAACAGTAGGGGGTCGACTACACTGAGTATTTTCTGTTTTTGTTGTTTCTCCCCTTAAAGTACATGTCATTAAAAAAAAAAAAGTACATGCCATATAGATACCTTCACTAATCATTCTCAAAACACGATCACACATGCAAGTTGGTGACTTGTTTCCTTATGCTCACGTACATTTCTGGGCACACATACACACAAATATAGACACACTTTCTCTCACTTTCTCTGTATTCAGTTCTATTAACCATGCTTGTGGCACTTTCTGTATGAACAATTTCTCAAAGCCACAGCAGCATAAAAATTGAAGAGTTGTCATCTTCATGTGTTGGAGGACTCTTCGGATGCAATTTGACACCGAGTTCATTCAGAAAAATGCAGATCTCACTTGTCTTTACTGATGCTGAAACCATTTACCATAAAGACTTTCTCCTAGAAAATGGAGGTGAGAGTGGAAAACTTACTACTTAAAGACCTATGAACAATTCTAAAGGAATCAGATACACACACCCCTTTATTACCTTTCCTTTCTAGCACATGCCAGGTTAATAAAATAATCCTGCTTCTAGAATTGTATCCAGAAGGTACTGACTTGAGCTTTCTACTCTTCATTTTTAAAAAAAAATGCTAGGGTAATTAATATATAGAATTTCTGGGTCCCAATTCCAAATTCCTCAGGAAAAGAAATTTGGGTCCAGACTGGACCTGATAACTTTTATTTTTTTCACTCATCTGTAATCATGGGATTGGGCCCACAAAGAGAAAACAGACATCAAGATTTTTGGTTCTGCACATTTTGAATTGAGGGAGTGTCCAGTGGGTGAAAATTGTTTGAGAAAAGCAAAAGTACTTGCCTCAGTGCATATTAACCCAGTCCTGACTTTGCTTCTCATACCCAAACTATCTCTGCAATTCATTCATATTCTTTTCCTTGTTTTCTCCATTCCTAAAGCAATAATGTTAAATCATTATTTGTATTTAATATTGAGCTATATCTGCTCTCTTTCACCTACACAAATGTACATGTCTTATGCACATGTCCTGTGATTTATGTGTCCTTTTTTCTGTTGTAGTTGTAACTTCTGTTTAAACATGTCAAATAGGCCCTCCCTGGTGGTGCAGCGGGTTAAAGCACAGCACTAAGAAGCTAAAGCCACTTCTGCATGAGTTCGATTCCCACCTGCCCACGAGGTGACCACATGGTGCGGCAGACCTCTCCCAACCCGCCCGCTGCTCCCCTCAGCAGTGCACTTCATCGATCTGCCTGTTCTGCTCCCTGCTCTGTCTCTGGTGAAGCCTATCACTGCCCCTCCACCTCTGGCCTGTACCCCAATTCTGTATGCATAAATAATAAATTTAAACATGTCAAATAAGACCGAAGTCTATCTCAGTTCCCCCCTTTAACACCTACAAAAATAATAATGACAAATACATAAATCAACTCACTAGAATTAAAAAACAAAAACAACAGTACTGGAAAGAACAGCAGGAGATGCCAGCACCAACATCTAGAAAGTTAACAGATAAATGATAATTGGTTTGGCAACAAAGAAAGATAAAATCTTACTCAAAGAGGCCAACCAGAGGTAGCTAATCTGTTCACACAACATCTGAAAACTTCAGGAATTAGACACTAGTTATCTCTGAAAAAGAGGGTGCAAAAAAAAAAAATTGAAAACTTGTATGCTGGTTGAACATTTCCATAAGGAACAGTGATAACCCCAGATCACCCCATTCCCATGGGGACAGTGACTGGAGAGTCACGGTCTGGAAAAACTGAACTCGAGAAGCCCAGGATCAAGACCCTTGAGCAGGCAAAGGGAGAGACACTGTACTGAAACCAAGGAGATATAATAGGAAAATCCTCATACTGACCCAGAATATGTTCCCTTGACTTCCAAAACACAGGTGTTAATTTCTGAAGGAATTTTATCACAAAAGAAAAAAAGACCTTTTTTTTGTCTTCTGGACCATTTAGAGTGACCTAAAAAAATAGCTGTGTTTCGGGCCCTTCCTGTTGACACAGCAAGTTAAAGCACAGCACTAAGAAGCTAAAAGCTACTAAGAAGCTAAAAGCATGAGTTTGATCCCTGCCCCTGAGGTGACCCACATGGTGCTGCAGAGCTCTCCTGACCGGCCCGCTGCTCCCCTCAGCACTGTACTTTGTCTGTCGGCCTATTCTGCTCCCCACTCTGTCTCTGGTGATCCTTTCACCACCCCTGCTCCTCTGGCTTGTACCCCGTCTCTGTATGATAAATAAATAAATCTAAAAAAAAAAATCTGTTACTAGCTTATTAACCACCCCAATATCCAATCAGATTTTTAGTTCTCTCAACAGTATCAGCAGATACGCAAATATCTCAGGACTTGCAAGAAAAAGCTTCAAACATTAAAGTCAGAGACTAAAACAGATAGAGGTAAAAGAAGTTGGCAGATCTGTAGACAATATAAAACGTAGAAGAAAGCTAAAAAGAAAAAGATCAATATTATTTTACAAGAGATTAGAAAAGATATTTCACAGTGAAGCCATAAGAAAAGTAAAAGTAAATATTTACAGAGTGAGAAATAGCTGCATGAAATAATCCACATATGGCCAAAATAACACATTCAATAAAAAGGTTGATAGTTAAAATGAAGACTATAGAAAAGGGAGAAAAAATACAGATGGACGGGCCCTTCGTGGTGGTGTGATTTGTTAACGCACAGCACTATGAAGCTATTCGCAGCCACTGCAGCACGAGTTCAATCTCTGGCCAGGGAGGTGACACACATGGTGCAGCAGACCTCTCCTGACCCGCCCCCTGCTCCCCTCAGCAGCGTCTTTCAGTACATCTGCCACCTGTTCTGCTCCCCACTCTGTCTCTGATGAAATCTTCTCAGCCCCCTCCCCCTGCAACTCTGGCCTGTACCCCAGTTCTTGTGTGCATAAATAAAAATCTTTTTTTGAAAATACAGATGGAAAGTAGAAAAGAATAGGTAAGAAAACAAGAAATCAATCAAAATACCAAATGTCAGATTAGTAAGCAAATATTAACTCCAGGAAAAATAGAAATTTGTGTGAAAAAAGAACCATAATCAGAAAATTCTAGATAGTTCTGGAAGGACTGATACTTAGATGTGAATGCAATGCCTTTGAAAGAAAGGCTGGCAAGAAGCAAAGAAGTATCACAGACCATGGTCAGAAAACATGCAGGTAGCATGACACCCGCTCATTGTGGTTTTTCTTCCTGCAGCGGAAACGGTAACAAGTGCTGATACAGTGGCATCCTGACGCATGCTCAGTGGGTCTGTAGCGGCAACTCCAATTATGGTTGATTGTTGACATCTGGGTCTAACTTGCCAGAGCCAAACACCCAGAAGTTTACATAAAATACTGTGATTTTTAATTGTTAGCGATGAGGATAAATTAAAAAACAATACGATGAAGCACCCAAAACAAACCTTTTAGGTCATACCGTGGTCCTTGGGGAGAATGCTTGCGACTTGTGCTGTGCGCTGCACTTCACCCTGAATAATAAACTGATTGTGGGTTCCACATACATTTTTTTGTTGTTAAAGAAGTATGTTTTAAGTTGTTTCTTTCTGAAGAAATTTATATCATGAATGAGAGCTGTCCTGAGTTCCCAGAATGGATACTGTATCAGTGATGAGCTGATTTAAACTTTCATACTTCTAGAAAGTTGGGCTTTCATTGAATTTTAAAATTTATTAGGATTAGATTTACTTATTAACTACGTTAACAGGTTATTGATATCTTATTATTTCCGTGGTATGCTAGATATTGGACCGTTAGGGCTACCTTAACAAAACACCACCAATTAAATGGTTTAAACAGCAGAAGTTTGTTTCTCAGTTCTGCAGGCTGAAGTTCAAAAATCAAGGTCTTTGCGAGTTTGTCTTCTGATGAGGCCTCTCTTTATTTTGCAGGTGGCATCTTGTCTCTCTGTCCAGTCCACTGGCTTTTCTCTGTGCCTGGGCATTTGTACTGTCTCTTACTCAGCTAATAAGTCAGCAGTCCTATCAAATTAGGGCTCCACTCTTAACCTTAATTACTCAATTAACTTTAATTACATCTTTAAAGTGCCCATATCCAAATATAGCAAAGTTGTGATGAAGGCTTCAGCATATGAATTTTCGGAGGACACAATTTTTCTGCAATAAATACATCAATTATCTACCATTTTCTCTCCATTAGAATTATCAGAATTTTTCACTCTTAAATTTATTTTTCAAAGGAATGAACTCTTGGTTCTAACAATCACAAGCATTTTTTTTCCTATAAATTGAACATTCCTGGTTAAGTTCAAATAAGTGAAACTGGCAAATAAAACTAAGATTGGGTAGGTTGGATTTTACACATAGATGAAAGAGTAATATTGTTGGAAGTCCAAGGATGTTGCTTTTTTGACTAAAGATGATTCTAAGAAACGAGATGGTCTTTTCCATCTCATAGTTAAGAAGCAGACTCTGGGAGAACAAGTCTTGAATTTAACTTCAAGTGTCTCACTTAACTGGTTGTGTGACTTTGGAGAAAGTACTTAACCTCTCTATGCCTCAGTTTTTTTTCACATATAAAACAAAATATTAATATTTACTACATAGCATTGCTATTAGTATTAAGTAAACATTAGTAAAGTGTTTGGAAGATTTCCTTGAACATTCTGGTTGCTCTGGAAATATTTATAAATAATGAGCCCCCTCTCCTAGAGTTTTGGGATCAGGCAGGAGACACAATGGGCTCTATAGGATCTATGGTCGATAATGTGATTGCATAGATGTGCCCCAGAAGCTGGTGCTGATAAGGAAGCTGGAAGGAGTTCTCTAGTATTTCTCCCACTGAGTGACTTGTGTAATCACTATTATAGTAAGAGAAAATATTATTCCTGTATTGCCTCAAATTTTTAATTTTCTACCTTTTGCTTGTGATTTTGGTAAATTTAAATGTATATCATATATGAATAAAATTAAATCTTTTGAATATGTCTTTTGCAATTTTGTCAAGTGCTTTGGGGTTTTAAATTTCTAATAATTTTAACATAGCATGTTCCTTTCGTATTATGGGCAAGAAATTCTTAACAGATAACAATACTGACAAAGAGACAAATACAGTAATGATATGATCAATTATCAGCTGGAAGTCTCACTGACCAAAAGCAGAGAGTATTTTGACTTGCTTGCAATTACATCACTCAGGTGGTATAAAAGAAATTACTACTCTCAACTCAATCACCTCTAGAAAGGGATAAACTTAGTAAAGAACAAATGATAAGAATTTTGGAAGTTACCATGATATGTTAAAATGTACGATAGGGTAGAAAAAGTTTACATAATAGTTGCAGTTACAGACCAGAATGGTAAATATATGACATGCAAGCACTCTCTTGTTGCTTGCTACTCTTAGCCAATGGTTGTCATCAGTAATTAATCCACAATCTTTCAACCTTTTCCACTGTACTTAGAAATAATTTCAAATTTTTCCTACCCCAGTTCTTCAGAGAGCCACTGTCCATAGATGAGGTTGGAAGGGTGCCTATTTTCCATCCCTTTCCAATAGCAGAGAATGGACTTCCTTCCAATTTCAAAAATAATATAGGCTAGGGGTCTGTAATAATTGTGACATTTATGTGACATTTTATTTGAATACTTATATAATGCTTTTCACATCTGATTATAATAAATCTTCATATGACCATCTCTCCTACTGGTTGATGAGCCCCTTTGTGGTGGGGATGATGGCTTGGCAGTCTCTGATTCTGTGAGACTTCACACAGTATCCTGTGATGCACCAAACTCATCCCAAAATGTGCAGTTGAACAGTACTGCTAATAAATATGAAAACACTATATGTTTACTTAGAAATTTCTATATTTGAAAACTACTTGTGTAAATATTTCCTCCCTCCAGTTTTACATTCTACTAATTTTAGGAGAAGTAAGGGCTTTGTTAAAATAGCAAGGAGGTCTTTGAAGATACTTTTCAATTTCAGACTCAAGTAAAGCATGTTCTTCTTGTGGTAACAACGAGGGTTTTTTCCCTAGAAAACATGATTTATGAAGGCAGAATAAGGCATAGTGGCTAAATATTGGGGAATAGCTCAAATATGAGTGGAAAAAATTGGTCTTTGGAACTACATCAAGCTTCCTGGCTTCATTTCCTCTGATGTGGGTCAACTTGGTAAAGCCTTGAAGATGGTGTTTGCCAAGATGTTAATGATGTTCGCTAAGTTGAAAGAACTATCCTTCAGTTTGCCTTAGTGCACAGATATAAAGATTTTTTTTCCCCAAAAGAAATAGTCATTGCACAGGTCAAAACAGGAAAACTCAAGACAGGGCTGGCCAGTCCTGCCATGAGGCCAAGCTCCTCCCTGCATGGCAAGAGTAGGTAATCCATTCTCATGACAAAGTCAAGACAGAAGGGCTGAAATGAAAACAGTGGTGAGTGATGTGGCTCTGCTTGACCTTTTTCACTGGGAAAATGAGAATATAAGAGAAAGTAATTTAAACAGAAGTAAAATAGGGAAGCCTTTAGTTGTGGAAATCCCCGAAGCGTCTAGTCATTCTTCTATACCGTGTAATTCCCATAGTTAGTTTGCCCTAGAGCAAGTTACTTGGGATCATTGAACATAGGCCCAAAATAAAAGAAACCCACATCCCCCAAACAGGAAAACAGGGAAGAAACCAGATCACTCGTTTTGGAGAATAACCAGTCAGAAGAAGTAGAAAGTAGCTGTTCCATTGAAGATGACTATATGCTGAAAGGTTACTTCAGGAAGATTAATATAGTGCTTCTTTTCATCATGATTGAAAAGGAGAGATTAAAAACACCATCCAGAGACTACCAGTTAAAAAATCTACTCCAAAGTTCTAGTATAACATTATAACTATGTTCTGAGCTATAAGAGTAATGATATGAATGAAAGGGATTTCAGCATGGACATTACAAAGGGAACAGCCAGAGAGCCAGAGGATATATGGATAGAGGTGTAGGAGAGAACAAGAAATAAAATGCCTCCCTACTCCACACGCTGGCTTGACTTTTTTTTTTGTAAGTTTCTTTATGCATACAAGAACTGGGGTACAGGCCATAGATGCAAGGGTTGAGAGGATTCCTCAGAGACAGTGGGGAGCAGTACTGCAGATGTACTGAAATACATGGCCAAGGGGAGCAGTGGGCAGGTCAGGAGAGGTCTGCTGCACATGTGGATCACCTTCCTGGCCAGAGATTGAACTTGAGCTGCAGTGGCTGTGGATAGCTTCATAGTGTTCTGCTGCAGTGGCTGTGGATAGCTTCATAGTGTTCTGCTTTAATCTATTGTGCCATCAGGGAGGGCCCTGGCTTGACTTTTTACCATCAGATAGCCATTGTAGTGTTAGACAAGCTATGGCAATGTAAGACTTTGGATTTTAAAAGGAAATAAAAAAATGTATCATGTATTTTTTTACCTAACTTGTTTGCTATTCCCTTTTCTCCATATTCTTCCATCATTAAGAAAAAAAAATGTAATTAAGAGAGTAAGTACAATGTCATGGACATGGCAGTGAACTGAGCTGTGAGGTCCAAGATCAGGTTCCAATCTCCCCCTCCCCCCAAAGAATCACTGTGAGTTATGAGCTACCCTTTTGAAGTTCCAGTATCCACAGCTGTAAATGAGGTTGGAGCGAACAATCTCTAAGGCCCCTTTCATCTGTACATTTCTGTATTGACTTCTTTAAAAGTTGTAATATTTCCTTCTGCTATAAAATATGAAAATACAGCATTTCTATGAAGGGTGTTGCTTCCTTAAAGTGTACAACTTTCCTTTGACCTTCATCATGTTATTGACATCTACCTTTATCAGAAAGCCCTTTAGGTTTAAAGACTTCTATAAATCCCAGTTTGTGAATTCAGGGAAACGGAAAGATCAGAAGAATAATTTAATGCTGTTACAGGCAGTTGAGCAGGCCAGAAAAACAGAAAATGAAACTAAGTCAACAAGCAAAATGATGGATGCCACACAAACTAAAGGGTGTTTTCGAAGGGGGAAAAATGCCTCTGCACCAAACCATATGGCTCATTAAAACCAGGGAGGGCATCAGCACAGGTCTTGAATATGGGTGGAATGCAGTTTATTCCTTCTTCAACCCTCTAGTAAAATCACCACTTGTCACACTGAACCAAAAATAAAGTAACAACAAGGGAAGTAATGAGAGAAGGAAAAATAATGCTTGACCTGATTTTTCCACCTGAAACTACAGTAAGTTCCAAAAATCACCCTTGAATATTTTTGTTTGTGCCAACATGGAGCAGATAGATTTCTGAGACAGTGGTTCCCTTCTGTCTAGCTTCTGTCCACTTCTCTAAGCACTATCACTGATTAAAATTCTTTTAATCTGGCAATATCACACTTACTCCTCGAATAGGACTAAAGTTCAAATGAACGAGGTGGAGGCCCTAGGGACAATGGGTAATGTGATGGTGGATGTGGTCTGGTGACAAATGCTTGAAAGGGTGTGAATCTGTACCTCTACATTGCTTATACAGTGTTGCAAACTCGCATTACCTAAATAAAAATCAATATAAAAAAGCAAGCCCAAAATATACAGATATTTTTGGAAGTGATGACATATGGATTTAAATCCAAATTGTAAGTGGGTGATGGTAGATTTTTGCCTAAAAGTAGCTTTTGATGGGGAGTACAGAGCTAGAAAGTGTTTTGTCAATGAAAACAAGAAAGATGTTTCACAGAAAAGAGGTCATTAAAGAGAAGAGACCAGACCAGAGGCTTTAAATCATCAACTTATCTGCTTTCCACTTTGCAAAAGTGAACTTACTTGATCCTCAGATTAGTTATTGTAAATTGTCCCCAAGAGTCATGTTTGTGTTGATAGTGTCTGTAGCTGAATAAAGATTTCTACATGTTTCTATTCCTTGACTCCTCTTTCCCAAGGCATTAGCTTTTAGCTTCTCTGTTGGGTGAAGCAGAATAGATAAAATGACAGCTAGAAGAAAAAAGGAGAAAAAAAAAAAAACAAAAAACAAGTATGCACCTCCAAGTTGGTAAACCTATACTGTCTTCCTAATCTCCTGTTTCTCTGGACCTGCCTGGTGAAGTCTATCCAGGAACAATTACTTTCATGTAGGAAGATAGGCCTGTGACTCAAAATTATTGAGAAATGAATCCACCCATCCATTAACTTTATGGAGAAGTAAGTATCAAAATCATTTTATTAAGTATCAAAATCATTTTGACCATTGAACTTAAAGATTTGGTTTTAAAGCAGTCAGTTAAGTCTTCTGAATATACCCATTGTTCTTTATTGCAAATCAAAAATCCATAGTGTTAAGTAAGCTCCACTTTCAGGAAAGGCGAACAAATAAGTTCAGCTAGTGTGGTTTGAAAAGGATCACGGATGCTGCTTTCTAATGATGTCTTAATGGAAAATTATCAATCGAGGAGAAAATAAAAACAGATTTGTGTCCTGCACTTAAAGAAATGATGACTCAAGAGTGCAAGGGCTTGAATGAATGGGGTCTTCATTTCTGAACTTTAGCAGACCTTGCTCATATTTTTAGCTGCCTTTAAAGAGTCATGAGAATTAGCTCAACATGTGAAAGAAATTAGGTCAAAGTTTTAAGAAAAACAGGATGAGGGGAAAATTGTTTACATGGAAAGCATGAGGAATGGCACAAATCCTGCCCTTCTTTTGACTTTCACTGCCTTCAGCAGTGCCCTTGCAATGACGATGTGGAGGTGGAGGATGGAGGAAAGTGGTCAACAAGACACAGGAAATGGCCTTCGCCCATCTGCCAAATGTCCATCTGCAAAATGCGGTTTTATGGTTTAACCAGAAAATCAGTGGTGGGATTGCCAATGGCTGTATCCAAAAGTTCACCAATTTGGTGAGTGGAAATGGAATTGGATTTTTCCAACTTTCATCTTGAAATAATTTTGTTTATAGAAAATCTGCAAAGATAGCATTAAACATTCACAGGGATGTTTGAGTTTGTTTCTTCTAGTACTAATATTCTAGTAAGACACAAAGCACTTATCAAAGTTCAGAAACCAACATCAATATATTACTACTAATTAAAAACTAGCCTTCATTTGGGCTCTCTTATTTTTTCCATTGATGGCCTATTTCTTTTCCAAGATCCCACATACATTCCTAGTGAAGCTCCTGTGTGCTCAATTTTTCCCTCTACACCTAACAAATTATTAGTTTTTCTTCTCTATTGTCTTATCCTTTCATAACTTCTAGAAAATAACATAGAATGATACCAAGGTTGTAAAGTATAAGTATATATAAAAGTCATTGCTCTCCTATATACAAAGAATGACCAAGTAGAATTTAAACATAAGAATACAATATTATTTACATGAACACAAAATATAAAATATGTAGGTATGAATCAAACAAATATAACAAATGTGTATATAAGAAAAGTGACAAAAGTGATAAGCAAATAAGAGAAAAACTAAAAAAATAGAAAATGTTCATGGGCAGAAGGACTCAATAATGTGAAGATATCAGTTCTTCACTAGTTAAATATCACCACTACATTTTATTTTCAACATATGACAATAAAATACATATTTACACACATTTTCTTTAATTTGTACCTTGTACTTTTTATTTTGGTCCATAGTGAATACACACATAAACACACACACACACACACACACACATACACATACATTTTAAATTTCAACTTGTCTTTGCTACTATATGGAAACTTTTTTAAATATATTGGTCTTTTACCACTATTTCTGGAAATATTTTTATAGATTCTTTGGAATTTTCAATATACACAATCATGCTGTCTGCAAATAAAGACAGTTTTATTTCTTTTCCACTCTGCATGCCTTTTATTTTAATTTGTTTGCCTTATTGCATTGGGTAGGCTTTTAGAATCATGTTAAATGGGAATGGTAAGGGTACCATTGCACTGGCCTCATCTTAAAGGAAAAGATTTTGGTTTCTAATCAGTGAGTACGTAGCTACCGGGATTTTTTTTTTTTAATAACTACTATAAAGTTAGGGAAATTCCTTTCCATTCCTATTTTCCTGAACATATTTTTAATCAAAAATAAATTATGAATTTTGTCACTGCTTTTTATGCATTTGTTGTTATGATTATATGGGTTTTCTCATTTAGCCTATTAATAAAATGAATTACATTGATTTGTTTTGAATGTTAGATCAGCCTGCATTCCAGTGATGAATCCTGCTTGGTTATGATATATTATTCTTTTTATATATCTTTTAATTCAATTCTATGACATTCTATATAAGATTTTTGCATCTATGTTCATGAGGAATATTTTATTTTCCTTTACCTATATTAAAACATTTTGAATTTTTATTGCTAAATATAATATGTCTCAATGCATTTGCTTTCATTAATTATCTTACTTTTTTCTCTGGGTTTCTTGGACTTGATCTTTTGAACTTGCAGCAATTTTGGGATTTCTCATATACTCTTTCTTCAGATATTACTTCTGTCACTTTCTCTGTTCTCCTGGTATTCCAGTGATGTGTATATTATACTGTTCATTATTATCCCATTTGTTTGGACATTATATTGCATATTTTTCATTTCAATTTGGGAATTTGCTATGAATATTTCCAAGTTTACAAATTATTTTCTCAGCTAATTTGAGTCTACTGATAAGCTTAGGAAAGGCACTCTTGTCTGTTACTATGCCCTTGACTTCTAGTACTACTTCTCAATTCTTTCTTATAGTTTTTATGTCTACAATGAAATCAATATCCTATTGCCTGTCATTTACTTTTTTACATTACAGCCATTAGTATCAAATTTAACTCATATTTAACTCATATGTGGGATATAAAGGAACACAACAAAGGAAAAGACAAACAAACGCAAAATTAACTCAGGAAATCTAACTTCAGGATTGAAACTACCAGAAGGGGAAGGTGGAGTTAGGGACCCAAAGAAAGAAGAATGTGGTGGAAGATTATTGGTGCTTTGTGGTGGTGTAGTATGGTAACTTACATCTAAAGAAGTGTGAGCTTATACCCCTAAGTCACAGACACTGGTGTAAGCTATTACCACATTGAAGGATTTTACATTAGAAATATCACGAGCAGTTATTCAATTACTTCTTTCCTCCAGGTTTAAATTGTCTGTTTTCCAAAAAAAAAAAAAAAAGGGAAACAGGGGTAAAATTAAGGACATGACCTTCTAGAACCAATAGGATTCAGCAAAAGCAATAGTACAAGAGAAATCCCTAGCAATTCAGGCTTACCCCAAGTAAAAAGAAAATGCTTAAGGAAACAACTAATCTTATATTTCTAATAACTGTAAAAAAATAAAAATAGGAAATCGGAAAAGCAAAGGTAAAAAGAATAGACGCAAGGAACAATAAATTATAGCAGAAATAAATGCAGATCAAAAAGGGATACAAAAGATCAATGAAACCAATACCTGTTTCTTTGAAAAAATAAAGAAAATTGAGAAATATTTATCAAGACTAAGACCAAAATAAAAAAGTTTTTATTAGTAAATTAGAAATGAAAGAGAAGAAATTGTAACAAATACTGGAGAAATACAAATTGTTAAAAGTGACAATTCTGAAAATCTATATTATTACAAATTAGAGAAGCTAAAAGAAATGGGCAAGTTCTTAGAAAAGTATAATCTTCTATGACTGACTCGGGGAGAAATAGAACAGCCTAATAGACCAGTTTCTAGTAAGGAAATTGAAATAGTAATCAAAAGCCTCCTAAAAAACTTTTTACCTTTGCTTTTCCGATTTCCTATTTTTATTTTTTTACAGTTATTAGAAATATAAGATTAGTTGTTTCCTTAAGCATTTTCTTTTTACTTGGGGTAAGCCTGAATTGCTAGGGATTTCTCTTGTACTATTGCTTTTGCTGAATCCTATTGGTTCTAGAAGGTCATGTCTAGAACCAGATGCCATATCTGTTTAATTCTTCTAAACTTTCAAAGAACATTTAATGAAAATCATTCACAAATTCTGCCCAAAATGCTGATTTCTTTACTTTGAACCATCTTTGTTATTAGGTGAATAGAGACTTGAGATTTTATGGGTACCTGGTAACTTTACCTTTAATCATACATTGTCTATTTCATCTCTAATAATATTTTTACTTTTAATTTTCTAGCTACATCAACTTTTTTCTAATCCTTTTTTTAAACTTTGAATTCTACTTCCATCACTTTAATTTTTAATTTCTAGTGTCTACATGTTTTCTCTTTAGAGAACCTATACTTGGCTTTCTTTTTAAAACTCAATGTTACTTATAGGTAACATACTACTGGATTCTAAAACATCTAATTTGGGCAGGTTTCCTGCCTGACTGTAACTGTACAGGTGCCAGGAGCCTCCCTCTTACGTTCTCCTTTCCTAATACACCTGTCCTCTTGTCCTCTTAAAGTGAAAATAAA
Source organism: Condylura cristata (assembly GCF_000260355.1). Lineage (NCBI taxonomy): Eukaryota > Metazoa > Chordata > Mammalia > Eulipotyphla > Talpidae > Condylura > Condylura cristata. The sequence goes on from NW_004567113.1 coordinate 12,210,180, forward strand.
TTAAATAAATAAAAATTGAGTTTTTCTTTAACTAATGTCTAATGTGCTTAACGGATTATGATTAGTGTTCTGGTATGTCTTCTTGCTGATATTTCATTTTGTACTGTCTACCGTGCAATCTACTATCAAATGTACTGTCTACTGTAAATATTTAAATTTTACACTATTCATTGGATTCATTTGTCTTTAAAATTTCCTTTTCTCATCTTGTACAGATTTGGAAATTATATCATATATTTGTTATTTTCATGGCTTTCTCTAAAATTTTCATTTTTAAGATTTATTTATTTATGCATACAGAACTGGGGTACAGGCCAGAGGTGCAGGGGTGGTAAGAGATTCA
>NW_004567113.1:12211408-12212955 GCF_000260355.1 Condylura cristata
ACAAAGGGCAAGAAAGAACACAGGCTTTTCAAATCTCATCCTTGAACTGAGTCACAATTCTAATACCCAATATCACAAACTAGTAAATCAAGATGTAATTAATGAGTGGATAACACAGAGAATCCAAAATTCTAGCTGAGGGATAAGGAAAAAGTTTACTATAGGGTGTATGATGTATTCAATGATTGATATTTCATTCATTCAACCCTTGATAAGGGTCACCAGTGGTATCAGAATGTCAGGTAATGAGTTATCCTTTGGAAATATAGAGAATAATATTAGTTATGCCACAGCTTCCACCTGCGATTGAATCAACTCACCCTGAATTCATTGTTCAAAAATTCAAAAGGCATTTCCACACCATTATATTGTTCAACCTTTCCTGGGGTCTTAAAGGTACTGTTAAAAGGTTTCTTTCAGTACATTTCTTTATTCAAAATATCGGCTGCATCATACATACATCCCCCTATGCTGTTTAGCATAGACTGCAGTGCTGGGAGATTGACATTAAACGACCTGGCTTACTCAAGTTAGGCAGCGTTATTTATGGCAGTAGAACTCCATGTGGGGTAGTGAAAATATCTTCTTTGGAAGAATGCCTCTTCACACCTTCCCAAGGGTCAGCCTCTTTAATGAGGGACTCAATGACCTTGTGCAGTTTCTCTGGGGAGCAGTCTTAAAATTTCCCCAGTTAAAAGAAAGTCTGAAACTTTAGATGTTATCACTAATGTATGTGAAAACTAATGGGAGTTTCATTGTTTTAATTTTGTGTCCAGGGAATAAGTTGAATGGTCATAAAGACAAAGTAGGATCAAATTTGAATCAAAAAAATTGTTTGTTCTTTTGTGGAGTAATAAAAAAATTAACTTTGAATATGCTGTGGGGATGGGAAGGCACATATTGAAGGAATAATTTCTCAAAGCAAATATTCATTTGTCCTGAACAGACTCTGCTTTTTCTTTCTTTATTTAATAGAAACATATTATAAAGACTCTGCCTTAGCAGAAAATCCATATAAATGCAAGTCTCAATGGAAGCTGAGAAAATCAACATAGCAGAATTTTGTTTTGACATCCTAATTGCTAGGAATTAAATATGTCATCATTTTCTCTGCCTTTCTCTTTCGCAAAATAATTCATGACATCTTTTCCCAATACTGTATGTGACTACTTAGATGGTCATGTCTTTCAGTTGAGAACTGTAAGCTATAGTTTGTGTATTTACATCAGACAAAAAAGTTTAGTCAAGCTTTATTTTGCTGTTTAATTACAAAAGCAATAGTTTTATTGTTTTCCATATGATGTTATTATAATATTTACAATCTTACTTTATGAAGTAACACATACATTTACCCAGGGGTGTATATTCCTTGGGGCAATTACCCTCCAAAGACAGCCTTTTATGAGTCTTGCTTGCAGGTATTCACAGCCTGGTGGAGTCTTTCCACTAAATCTAGGCAGGCAGGTAACTTGTGTTACCTTGAGGTAACTTGAGGTAACATTCGATTTTGGAACTCTAGAGCTACTGTATAAGATGTTCAGCTGCCC
>NW_004567113.1:12214070-12215747 GCF_000260355.1 Condylura cristata
AAAAAAAATTGTCTTGTATGATCAAGGAGAAGGTTAAGAAAGAGACCTAATTTTTGGTTAAAGTGATCAAATTTCTTAAATCTTTAGACCTATTTCTTCTGCAGTGAAACAAATGAATTTTGCTAGTTTATTTGTAATGTCCCTTCCACATCTAAAATTCCACTTAACACTTTTCTGAGCATTCATTGCAGATGTGCACACACACATACATGAACTATGAAGAAGGAACAAGCCTATTAGTAATTATTGTTAGGGAGTCTTTCGTGTATCTTATAAATAGTTGTGATGATGTTTGATATTTTCAATGACAGAATTCTAAGAGGTTTCCAAAGAAAACACTTTAACAGTAAAATCACAAGTCATTTTAAACTAATTTACACAAATAAGCAAGTTGGCATGATTTTGGCCATAGTACTAAGTTGAAACTTCTGTGTAGTACAATATAATATAACCACACCTTTCTAATAAGGTTATAATGCTTTGCAATATTTCAGTTAATCATTTGATACCTCATCCAATATGATGAAGTACATGAGCGGCCATTTTCCTTCTTAATTCTCTCTTTTCTTTCTGTCTCCTTTCCTCCCTGCCAAAAGTAGACAATCTCCTATAACCTCTTCTTGGTCTCCAGATCTCATTACTTCTTTAGAGTTAATAATTTATTTGAAGCCATTTTCCCTTATTTTAAAGAAATTATGGAAAGTATAGGTATAGGATGAAAAAACTGTGCACCTGCTTAAATTCTTTGTTATGATACATCTTAAATGAAAAAAGGAATGCTTTCAAGTAAGAACAACATGGAAAGGAAAAGCCTGCAAAAGATCCAGAGGGGAATTTTACTCACTACAGTAATGTCTATAATGATTGAATTTTAAATATTTATATTACTTTTGTCCAAAAGAAACAGATATGAGTTCAAAGATTCTGAGGTGATAAACTTGTGGGATATAGTGCTGTAAAGAGGATATATGTGAGGAGGGGAGGGGAGACTAGAAGTTCTAAGAATTCATTATTCAAGTTAGGTTCTGAGTTGTTCATGGAGACCCCATGCATCACAGAAATGAGTAACAATTACAGGCAGGTGAAAGGTATTTTCAGATCTGTGCACAGCTGATAGATATTGAGTCACAGATCAAGTTGAGGACCAGGGTAAACACATTTAACATTTAATTGAGAGTATATAAAGGTCATACTTTAAGTAAGAACCACACACCAAAATAATGAATACAACCTATGAATAAGCCACCCTACCAAATCACAAGACCAAGTCACACATGATCATTTGACCCACTAATAATTTAACTGCTTGGTAGAATAAATAACAACATCCTTTAAACAAATCCAGACTTCCTCAGTAAAAGACCCAGTGTCCTATACTTTGTTTAAATTTAACAACTTGTAAAGAAGGAAAATGTGAACTATAAACAAGGGTGTCAACAATTGGCATAAACAAACCATGTGCTGACCCAAATAAAAGAATTAGCCAGCAATGACTTTACGAGAGTTATGCCAAATATGCCCAAGGAACTAAAGGGAAAAAAATGAATAATAAGTTAAGAAATAGAAAATTTTAGTAAAGAAGGAGAAATGATCAAAACTGAAATTTAAGAACTAAGAAGTAAACATTTCTGTGTTTAGAAATCCACTGGGAGGGCTTAAGACTAGATCATACAGTTA
>NW_004567113.1:12216452-12316351 GCF_000260355.1 Condylura cristata
TCTAATGTGTGTAGCTGGAGTCTTGAAGGACAGATGGAGGGACTAAGAGGGAAAAAAATTGAAGAAGTCATTGCCAAAAATCTCTCAAATTTTGCCATAAAATGACCATCTTCAGACACAAGAAGTTTCTTGACCTGAAAGAACTATGTACAAAGAAAAATTTATTTTACTCTAATCACACAACCCTGAAAACAAATGAATTATTGCTACAAGCAGCAGTTTGAATAAATTTCACATAATGTTGAGTAAAATAAGTCACTCATAGAAGAGTATATACTAAATCAATCCGTTTATAATCATGTTTAGAAACAGATAAAACTAATCTATATGTTACAAATCAGAACAATAATGAGTTTGTGGGGGAGAGTTCTCAAAAATTACTTTGGGGGCTCTCCCTGTGGTACAACAGATTACAATGCAGTACTATGAAGCAGTCTGTAGCCATTGTAGCATGAGTTCAACAAGGCATGGTTTATGCTTCTCCTGACCTGCTCGCTGCTCCCCTCAACAGTGCATTTCAGTCAGTCTGCCTGTTCTATTACCCATTCTGTCTCTGGTGGATCCTCTCATTCCCCCACAGCTGGTCTGTACTCCAGTACTTACATGCATAAATATGTAAATCTTTAAAAATGCATAAATATGTAAATCTTTAAAAATGTTACTTTGGGGTAGTGAGGATTGTCTTTCAAAATATCAGGTGATTTAAGATTCTCATTGACTGCAGACATATCACTTTCTAATCAGAAATTCATAAATAAGCTAAATTACCCCCTTACCCTTAAAATTCATGATTGTGGGCATCTCATTATGATGAGAGAAAGCCCCCTCCAATTAATAATGGGAAAGAATAGACTTTTCAGTCAGTGTCAAAGTCATTCTGTGCAGTGAATTTTTTATGGACGAAGTAACTCATCTGAGTTGCTGATATGTTTAGCATCAGCTCTTGGACATGTTTACTTAGTGGCTTATTTTCCAAAATCCTTGACTTTATGCAGGTTCTTAAAAGGGCTTCATTCCATAGAAAATGTGCCATGTATCTCCATCATTAACAGATGTTAAAGGGTGGAGGATAGGGCACGAGAGAGAGAGCTGTGAGCTTTTGCTGTGAAAGACCAGCTACCTCAGCAATAAAGATACAGCAACCTCAGTTGCCCTTGGCCATGGTGAGCCTGGAAAGCCGTAGCCAGCAGTGCCCTGTAACAGAAGGATCTCATACTGTTTCTCCAAATACATGTCACCCTCCCTGCATTTTGTGGCAGGCCTTTGATGTTGATTTGCAGATGAATACCCTGGACTTTTCATTTTGCTTGTGCAAACAAAGCAAGGCAATTCGGATTTTCTTGGCAAATACTGTCAGATGTTATACATTCAACCACAAAAATTAAGTGAAGGTTTTCTTGTTCAAAATTCTGCTGCTTGCCATAAATTAAAACATAAACATATATTTCCACACAAGAGTATTGTGAAAAAGAAGAAAATACGTAGGGCCAGAATCTCTATGAAATATTCTCTAAAAAAGAAAAACTGAACCTTGTGAATTATACATCTCTATAAAATATTCTCTAAAAAAGAAAAAGTGAACCTTGTGAATTATACATCTCTATAAAATATTCTCTAAAAAAGAAAAAGTGAACCTTGTGAATTATATATATATATATATATATATAATTTAACTGCATTTTTTTCTGAAAATGCTTTAGTCAAATTGCAAATAATTTTTAACAGCAGTCAAATGAATTATTCCTCTATTTACAAATCTTTCAGTGATTTGATTCAGGACACAATAGAAAGTCCACACTTCTTAGCTTAAGTATAATCCATATGCCAACATTTAATCACTTTGTAACTTTAATATGTTGACAAAATTGGACCAAAATCTACTTTACATCTTTCAGAAAGTTTACTACCTTCTTCACATTCAAGTTGTGAAGAAAAAAGAGAGACTAAAAAGGCTTCGTTCTCATGATCACTTTCCCTTTGAAATCCTGTTTTTATTAAACTGGTTAATTATTTTTCTTACTATTCCATGTGTGGACTTGGTTCCGCAGAGCATTATCCTAATCTAGTTCTTCTCTATGATTACATGAACTCTATCTCTTCTCTTTATAGATAGATAAGCATTATTATATATGTGTATGTGTATGTGTGTATGTGTATGTGTGTGTGTGTGTGTGTATGTGTATGTGTGTGTGTATGTATAAAAGAGAAAGAGACAGGCCCTTCCTGGTGGCACAGCCAGTTAGAACATAGCACTGCAAGCTAGCATCAGCTGCTTAGAGCTGGTTGGATCCCCGGCCCGGAGCTGACCCACAGGGTGAGGCAGACCTCTCGTGGCCTGCCCGCTGCTCCCCTCAGCAGTGTATTTCATCAGTCGGCCTGTTCTGCTCCCCACTCTGTCTCTGGTGAATCCTCTCACTGCCTCTGTACCTCTGGCCTATTCCCCAGTTCTGTATGCATAAATAAATCTTTAAAAATAAATAAATAAAAGAGAGAAAGAGCGAGAGACACAAATAAAATTGTAGACCTTTTGTCCCCCAAATATCCTTTTTCATCCCACCTCAAGCATCCTGGCTTTCTGCCTCCTGATGACTCCTTTCTCTAGCCACTCACTTCTCATATCCTGCCTCCTAATTACTGACAGAATTTCACATTCTGTGTATGATGAAGAGAATTTTAGTTCTTTTAGTAATTTTTGGGAATTGTAGGTTTTCCACAGACTGATGAGTGGCCTAGTGCCTCCCTATGTTAATGAGATGAAGGAGGGTTGGCTTCAGAGTCACCCTCCAAATAGATAGATGATTGACTAGCTTTGCGGGTAGGTGCCCAGAGTTCATTACCCATAAAATGGAAGTTGTTTTTTTTTTTTCTGGAATATTTTGAGGGCTAAAAGGTGTAGGCTCTTTTGGAAGATGACAAATGTTTTCTTGCAGTATAAAAGGCATGATTTCATTCTCTAGCACTCTGATATCTGCTTCCAGGTCCAGAAACCAACCATTTTCGACCATTTTTATTAGGTAAAATTAATTCTAAGAACCAGGGAGGATAGAATCTTGCACATAATCATCCAGGGAAGACCCAGAACCTTAATTAGCTATCTTTGGATATTAACCAGATAATTTGGGGGCTACAAGAACATCACTTAGTAGTCAGTTGATATAGTTCCCTTGCAATGTCCTTGTGAACTGATTGGCAAGAGGCCTAACTATTAAATCAGGCCTGGAGACACTTTATAGAAACCACTATAAATAGCTCTGGGCCTTGCCCAGCGAAGCAATTTAGGTAGATTCAGGTGATGTAGACTTATGAATTCACATAATTTTTTCAGTTTTAGCTTTCCTGTGCAAATTTTTGAAGTTGATGGTTGAACTCAAGGTGGGATACCTGTTCCAATGCCACAGGATTGATGAGCTCAGAACCCAAAATAAAATAAATAGATAAAGGAGTTACAAGTAAAGGAGAAGAAAAGGATAAAAGAAAGAGGAAAGGAAGCCGCAATATTTATTAGCCAACTTCTATAGAATGTCAAGTGTTTTACCTCCACTGTGAATGTTCACAATAATCTTGCAAGACAGGCGTAATAATTCTATTTTTCCAAATGCTTTATGTTGATGAAGAGAGCCCATGGTCATTTATTGAGGAAAGTTATAGTTGGCATTTAAAGAGAGGCCTAACTGTGGATTTCACATTCTTTACTCCAAATAACATACAAGAATTACCTTTTATTGAGACATATATACACATACATATATACATATTCATATATATTTACAGACAGCCTCTAGAATGTTATATATATACACATATATATAAAACATATTTATATGTTACAACTATATATATATGTGTGTGTGTGTACACATATATATATTTCTCTATCCATTAAAACAATCCAGCATGTTTTTTTTGTAATTATACCCATTTAACAGATGAGGACATTGAGGTCCAAGACAAAAAGTAAAGAGTTAGCAAAATGCAAGATAGAGCAGTTTTCAGTAAACAAACTCTGGTGCACCAAGGCCCAGTTCCAAGGGGTTCACTAATATTCAAATGATACATTTCCTCATGTTGGACAATCCTCTGCTTGTCTCCAATTTCAGAGGAAGTTTCAAGATGCTCCTGTGATCCTCCTGTGGATGGTTCACATCCACAACACAATTATTGTGCCTATAAAGGAAAGAAAATATTCACAAGATCATATCAATAGATGTAGTGAAAGCACTGATAAGATTCAACATTTGTTTAAGATAAAACCTTTCAAAAGCATGGGGGAGATGGAACATATCTTAACACAAAAATATCATGTGTGGCAAGCCATAGCTAACATCAAACTCATGGGTGAGATATTGAAAGTGTTTCCTTAAGATAAGACATAAAATAAAAATTCCACTTTCATCTGCTAATGGTTCTTAGGATTCATAGAGCACTCCCCCCAAAACTGCTTCTTAGTCTCTTATCTCATGATAAAATTTTCCTCCTGATTGGTCATGTACAGTTTTGACTCTACAGTTTCTACCTCCACCTGTCTGCCATGCAGGCATGTCATTAGTGCTGGTTATCTGTATAATCTAAGATTTCCCTTTCAGTGGTAGAAAACACTTTAAATGACTTCATGTTTAAACAGTGGTAATAAATGGTACTATATCCGGTACTATAGAGTCTGAAAGAAATAATTGACCCAAAGAAAGAGCTGACCCAAACTGTCAATTCCCTCAGGGAAATACCTTGACTACTTTGTAGAATTAAACTATTATCTAATCAAACTTTTTTTTTTTTAAAGATTATTTGTGCATACAGAACTGGGATGCAGGCCAGAGGCTCAGGGGTGGTGAGAGGCTTCACCAGAGACAGAATGGGGAGCAGGCAGATGGACGAAGTACACTGCTGAGGGGAGCAATGGGCGGGTCAGGAGAGGTCTGCCGCGCCATGTGGTCACCTCCGGGGCAGGTGGGAATCTAACCCATGTGGAAGCAGCTCCAGATTCTCAGTGCTGTGCTCCAACCCACTGCGCCACCAGGGAGGGCCTATGTAATCAAACTTTACCAAAGCCCTGCATTGGGTTTAATATCCAAGGAGATAGATACAATAAGTTAAAAAAAAAAAAGTTCAAAAATATCACCGACATCAGTAGTTTTCATAACACACTATTACTGTCTCAGCATCAATTAGGCTTTTTCTAGTAACACTTTACATATTGCTTGAGTTTACCTCCTTCTCAAGAAACTTCTTTTATTTAATTTTTAAACTTACAATATTTTTTATCAAGGTAACATCATTTGGGTTCACATCTCTTCAGGGTGGTGTTACCCCACCACTCTGACTTTGAAGCACCCTCTTTGGTCCTTTTCCCCTCCCCCTCCTCTTCTGATACATTTCTACAGAGTATTTCTAGGTTTTTTTTAGATTTGCTGTTCCCTTTTTTTTACTTCTCTAGATTCCACACATGAGTGAAACCCATGTGGTATTTGCTTTTCTTCTGACTTACATTGCTTGCCATGTCCCCAGAAACATCCCAAAACCAGTATTCAAGAGTGTTAAACACATTTTTTTCTCTACATATTTTATGGTTTCAGGTCCTACATCCAAGTATTTAATCCATTTTGGTTAACTTTTTTTCTACTCTATGAGTATAGTCTAGTTTCACTCTTTTTTGTAAGACTTTCCAGTATTCCCAGTACCATTTGTTTAAGAGAATTTCATTTCTCCAGTGTATAATTTTAGCATCCTTGTTGTAGATTAGTTGTCTACATAAATGTGTGTTTATTTCTTGGCTGTCAATTCTATTCCATTTTAATCTCTGTGTCTATTTTTATTCCAATACATACTGTTTTCATTGTTATAGACATGTAGGATAGTTTGCAGTATGGGAGTGTGATACTTTATTTCATCTTTTTGTTTGTTTGTTTGTTTTTGCTCGGATTGTTTTAGTTATTAGCATTAATGTTTGCTCTATCTCTTTGAAGAATACCTTTGAACCATTGGTAAGATTTGCACTGAATCTAAATATTGCTTTGGGTAAGAGAGTCATTTTAACAATGTTAATTCTTCCAACATCTGAGCAAAGAATATCTCTCCATTTATTTGTATCTTCTTCTATTTATTTCAGCAACATCTTACAGTGTTTAATGTACAGGCCTTAGTTAGATTTATTAATAGGTATTTAATTCTTCTAAATATAATGATAAATGGAATTGTAGTTTTGATGTTTTTCTCTACTAATTCATTGGGTTTTTTTTTTTTAAAGATTTTATTTATTTATGCCTACAGAACTGGGGTACAGGCCAGAGGTGCAGGGGTGGTGAGAGGATTCACCAGATTGGAGAGCAGAACAGGCTAACTCATGAAGTACACAGCTGAGACGAGTAGTGGGTGGGTTTGGAGAGGTCTGCCTCACCATGTGGTTCATCTCTGGAGCGGGGATTGAGCTCATGCGGAAGTGGCTTTAGCTTCTTAGTGCTGTGCTTTAACCCACTGTGCCACCAGGGAGGGCCAAGTTTTCAGTTTTTTACAATTAAGTATAATGTTTATTGTGGATTTATCATCATGGCCTTGAGTCTGTTGTGGTATGTTTCTTTTATCCTTATTTACTTGAAGTCTTCTTCTTTTTTTTAATCACAAGTAGATGTCGAAACCTGTCAAATGCTTTTTCCTGACCTTATTGATATGAACATATGATTTTTATCTTTCATTTTGTTGATGTCATAAATGACCTTGATTGATTTGCACATATTGAACTATCCCTTGTATCCCCAAAATAAATCCACTTGTCATATTCATGATCCTTTTAATATATTGTTGAATTTGCTTTGCTAAGATTTTGTTAAAGAATTTTGCATCTGTGTTCACTAAGGATATTGGTCCTTATTGTGATATCCTTATTTGGTTTTGGAATCAGAGTAATGTTGGCCTTATAAAGTAAATTTAGAAGCATTACTATTTCTTCCATTTTGGGGGAAGAGCTAGAGAAGAACAGACAGTATTTCCTCCCTGAAGTTTTGATTGAACTTGCTAATGACAACTTTTTATCATCTGTTTTGGGGCCCTGGGGAAACTTTGGATTATCACATCTATTTCTTTGCTTAGCTTTACCTGTTAAGATGTTGTTATCTTCCTGATTCAGTCTTGTATGATGTGCTTCTAAAAATTTATCTAGTTCTCCAGTTTATCCAATTTTGGCTTCATATGTTCATAGTTACTCTTGTGATTCTCTGTGTTTCTGAGATATATATTATTACAACTTTTTTTTCTGATTCTCTTTTAGAGAGCTTTCCCCTTTTTTTCTTAGTGATATGAACTAAATTTATCTATTTTTCTTTCTTCAAAGATTCAGTTTTTGAATTCACTGGGATTATTTAACTATTTTTTGATTCCCATGTCATTTATTTCTGCTCTAATTTTTATAATTTCCTTCCTCTTACTGCCTTTTGGCTTCATCTGTTCTTTTTTTAGTTGCTTAAGGTAGAGGTAAGATTATTCATTTATCTCTTTCTTGTTTCTAGATGTGGGCCCGTGTTGTAACACATTCTTCATGCTACTTTTGCTGCTTTTCATGGGTCTGTTGGCTCATGTCTTCACTTTTATTCACCTCCAGGTATTTGTTTAATGTCCTTCTTTGATTTTCTCATTTACCCAATAGTTGTTCAGTAACATGTGTTCCATGCAATTCACTTTGAAAATACCAATTTGGCCATGTCTTTCAAAAGAAAGATGGCTAAGTGTCTTTATTCTCATCCCAATTCTGCAATGTAACAGGCTGCCTTTTTTTTTTTTTTTTTTTTTAAAGATTTATCCATTTACTCACACAGAACTGGGGTACAGGCCAGAGATGTGGAGGGTGAGAGGATTCACCAGAGACAGAACGGGGAGCAGAACAGGCAGATCAACGACGCACACCACTGAAGGGAGCAGCGGGCGGGCCAGGAGAGGTCCACCACACCATGTGGATCTCCTCCGGGGCAGGCGGGGATCGAACTCATGCAGAAATGTCTCAAGCCTCTCAGTGCTGTGCTCTAACCTGCTGCACCACCAGGGAGGTCTCACAGGCTGCCTTTTTGATCCCCATTTTTCTAATTTAAAAACTAAAATATTTCAGGATTAATTTTTACATTTATGTAAGTTTTCAGTTTTATTGATATGTAAACATAAGTAAATTCTACATATTCAAATAATATAGTGTAATGAGTTGAGATATGGATATATCTGTAAAACTATCACCACATTCAAGATAATGGACGCAATCATCACCTCTGAAAGATGCTTTATTGTACTTTAATTCTGGGCAAATGCTGTTTGATCTACTTCTTGTCACTACCTTGCATTTTCTAGAATTTTCCATTAACAGAGCTATATGATATGTCTTTAAAAAAATTATCTGGCTTCTGAAACCAAAAGTTGGTTCTTCACAAAGATAAAATCTATAAACCTTGGCCCTCCCTGGTGCTGCAGAGAGTTAAAACACAGCACTAAGAAGCTAAAGCCACTTTAGCATGAGTTCAATCCCCACCTACCCCAGAGGCAATACATGTGATGTGGCAGACATCTCCTGACCGCTTGCTGCTCCTCTCAGCAGTGTACTTAATTGGCCTGTTCTGCTCCTCACTCTGTCTCTGGTGAAGCCTCTCACCACCCCTGCAACTTTGACTTGTACCCCAGTTCTGTATGAATAAATAAGTAAATCTTAAAGAAATCTATAAACCTTAATCTAGGCTCAGAAAGAAGAGAGAAAAGTCTAATAAATAGAATCATAAATAAAAGAGGAGAAATTACAATAGGTATCAACAGAAAATCTGAAAAGACTACTATGAAAAACCATATGCCAATAAATTTTATAATATAGAACAACTTGAAAAACCATTGGTACTACTCAGCTAACCAACCCTAAACCAAGAAGAAACAAAAACTTGGATAGACAAATTAAAGTATGAAATTTGAAATAGTTGCAATATCCCTCTGCACCCCCAAAAGCTTTCTATGACCAGGCAGTTTAATAGTGAATTCTACCAAATCTTCAAGAACTTATGCCTATTCTTAACAAACTCTTTCCTAAATTGGAGAAGATGGAATACTTACAAATACATTTTAGGAGGCCAGGAATATCCTTTAGCCAAAGCCAGATACGAGCATTTTAAAAAGAAAATTAGCATCCAGTATTTATGATGAACCTAGATTCCAAAATTCTCGAAAGACTTCTAGCAACTGAATTCAACAATACATTAAAAGAATCATATAGCAGGACCAAATGGGGTTTATTCCAGAGATGTAATGATGGTTCAACATACACAAGTCAATTAATGTAATAGAACACATCAGTGAAAGGAGAGACAAAAATTATATGAGTATATCAACAGATTCTTAGAAGGAATTTGAGAAGATAGAGTACACATTCATAAAAACTATTAAAAATGGGGATACAGGCCCTCCCTAGTGGCACAGCAGGTTAAAGCACAACACTGAGAAGCTAAAGCCACTTCCGCAGGAGTTCGATTCCGCCTGCCCCGGAAGTGACCATATGGCATGGCAGACCTCTCCTGACACGCCCGCTGCTCCCCTCAGCAGTGTACTTCGTGGATCTGCCTGTTCTGCTCCCCACTCTGACTCTGGTGAAGCCTCTCGCCGCCCCTGAGCCTTTGGCCTGTACCCCAGTTCTGTATGAACAAATAAATCTTAAAAAAAAAAAATGGGGATAGGAGCATACCTCTACATGATAACCAATATACTAAAAACACATAGCTAACATCACATTCAATGGTAAAAACCTGAAAGTTCTTCTTTTAAGATCAGTGATAAGACAAGGTTGTCAACTCTCCTGACTTCTATTTATTTAGCTTTACAGGTCTCAGTCAGAGGAATTAGACAAAAAATAAGAAATAAAGGGAATCCAGATAGCAAATCTGTATCATTTGCAGATATGACAATATATGTATAAGAACCCTTACAACTCCACTAAAAAACTATTAGAAATCATAAACAAACATAGAAATTTGGCAGCCATAAAAATCACTGTGTACAAATCTGTACATTGTTAAATGCTGTTGTAGCAAGAGAAAGAAAAAAAATAAGAAAACAATTCCAGTTACAATCATATAAAAAATTTTAATAATTAAAACTACATGGTATTGAATTAAAAATAGATGCATGGTCCTGTGAAATAAAATGGCAAGTCCAGAAGTAGACGCACATATGTATTGATGCTTAACCTATGTAAAGGAACCATGAGCATATATTGGAGAAAGAAAAATATCTTCAATAAAGAGTACTAGAAAACTGGACAGATCCATACAAAAGAATAAGAATTGATTACTCATTAACTCCATACACAAAAATAAGTTCGAAGTTGGTTAAAGTCTTTGAAGTGAGGCTCAGGGTATGATAGACCTTGGAGGGCCACACGCCAATGGCAAGGGCTATGAAGCAAATATAAACAATTGGAACTGCATTAAATTTCAAACTGTACCACAAAAGACTCAGCAGAACAAAGGAAGCTCCCACTGAAGGGAAGAAGATAACATTCATTCTATATAGATATAACTAATTACAGAAAATAGGTTGTTCAAAAAACCTACCATCTATCAATTCACTATATCTGTGTGAGTAACAACATTATAAAAGTTGGTTTTACTTAAAAGTAATTCCCAGAGTAGTTACATTACATTGAATTCCCATGGATCATACAAAATAGGATTTCATTTCTATTTACACACATAAACATAATTTCTCAAGAATGCAGATGACATACGATAGGTTTGTTCATGTATATATGTTTGTACGTGTGAGGTATACACACATACATAGACACATGTGTCTATGTATGTGTGCGTGTGCATATAAATAGATAGATATATCTCCTGCCCTTATACCCACACCTAAGTTTTGAAACTTCTAAGGGGAACTATATATGATAAACAAGTAGATTTATTTCTTTTAACTATTGGTGTTGCTTCCACAGGAAAGAGTGAAATGTTATTTTGCTGAGGCACATTAAAGCAAAAAAGTCCAAGGCAGTTGAAAAGATATATTCAGAATTATACATTTTGGAGTCTATGCTTACTTTACTACAAGAATAATTTGTATTTGCTGTTTGCAGACTTTTGCTATTGACTTCAGACATAAACTCATGTTCTAAAAGTTACTGTTATAAAGAATGCAAATATTGTTGTAAATAAATACAATGCATGATATAAAATATTTTCCATTTATATTGAATTATGCACAATTTTGCTTCATCGGTCACCTTTGTGTAGAAGGTTGTAGGCTGTGGAAGCAGCAGTTTTGTATAATTGATCACTCTACTGGGGTGTTCCTGGGTGATAAGACGGGATATTGAGTAGAAAATTCCTCCCTTGAATTACATTAGTATTCTGGAGAACACAAAATTTCAGAAAGGCGTTTTGATTTCATAGGCAGATTTTATGGAAAACTGAAAATATACACTGCAAATGGTTGACTTAAGACCTCACTTAAAATTTCAAAGCTGCTTTCGGTGCTATTCACAGCAACCATGGTCACTCGAAATGGAAGATGACAACAAATGAATAAAAACAAAAATTCACTAATGTGGAAAGATGCGGGCTATGATCAAACAGGGAATGATATTTGTTTTATTGCTAGTCATTTGGAATGATGTAACATTTCTTACTTCTGGCTCTACCACTCGGGAGCTCATCCAGAACTCTCTGAAATGAAATCCACTGTCAATACTTTCCACTGTGGCAGAGTCTCCATATAAGCACATTGTTTTGCATTTAAATATATATTGCTTTTAAATTTTAAATGGTGATATGAGTGAGAACCCTTGGCAGCAAAGAAATTAGATTGGGAAGTCAAGTGAGAAAACAAGAGCAGGCAAATATATTAAAATGGGACTTTTCATTTGTTGTGTCTCAAATATCCACCTGGAATCCAGAATGAGTCCACAGATGCCTGATACCCACTTTGATATTTTCTTGAATGTTAACATCTTTCAAGACGGTAAACTAGCAATGCTTTCAAAATGCACAATTTGAAAAAAAAGGGGGAGCAAACATAGATTCTTCAAAGTAAGTATTGAAAACCTCTCCATCTAGACGATACCCCAGAATTAGACCTAGAACAACAATGAAGAAAATTCAGATTAGTTCTCCATCCTTTCCCATAAAAATAGAGAGCCCAGTGTCCCTATGTTTCAAAGCAAAACATAAATTCATCCTGTCATCATAGAGATACATACAAAGGTAAGCTCTACAGATGTTTACATATCTTATTATATGTAAAAGTAAGTGCTATACCAGACAGAGCCCATTATTTTGTGTAGTGGAAAACAAACGTGTGTGTATATATCTATACATACATATGTATAGGTGTGTGTGTGTATGTATGTATATCTGTGTGTGAACACACATGTGCGTCCAAGTATGTCGTTGGAAAATGATATCCAGATTAGAAAAGATGAAAGGAAAGTAAGCAAAGTAATAGACTTAAGAATATAACAGATGGGGAAAATATGAGGGAAGTGAATATATTTTGCCAAAGAAATGATACTGAGTGGGTCAGGAAATGAAAACATTACATAAATACTTATATACTGAGCACAAACACAAGGTCAAATCAGGCCCTCAAAGACTCATAGCTCCCGCTGAAGTCAAAAGTCTGCTCGGAGAGTCTTGCACATGAATTTAAAGACACAGCCCAGCCTTAAATAGCTAATAGGTGAGAAAGGAGTATTTACTTTGGATAGAAATGGACAAACAACTGAGTTTAAGAGGAGGAAAACTCATTTTTGAAGTAAAAGAGAACCTTTTCACTATGAGGAAAAACAGACGCTGGACCAGCTTGTCTGATGAGGTAATCACAGTAAACAGTAGGCAGTCTTAATTTTAGATTAATTAGATCAGTAGAAATTCTATGTTGATTTTTGTCAGAGACTAAGTGCAAACAGCCAAGGATCCTTTTTCCATCAAATTATCTTGTTTGATAATATTAATCATTATTCTATTTTAAGAGTCTTTCACCATCTGTCACCCTGCACACTCAATATTTTGTGTTTTGTTTTGTTTTGCTCTTAGGGTATATCTACGTATCATGGACTTCAAAAGTCTAGACATAAAATAACTTAAATCATACCTCTTTGTCAACTAGATCTTAGGATGCTAATGGTCCATTCAACAAAAGAATTCAATCCAAAGTGAGAACATCATTTTACTTGAAAACCTTCCTTCTGAAAATCCAAAGTGCAGTAAGCAGTTTGAGCGTCCCTGATTGTTATTGGTACTGGCTCCGATGCTTGGGATGGGGGACGAAATTCCTGAACTCTAAAATCTAGTTTTCACTAGAGTACCTGGAAAGAAGTCAACAATCATCTCCATTTTACATTTCCTAGACTGTAGGAGATAAGAAATTTCCCTGAAGATCTTAGCAGACTTGCTGAGTAAAGATCCAAAGTAGGTTTTACCCACTGATTAGAAGCAGAGTACATTGTCAAATTCATTGACACTTTCATTTTAAGCATTTAGCATGCAACATCCTCTCCAAATAGATATAATCTATTGCTTTTACAATGTGTAATGGTAGGCAGCGTGATTTTTTATTAATGTGAGGGAATTTAAAAACATCTATACCAAGAATGAATAATTTGAATGTAAAACACAAGTTGCAGCTGGTCACTAAAACCCATTTGTGACTTGTCAAAGAAATGTGTGGAATCACAGAATCATTTCCTCAGTTGTAACTGCCTATTCATGTGTACAGAAATTGAACATTTCTGATTGGATTTATGAAAGAGACAGACTTTTTCAAGAAACTCCTTTTAGCTTTCAAAATACCAAAACAAGAAACTTGAAAACCATAATACTTGCATTTGTGCATTACTTCTTTTTTACATTCCAAATGGATTCTATAATTTCCAAACTGCTTTTATGGCAATATCAACCTTATACAAAGATGAAAAATTGATTATTTAGTTGGTCTGATATAGACCAAGGAAAATTGTGAAAACAGCCCCCTCTGTTTATCCTGAAACACAATAAACAAAATATTTACAGACTCAGAATTTCTATTTCAAGACCCATATACTGCTTACCCACCAGCCAGATGGTCATCAACCCAGCCTGGATTTAATTGCAATTTATTTTAGCTCTGACCATCATGCCAATCTGCTAACTCGCATGAGGCCCCTTTCTCCTTTCCTCCACTGCCATCCTTACTTCCACTTTTTATCTTGGGGTTGCTCGGATTCATTTTATCATACACATTGACTTCAGCAGGAATTGATGTTATATTGCTACCCAGCAATATTTTACTTATCTCTTGTTAAGGCTGATAGTACTTCAGAACAGCTGAGTTAGATTCATCAGTTTAAGGCTCAGCTAGTTCTAGTATATTGGCAGGCCAAGAACAAAAGTCTTAACCAATACCCTGGACAGCTATTTCAAATCTGTTCCACTCACCTTACCTTCCCAGCCCCACTCAGCCCAACAATATTCACTGTTATGTTTTGCCCATAGCAGGAAATCAAGTATTTATCACATGGGTAAATGGACAGATCAATAAGTAAATTACTATCAAGTGTTTGTTAATTTTATCATAAATACCTGTTCTATTATTTGTTTGAAATTAAAGTAACATTGGTTTATGACCCATTCTATGAAGCCTGTTCAGTTATTACTTATATAAGCAGTCATAAGTTAGCAGCCCCCAAGTGTTTTAATTTTGACTCTTACAAGTTTGCCCCAAATTGCTTTTTAAAATATTTGAATTAATTTGGAATATTTGAAGATTGTGATTTCACATAAAAATGAGTATTTCCTGTTTTTCTTGAGAAAAAAAGGATGATTTGGTAGTGTTGAATTCATATACGACATGACTGTTACTAGTTGAAATAAAGTTAACTGTTCTGCTTAGTGAGGGGATCCCCTTTCTTTTTGCCACAGTCCTCTCCTTTTCCTGTTGCCTCCCTCACCAATATGAAGTCAGAGTCCTAAATGTCATTTATCAACAAGGCTGTGATTGGTTTTCTTTTAACTAGTGACTTCACTTTTTAATGTCCTGCATGGTTCATGATACAATTTAATTGTGAGCTGATTTATACCTTTTTGGAATAAATCCACTTTATTACCAACTAGTTTTGTGATCTTAATGAGGAATTATGATTTTTATTGACCAATTTGTTCATCTTTAAAAAGAGGAGGCTAGATTATGTTAATGGTTCCCAAGCTTTAGTCTCAATCCATTTGGTATCAGAAAACTAAAAACAGGAAACCAGATAACTTTGGGTTGATCCTCAAAACCAAATGGAAATTTTATATGCCTAGGATAGTTGTTTATAGCATCTTCAGTAAATTATTGTTAGTAAAAAATGATTATTATTAATAAAAATAGGGACACTATCACTTGCTTTTGAAGAAATGCAATTTTTTTAGGTTCATTTTCAAGTCATGGAGCCCATAGGTACCTCTGTTAGACAAAACTTTGGGAATCATTTTTAACATTCATTCTTAATGGAATGAATTCTGAGTAGGGATTGATGTACTATTATCATTCTCATGCAAATATTTATGACCCCAAATATATTTGAAGCAAATTGAAAAAGTTAATTTTCATTGTTTAATTTTGCCCCTGGTGTTTCATTCATATGCAATAAGCAGCTTCTTGAATACAAAGTATAAATAATCAAATGAGATTTTCATCTAGAAACTTTTAAACACCAAAGTTTGTATGCACAGGTAAAATTTATATCGCTGTTATTGACAATTATTTCAAAAAAAGAAAGGAAGTGGTAGGACAGGCAGGTGCTTTTACTCTGAAGTAGCATCTCTGTAAGAATCTTCCAGACAGAACTGTCAGGTTCCTAGAAAGAATTCAATGGAAATGGTTGATGTATATACACACACCCATCTAGAAGGTAGGGAGAGTAGGGTTGACTTTAGTGTAACTGGAGCTCCCCTAAACTGAAATCAAACTGAATTCACTATACTGACTTAGAGAAGATAAGGGAGATTCAACTCTGTCTACCCATCTTTTCCCCGTAACTCAACCTTGTATCAGGTCGGTATTATGAGATATCAGAGGATGGGATTGGTTGTTCATAGGGAATCAGGGAGGTTCTTTTTCACACAGAGCAAGATCTGCCTTTCTCTCCAGCTCTCAGAGTCATTCTCTGCATTATAGCCAATGATTATGCAACAAGTTTCTCCATGATACTGGCTGGGTTTCTTGCCAGAGTCCGTTGGGCTTATTTCAGATTGATGTCATCTACTAATTAAGGAAATATCCCTGAATCTGAACCCTGAGGCAAGAGCAGATATGACACTTGCTAGACCTTTCAGTGAAGACAAGTGAAAATCGAAGCATCCAGAGCAGAACTTGTTAGGAAAATGGATGAGAACTCCCTGAGAGGCCCCCTGGTGGGTGGCCACGTAGGCCTAAGGAGCCTGTCAAGAGCAATATTATCCCATTGATGTTACCATTGTCAATGCAAAAGAGAAAATACCTCTCTAGCTATTCTGTCACTTCTGTTTCTGACACAGAACATGTCGTCCCATGAATTGTTAAGGATATGGCTGATTTTTACATGAAAGCTGCATGGAATATGAAGCAAAATCACAGATTTTTAAACTAGTCCTGTGAGAAAAAGGCCAAAACATATTTCACATGAGATATGATTAAATCTTCTTTCTTCATGAAATCCACTCTGGGAGAAAGAATTGCCTTAGGAGAATCCCATGAAATGAATAATTTAACTACAGTTGCA
This sequence comes from Condylura cristata, assembly GCF_000260355.1. NCBI lineage: Eukaryota > Metazoa > Chordata > Mammalia > Eulipotyphla > Talpidae > Condylura > Condylura cristata. Next base: position 12,233,173 of record NW_004567113.1, read on the forward strand.
CTTACTTTTTAGAAACATGAAACCTGCACATCTGAAAGTACAGTCTTGTTTATAAGTCTACTACTATTTAGGTGTATGGCATTTTTAGTTACATTTTCCTCCGCAACATATGGAAATCTATTCAGTGTCTATTAGATTTTGTCTTATTACTCATTAGAAACTATTGCTTGGAGGATTTTGGAGTTGTAAGTAAGACCTCATGAATGACTAGTAATCTATTAGCAAGATCTCGCCTAGGAGAATCTGTGAGTAATGGGAATAGTGTCAGATATAGTCTACTTGTTGAGTAAGTGGTCTAAAGTTTCTTGATTTCAAAATTTTGTCACTGATATTCTTACTTGGTATACCACATTACATGCAGTTCAGGAAGCTATCTGGAAACACAATTTGAATACCTAAAATTAAATATTTCCTTCCCAAAGCAAATGCTTCAGAAGAAAAAAGAACAAGAAGCAAGGTATGAAAACACTTTTGTTGGAAAGCCTATTCCACATACATTTCTCTTTTTTTCCATTCCTATGTTTATTGTGAAATGGCATGCTGCCTCCCTCTTTTCTCTTCCAAGTTTCATATAATTTTCTGACACGTATCTCTCTTATGTGATGTCTTTATTGTAGCTGCATATCAAAAAATCAGCAGAACATTTTCAAGTGGAGAAAAGAAAATACAGTTGCTATCAAGATTTTCAGTCAATAATATATCACTGCTAGTAGTGCATGCTCTCTGGAAAAATAATTTATAAAAAATGTTTTTCTGAAATTTTACTATAACCACAATATAATTTAGAATAGTAAAATCTGAAACAATAATGGCACAGAGAGCAAACATTTCTAGTCTCCTTGCAAAATTCAAAACTCTAAACACAATGATGATCACAATGATAAATAGTTCACTTTTATTGAGTATCTACTGTGTGCCAGATTTAGTTCTAAATGTATTTAATGTATAAACCTATTTCATTACTTTCAGTAAGCTTTATTTTAATAACTTTTATGAACAAATGTATTATTTTTTATTTATCATACCTGTTTCATCTAACACATAGGCATTTTTTTAATTCAAATTTTATAGATAGTAAACTGAGGAAGTAAGATGTCAAGGGATTTGCCTAAAGTTACAGAGAGATAAACAATGTCACCATGGGAATCCAAAGAGTCTCAGTCAGAATCCCTGGACCTCAGTATAGAGAAGAATAAAGCCCTTTCAACTCTGAGATTTCAAACTTCAATGAAACCATGGTGTGAAGCAGGGGCTATTCCAGGACTTGTATATGAAACTTTACTAACCAAGTCTTTTGTTCCTCCAAGTTTTAAAAGAAAACATACACACACAGAGTATTTAAAACATCAAACGAAAATTTAAAAAATGTGGCATGAAAAATTATCAACAAGTAGGAGACAAAATTTGAGTTCTATGAAGGTATTTGTTTCTTGGTTTGGATTTCCTGTGTAAAGTATTTTATTTTTTAAAGATTTATTTATGTATTTGTGCATCCAGAACTGGGGTTTGTGCCAGAGGTGCAGGGGCGGTGAGAGGATTCACCAGAGACAGAATGGGGAGCAGAACAGGCAGATCTACCAAGTACACTGCTGAGGGGAGTAGCGGGCGGGTCAGGAGAGGTCTGCCGGCGCCATGTGGATCACCTCTAGGGCAGGTGGGGATCGAACTCATGCAGAAGTAGCTTTCTATTCTTAGTGCTGTGCTTTAACCCGCTGCGCCACCAAGAAAGGGCCTTTCTGTGTAAAGTATTTTTAAATTAAGGTATGTACACTTTTTAAGACATAATTCTTGTCTGTTGACTTCACCCACCATTAGTTTCTCATTATATGGAGCTTCTTAAAATATGATTTGGGAGGATAGTCAATGACAGATGATTGGAAAAAGAATTTTGAGGCATATATTCAATGGACTACTACTCAGCCATTAAAAAATATGAAGTAGTGCCTTTTGGGACAAATATGAGGGAACTTAAGGTCATTATGTTAAGTGAAATAAATCAGAAAGTAAAAGGCAAATTTCAGATAATTTCACTTATCTGTGTAATATAAATAATAACAACATAAAAATATATATTGGAAAAGCACAGCAAAAATAAGTCTTAGATTTAGTGAAAAATGCACTGGTTACCAGAGTAAGAGAGGCAGGAGGGAATAGGAAAAGGAAGGAAGAGTGAAAATGTGACTCTAAAGTTATATAAAAATGTGAACATTGACAAATAAAAAATAACCACATGACCTAAACTCACACACACACACACACACACACAAAGAGTACTTGAAACATCAAATAAAAATTCAAAATGTGTGGGATGAAAAATTATCATCAAATAGGAGTCACAATTTTAGTTCTATGAAGGTGTTTTCTTCTTGGCTTGGATTTCTTGTGTAAAGTATTCTTAAATTAAGGTATGTACATTTTTAAAGACATAATGCTATTGTACATTTAACAGATTGAGGTATACTGTAAACATAACTTTCATATGTACTGAGAAAAAGGTCATTGATTGTGATATGAATTTTATTGTGGTGCTCTGGAATCAAACCCACTATCTCCAAGGTATTAGAAGATTGATTGCCAATGTTCCACCAAATCCTTTACATTTATTTTCTCAGTCTCAAAAGGCTCTGCTTATATATATAGTCTGAAGTCTTTTTGCTGGGAGTAGTATAATTATTTGAAGATGATGAAGCAGTGAAAACTTCTAGAGGAATGGAATTTATTTTCTGCTCTGTTCAAAATGTTACATGCCACTCCAGCATGTGAAATAATGAACTTATTTAACTTGTTAATTGATACAATCTAATTTCTTTCCTTTATATGTAGGAACTGAACAGACTGAAGTGTACTTGGATCTTTTGAGGATTTCTTCAGAAGACATACACTTAGCGTTTACTTAGTAGGCATTGAAGAGAAAAAATAATATATATTTGGAGGGAAATATTCGATGAGAGGTTGGTAAGAGGTACAAAAAGACAGTACTTCTTCCACCATGCATAATGAGTATAATTAGCGGTAACCATCAAATTGAAATTTAGAAAGAATCTCATGTGAAAATAGTTCTTCAGAAAGTATTTTTAACAACTACCAAAAACTAGAGTTTCATAATAGGATATTCATTTAATGAGCTTCAAATCAGTTATTTCCCTCTTTGCAAATTCACATGAGGTCAGATGAATCTCCTAGTAAGAGGAGAGATGTGATCAAGAGTGAGGTTTGATTGATTCACTGCCCACTGAAGTCTTGGGGGAAAATAAAAGCTTTGACTTGAAAGGGAGATTGGAGACTGGTGGTAGAACAAATTTAATGTCTACTAAATTGTATGCTAAATAACAGGAAATCTTTGAAGGCTTCTGTCTTATTTACTTTTTTATTATCTTTTTTTTTTAAGATTTATTTATGCATACAGAACTGGGGTACAAGCCAGAGGTGCAGGGGTGGTGAGAGGATTCACCAGAGTGGGAGCAGAACAGGCAGATCAACAAGGTACACTGCTGAGGGGAGAAGCGAGCAGGTCAGGAGAGGTCTGCCATGTCATGTGGATCACCTCTGGGAATCCAATTCGCACTGAAGCAATGAAGCCAGCTTACAGTGCCGTGTCCATTACACCACCAGGAAGGGCCTTACTTACTTTTTATGGAGGGATAAAGTGGCCAGAACTGTAGAGATAGAGTAAACAATTGGAACGGTAAGGTGACTTGGGAGATTGCAAGGACCTGAGTGAAATGGTTGACCATGGGTTCAACCTGTATAGGTAAAGCCAAAGAAAGTTCAGTGAGCACTTAGGAATTCTGATTATTTAAACAGGATAAGGCCCATATCAATGATTTATTAAATGCTTGCTAAAGTGACAACCACATTTAAGAGAAAAACATTACCAGACAAGGAACCTCATCTAGGCCATAAAGCCTAGTTCTATGTCAGCCCATAAAAAAATTGATGAAGACAGACAAAAAGGGACAGAATGTGAGCAGATGTGGAAGGGGGGGCTTTGCAATGCCTGGCTTTCTGTGTACAATGCAGTCCTGCGGGAGACAATCTCACTGTCACTCTTACTGTCACTCAATCATCCTTTAGCCAAAGTTAGTAATCATTTCCCTGCCCAACATCACATGTTTCAATAAAACTGAAGCATACATTACCTTGTTGATGTTGAAGAGAAGCTGACAATCCATGTCATGATTTGATCCAAAGTGCAAAGCATTGCTGATGAGAAATGGAAAGGCCAAATTACTCCATCTTGCTGGTGTCACCGTCCAACTCTTATGGCCCCGGTGATTCCTCTTGCGTTACAGCAAGTTATAACACTGAATCAAGCTTTGCCAGGTTGGAATAGTAGAGTGGATAATGGGATCCACTCTTCTAACAGACCTTACCCTTAAAGTACAGTCAAGAAATGAATCCCTTTCAGCTCACTAGATTGTAAACTAATGAAAGAAGAGAAATGACCTGTTTTTTGTTTAATGCCATTTCCCTGGTATATGGTTGGCATTTTAGCAAGCACTTACTACATAAATCATAGACCTAATGAATAAAGTCTAAAAAAGTCTTTACACATTTAATTGATATGAAATATTCTTTTGTATATAGCTATATGTTACAATTCACATACATAGAGTCCATGGTAGTTACCATCACTAGAATTTAGTTCAAAAAAGAAATTTAAATTACCTCTTGAAACCCAGTAAATAATCATGTAAAATGAGGCCAGAAGATTGAACACTAGGATTTTTACTTCTAGAAAAATGGTTTGCACAATGATCCCATTTAGTTAGTGCTAGTTTTTAACTTTTAGGTTATTAAAATTTATTGTTAATATGGTTCCAGATCCTGCCTGGAGAGTAGTTTTCATTATGAAATCTCAATAGAAAGACTGAACAAAGAACAAGTTGGGCACAATGAGACGAAAGTCTGGCAGAAAGAACTAAGCATGGCCATCATCTCCTCTCAAGGAAGAGCACCCCCATCCACAAGCTGCCTACAGCAAACCACAAGTCCTTCAGCGCGCATTGGCCCAGGCCCATCGGGTCAGTACCAAAACCTAAGTTTCGAAGTGATGTTCAAATTATTCCCAGCAGAGGATAGTGGAGGAGGAAGACAGAAGTTCCACTTTAAGAAAACGGCCCTGCTGTGGTTTCCACAAAAGGTTGAAAGAATTGGTTTTCTAGAAATAATTCCACTGTGGTTTTGGAAAACACAGTTTTACATCCATCACTTCTTCTCCATCCTTCCTCCCTCCTTGGGCTCACTACAGTCTTTACCACGTGCCATCCGGGTTATTATGAAGGTCCATTCACTAGTGCCTGGCCTGTGGTTTTATTCCTGCTCCCTTCTTTTTCCAGAAAGTCATTTGTTTTCTTCCCTCCTCAGATTTCTTCGATGACTTCTTTTTGAACTTGCATAAAACACTAAGTACCTTTGCCATATCTTTATATCATTTTGTCTGCCTGTGCAGCTCTTATTCCACCAATTACCTTTTCCCTGTCACTGCTCCCACAATAATATATTATTCTAAGTATAATATTACTTTATGCAACATGCTCTGTGTCTTTGTATATGTGACCTCTACCAGAGTGCTGACTTTTCTGTGTCCTTATTCTTTCTTAATATCCAATTCAAATATCACTATCCCTGGGAGCCTTTTGTGTTAATTTAGATAACCGAGAGATGACTCATTTTGGGACAACATGGCAAAAACCTATTTCCGAGAACCCCAAATTCTCTTTATATTCTCAAAAAGTATATATTTGCCCAGTGCTCTAATATATGTATTTATTTCATGGTTTTCAGCTTTGAGCAAATTATAAGGATGATATAAATCTTCATGCTTGGGAGTTCACAGTTAAATTGTGGAACTAATTCAAACATACTTTTGTGGCAGAGGGGGATATCTATAAATATACATACTTCCAACTCACAAATTCAGGAAGATTGCTTCATATTGAAGGCTGGGCAACTGAACCATTTGTTAAGTGTCTCCCACGTGTTAGGTTTTGTGGTGAATATGTACTCTGCCATTTAATTATCTTTATTATTATATAAGCAGAAAATGTTATTAGTGCATATCAACAATATTTCTTATTATTCTGCAGAATAGAAACTTTTGGTAGTGAAAAAAAAAATCTTTGAAATATCGAAAATCTAGAATGTAGAATGTTTAAGACAAAAGTAAGGCAGCCAAAACCAGCAGTAAAGGGATAAACCTGTGACATTTAGTACTGAATTAGCACTGGATTCATGATACCTATTCACTAAAGTTATTTAGTATTATATCTGCATTAGAGAAAAGTTTGAAATGAAGGATCAAAATCCACCCAATTCTAATTAAAAAAAAAAAAATCTTTGAAGCCCTCCCTAGCAGTGCAGCAGGTTAAAACACAGCACTGAGAAGCTAAAGCCACTTCAGTATGAGTTTGATCCCCAACCCCAGAGGTGACCCACCTGGTGCAGCAGACCTCTCCTGACCCACCCACTGCTCCCCTCAGCAGTGTGCTTCATCAGTTGGCCTGTTCTGCTCCCCACTCTGTCTCTGGTGAATCTTCCACCCCTGCACCTCTGGCTTGAATCCCAGTTGTGTATGTATGTATAAATAAATAAACCTTTAAAAAAAAAACCTATGATTTTTATATTTTAGTAAACAATTTCTGTGCTATTAATGTATTAACATTTACAAAAGCACTAGCTGAAGTTTGATGTAAATGAATAAGATACCAACACTCAGTCTCTATCAAGTTATCATTAAGCGTTTTTTAATTTGTCTTTTATTGGCAATTTATGAGATCTCACTTTTTGGAGTTAAAGACCTTTCTGGTCCTTATCCAGATCTAGAAAACTCTTTTAGCATGTGGGTAAGCAGTGCATGCTTTATAACACACAGTGCACACGCAAGCTTCATACAGTGAAGAATGGCTTCATTCTACCCATGCCTGTGATTGAGTTTTGCAGTCAGCCATGCTTTAGGTTGCTTTATAGAGTCATTTTGTGCATTGCAAATGCAACTGCCCAGGGGCCACACTCTCAGCTGCCAGGTCTAGCAGGACTTAGTCCCAAACATCTGGTTCTTTCCCTTCTTTTGGTTCTATTCACCCAAGGCTCAAAAGAAAATGCACCAAGTGATGAGATGAAACTGATTTTTTTTTTTTTTACTATAGCAACATTACAGGTTGTTACCCACTTCTGATGTTGCTATTTATCACTATACTGAGCATTTTCATAACTGTACTTTGATATTAAATGTGTTAGACAATTCCTACTTTCTTCCTAGTCCATACTCTGGAGATCTTAACTCTCTACCTTTTATGAATATCTGCTCAAACCTGAAGGGGTAGATTTCTCAAGTTGTAGAAATAGTGGAATTGGAATATCTACAACAGGAATGGAGAAAGATGACATATTGCAGCCAATTTTTATTTGCTTCTTTATAGAGCTTCTCTTATTGCAGCAACACACTGTTACTTTTTATTTGGGTATTTTTAATCCATGTGGTCTGGAGATGATTTGACTCAGCCTAAGGAAATAAATGCAACAGGTTCTCTGAGATGTTGTGAGTTCAGGCCCAGGCTCACAATCTACACCCATGAAGTCTGAGTACCTCTGAGGCCTGTCTGTCTTAACCCTGTTGACATAGACTGGAATAAGTACAGCTTTTTATCACTGGGGAAACTGGAAATGAAATCAATATGATGTATAGAAAAGCTCAGAGAGAAAGATAGTTCTAAGCAGAACTGTTTGAAATCTGAATACAGTTATACCTGAGGCAAACTCTTCCTAGTTTCCACTAATATAAACCAATAAATTTCCTTTATTAAATTTCATTTTTTAAAGGTTTAAAAACCCAGGTTGACATGGATTTTTTGTTTGTTTGTTTGCTTGCTTTTAAAGACATATTTATTTATGTATACAGAACTGAGGTACGGGCCAGAGGTGCAGGGGCAGTGAGAGGATTCACCAGAAACAGAGTGGGGAGCAGGACAGGCAGATCAATGAAGCACACTGCTGAGGGGAGCAGCGGGCAGGTCAGGAGAGGTCTGCTGTGCCATGTGGGTCACCTCCATGGTGGGGACTGAACTCATGCTGCAGTGGCTTTAGCTTCTTAGTGCTGTGCTTTAACCCGCTGTGCCATCAGGGAGGGCTCTGACATGGGTTTTTAACAGAATGAATCCTGTCTGCTAAGTTTAATAAGCATAGGCATTTTGTCTATTGTTGGGAGTTAACTTGGCATAGATCTGAAACAAGCAAATACACTTCTGGAGACCTTCCAGTAAATTCCTTATGTAAGAGTTTTCATTATTTACATTCAGTTTTTCTATTAAATAATCCTTCTTTTCAATCACTTACATTTAATTCTTTCTCTACCTTTGAGGGAAACTTTAAGTTTCTGAAATGACTTTCTATACCAAAGTAACCACAAATTAATTATTTCTTTATTAATCCATACTTCAACTTCATTGTAATCAATGCTACAACTCACAAAAAAGTTACCCTTTCCAACTAACAGCCAGCATATCAATTCCTCACCAGTTGTCTGAGGTCCTCTGTCCTTTAAGTTATAATCATGGAACAGGGAGCAGTTAGCAGAAAAGTTAATTGATCCTTAATGAGTACAAAGATTATTTTGTCACACTATCTTGGAGCTAGACTTATTTTAAAATAGCTTAGCTTCTTGTTTCTTTTCTTTTCTCCTTAGGAAACAATCCAGCAGAGCATGTGTGACACTTTCATCCCCGTGATCTAATTTCAACCTCATTATAGTGCTATTAAGCAAAAGCAAGTATTTTTTTAAATAAATGCCATAAGAGACTTTTTACTCAGATAGTCTAATAGGTCCCCATAACTTAAATTATTTCAATAATTACTATAGAAAATTAAGGGAGTACAATAGAAAATAGGCAGATTTTGGTTGCTTTTTTTCCCTCTGAGTTTTCAAGTGATTCCTATAGAAAAATGGTAGTTGCACATATATTAAAGAAATTTCAAGATGAGAGACATAGTTTCCTTCTTTTTTGCTATGAAAACAGTAAGAAAAATATTAATAATAAAGGCTGCTTTTTCCCAGGAGAAAATAGTTGGCTACATTTTGATAGGGAAATATTTTAGAATGTCTTTAAAGTATAAAATAAACAAAACAATTTTCTTTCTCAGGAAAGGTTATTTGATATAGTTCTGCTTCCCCTTCTATGCATATCCTCTTTAATGAGGTAATACTGTCTGTTCATTTCCTGTCTGGGGACTTTTTGCAGAGATAGATATATTCCAAGCATGTTTATTTACCAGCTACCATTACTTTCTTCGATTCCCAACAGGATTTTTGTCCTCCCACAGGCTGTAATGAGGAGAAAAAGTGTTAAAAATACAACTGTGTTCCTTATAATCAGATAAGGAGTCCTTGCTCATGTGCTGGCTTTGACTAACAAATTTTCGATTTTATCATTTGATTCTCTGAACTTTTTTTCTCTTTTTAGAGTTAAGTAAAGAAAATGAAATGTCAGCTCTTTTACAGCCTCCAACTGTAGGACAAAGTTGTAACCCCAAAGTCCACAGGAGAAAAGCATTTTCAAGGGAGGTTTTGTGTGTTACCTCTCTCTGCTCTGAAAACTTGCCTTTTTTCTCTCCCTTTCCCTCCAGTGTCTTTTTTTTTCTTTTTCCACACAATCCCAGAAAATCTTTTGTTCACTGTCAGGTCAACAAGAAGCCAAATTAAAAACTAACAACTTTTGAATTTCAACAGCCAGACAAAGTGAATGTTGACTAAGAAGGGGGTGGGGGAAAGAAAAGGGGGGAAAAGACCCTAAGGAAAGAAAAGGCCAGCTGAGGGATTTGGAGGGCAGTGGCTCTGGAGGGGCAAGGCTGACTCGTTTGATGTGGGAGGTCGCAGCACAACCTGCTGGGATGCTCCCTGGGACATCTCATTAACCGTGTCATCAAAGCCCCCTCAGGTCCAGCGAATCATAACATTATCTCTGACATTACCACACAGATACAAGGTTCCCGAGGCAGTCTATAAACATGCCTGTACTAACCAATTCATCGTGGCTTGACACCCCGGCAAGGGCTGGATGCCCTTTAGTGAGCTCCGTGAATTGCCCCAGTCATTCATCAAAGTTTCTTGGAGTGCATTTCACACAGCATTAAATTTAATTAAAGCAACATTGACTGCATTGTAATCCTCGGGAGGCTCTTTGTCAGAGGGATCTGGAACACTTTCAGCTGAGAATATCTATTGTTTTCTTGGAGTTTTTCTTGGTTGTTGGGTTTTGGGTTTGAACTTTTTTTTTTTTTTTTTTGGCCAGGTTGGATATGTGGGTGAGATTGAAGCGTTGGTTACTTCCCTTTCTTTTTTCTTTCCTGTTTCTGCTTCTTGTGCTGCTTTTGCTTTCTCTTCGTTTAATTTTTGCATTCAAAAATCTAACAATTTTTTATTAAAGTAGTTTCAGGATAATGAGTCATAGTAAGTTAAGTAGCTTTGGGACCCCAATAATAGCATACGAAAGTACATGTCCACAACCCCACAAAGATACATTTTTCCCACAGAGCTGTGCTCATGGCCACATGGAAATGGGCAAAGAAGCTCCTGACAGACTTGGTAGGCAAGTCTGCATTTCAGTTAAGATTGCTTGGAAGATGCTATTTTAAATCTGAACACTGTGCAGTTAGTGGTTAATTGTACATAATTCTCCTAGACATTTGGTGTCCCTAGCCATGTTTCTAAATAAGAGTCCCCAGTAAGTGGAGCTGAGGAAAAATAAATGTCTTTTCTTTTCATCAGCAAAGAAAACACGATGGCAAGGAGAGGAGAGCATACTCAAGAAAGTCAATGAGCGATTCTAATATCTTTTAGTGCTTGTATCGTAGCTGAGTTATTTATGAGTATATGGATTTGTGTGTGTGTGTGAGTGCATGAGAGTGTGTGGTACAATGGAGGTTAGTTAGGCAGGATGGAGAGGAAGGACCATTTAGAATAAAACTTAGAAGGAATTTCAAAGTATGCCTTCATCTGATGACAGTTTCTAGCTACGAGTTGGAAATATCACATTATGCTTAATTCAAGAATATTCAAGAATTAAGAACAAATGACTTTCAGCATGGCAGTTTCAAGCTAGTATAATCTGACTTAATCAAAATCATATTGATCTAATTGGAGAGTTAACATTTTCCTTCCTGTGACTAGTCACATTAATTTGTTTGTTCTCACTGTTGTGTGATTTCTACATTATGAATGACTTGATTTCTCCATTATGCTACCATGTGTTGAATTCTATGAATTCAGTGATATGACCCACATAGGCATTTCTATGTCAATTTTCATACATCTAAACTATTTTACCAAAAAAGGATGTTACTTAAATTATAGGTTTCAGTTTCTTGGCCTGTAAAGGAGGATTATAAGATTTGTATTACTGAGTTTCTAAAGAAATTGTAAGATCATACAAAATGAAATATATAAAAGTTCTTTGAATAAAATAAGTATGATTTTAAGTAAAATTTCAACTAAGAAAAATAGTGACAAAATTGTGAATTTTTCCTAAATTGAAACAGCATTTTGATGAATCATCTGAAATTTTAAAAAATCACATCCTATCATTTGCCTACGATACTGATTAAGAGATATGAGAGGGAAAGGAGATAGAAAAAAATTGGCATAAATTGAGCCCAACAAAGAAAAATACGGATTTAACATCATGTGATCATGATGTTAAAAAAAAAAAACAGAAATTAAAAGGTTTTTAACCTAAGTATCATATTCAGAATGACTCCAGGAGGAAATCTGCCTGGAGTTTAAAAAACACTTTTCTGATTCCATGTTGTTTCAAAGATGTATCTAATTGTTAAAGGAGCATATAGAGGTTTGTGGGAAGATACCAGGTTTGGGGCCAGGCAGGCTGAGGTCCAAATCCTAGTTTCACATGTCACTAGTTTGGTAGGCTTGGATGAGATGCTCAAATTCAGGTTCGTTATTTTCCACCACAGAAAGAGGAGAAGAATTATCTTCCTCTCAAGGCACTACACAGTGTCTTACAAAGCTTAAAGAAATGAATGTATGCAGAAACTTTAGCAAGGATATTCGCATATCTTAAGCATTCTGACTCTGCATGGAAAAGTTAAAAGTTGGTATATAAATTGTGTGATGGAATCTAGTTTCCAGAAGATCAAAAATAAGTGAACAAGCCTATTCTGGCACTTGCTGAACTATGAAAATGTATTTTCTCAACTTCCCCAATCTCCTGTCCAAGATAGCGGTGTAATTGCATGATAGTTGTCGATTCACGTTTTTTAAGTAGTAGAAATTATTACATCCAGGAGCCATCAACACAGAGACTCAGAACAAAAATATGCAATTTTTGCAAAATATCCATTGGGAGGCTATAGAAACATTCTCCATGCTCATGAGACAATTGGATTGGAGAAATCACAGATGTAAAGAAGTATCTCTGTAAGTGGCATTTCTTAGCTGTGTAAGTTTAGAAAAGGGCAAGTAAATAAAAGGCAGCAAGTGTCAGTAATGGCCACCTAACGCCCCAGGAACAGCACTACCACAAAGGGATGTTCGGTATTTCTAGAACCTGGCAAGGGAGGCCCGCTGAGTCATGATGGATGTTCAATATTCACCTTTTCCTCCCTCCATACCTGCCGCCGGGGGTCTGACAACGTGAGCTCTGAGGCAGTAGGAGAACGTGCTAACCATGTAGACTTTGAGTATTTCTGGTGTTCGTATCCTCTTTTTCTTACTATACTAAAGCATTGCTGGTGTTTTCGTTAAACCCTTTTACCGTTTAACTTTCCATCTTTGAGAATCAGAGTCACTCTTGGTATTTTTTGGTAAACAACCTTTTTTGTGTGTATGTGTTGGAGAGAGGGTACTATTTAATCATTTCAAACAACAAAAGCAATAGCCAAACATGCAGGCATCATTTCTGATGGCCAAGCTGAAATGGAGAGTGAGTCTTGATCTGCCCCTCTGTTGGGCTCTGGGACGTCGTAGGGCAGCGTCAGTGCCACATCATCACTTGTCTCCAGCAACCTTAAGCCATCCTACTACAGAGAAAGCTCCAGTACTGCTGTGGTCAATGATTTGTGGTCTAGTTTCAGATCACTTGAGTTTAAACACTTGAACTTCCATTAACAACAACCCTTCGGCATAAACTTTCTTACTGGCTATTTTATTTTAACTTTCTTAATTCAAGGTACTAAAGGCTAGACACGATTCTGATATACCACTGTATCTGTTAGGGTTCAACCACAGAAAAAGGTCAGGAAGGAGATACATATTAAAAAGTTTGTTTCAGGGCCCTCCCTGGTGGCGCAGCGAGTTAAAGCACAGCACTAAGAATCAAAAGCTACTTCCGCATGAGTTCGATCCCCGCCTGCCCTGGAGGAGATCCACATGGCGCGGCAGACCTCTCCTGACCCGCCCGCTGCTCCCCTCAGCAGTGAACTTCGTTGATCTGCCTGTTCTGCTCCCCACTCTGTCTCTGGTGAAGCCTCTCACCTTCCACATCTCTGGCCGGTACCCCAGTTCTGTATGAATAAATAAAGTTTGTTTCAAAGGCTTCCTTGGTGGCACAGAGGTTAAGTCTCAGCCCTATCAACAGCTACTGTGAACTGAATTCAATCCCTGGCCAGGGAGCTTATCCACATGTAAAACAGACCTCTCCTATCTTGCCTGCAGCTCTCCTCAGCTGTGTATTTCAGTAGGGCCACCTGTTCTGCTCTAGCGCTGTCTCTGACTCCTCTTATTCTCTGCACCTCTGGCAAGGTGCAGGGAATAAGAACAAATAAACAAAAAACAAACAAATAAACAAAAAACAAAAAAACAAACAAACAAAAATAAATCTTAAAAAAGTATATTTGTTTCAAGAAACTATGTTGTTTAATTGTGAGATTGATGGAGTGAGTCCAAAATCCATTGGCTAAACTCTGGGAAGGATAGGCTAGAACTCCAGGCTTAAGTGGGAGCTGCTGTCCACAGGCCAAAATTCTTCATTATCCAGGAAAGCCTCAATTCTTCTGTTAGGATATTCTGACTGAGTAGATCATGGTCACCTAAATTATAAGACAGTCTCTGTGACTTCAATTGATTATGGACGTTAATCACAGTTACTTGATTGACTAATTGTAGAGTGTCACCTGGATTAGCTGATATATACAACTGATCATCACACTCACCAAAGAAAAACTGTGTTAGATTCTAGACTACCCTTAACCTTAAGCACTATTTCCTACATTGTGGCATATCCACTTTATGGGGTGACTGCAGAGCGGATTTGCTGGCTGTGTCTGTAATCCCCAAATCACAACGGAAGTCTTCCACATTTAAATGAAGTAAGGTCCTTTTTAAAATATTGTAGGACCCTCTCTGGAGGTGCAAGGGGTTAAGCTGAAGTACTGTGAAGTTATCTGAAGCCACTGCAGCATGAGTTCAATCCCTGGCCAAGGAGTTGACCCACATGGTGCAGCAGACTTCTCCTGTCTCACCTGCTGTTACCCTCAGCAATGTATTTCAGTCAATCTGCCTGATCTGCTCCCCACATTGTCTCTGGTGAATCCTCTTACCACCACCCCACCTCGAGTCTGCATCCCAGTTCTTATATGCATAAATAAATAAATCTTTAAAAAATTAAAATAATATATTATAAATCATACATCAGTAAATCCAGAAAGCAACACTGGTTACCTTTTTGAATAATTTGGCTTATAGATTCTCATTGGTTAGATTTTATTTGACTCAACAAATATATATATTTTGTGACAATATGAAGCCTTGATGAGCCTCTTGCTTTTTCTCTATGACAACAATATGGTTGCTGAGTTATTATATCCATATTCAAGGAGAAAAAGAAGTGAGATAGTATCTGCATCAAAGGAAAAAAAGCTTTTCTGACAATACCTTAACAAACTCAACTTCATGACCAGAATCTCTGCTTGTGGTCAGAATCTCAAGACCTTCTCTAGACGCAAAAGAGTCAAGGAAACAGAGAATGTTACTTATCCAGCAGCCTAAACGATGTTGGCCAAAACAGAAAAGCTGAGAATGGATGTTGGGTAAACTAATTTACATCTCTTCCACTCTTGTTAGATCATTCCACTTAGTTCCTAACTGCTTCCTCAGCCTCCATACTTGAAGAATGATACCCTACAATCAACATACTAAAAACTTAATTCACAATATTTCCAGAACTTTAATCTTTCTTTCTTTCTTTTTTTAATATCTGGCTCACCACCAGTCATGCTGTCTCAAAAAAACACATGCTGCAAAAATAGGAAAACAGTCTTAATTGCCTTAACATTTTCCCTCTCAATTATCCCCCCCACAAGGAAACACACATGCACCTGTTACATTTTTGAGAGACTTTCAAGTAGTTTTCAAATCTTTCACTTCCTTCTCTTGTAGCCATCGTCTCTCTTATTCAAATGAGCATTGCTTCTTCTCTGAGTGGGCTCCATCAGTTCTCAAAGTGATATATTTAAAGTGACCCTCTTTGGTCATGTCTTACAATTTACTTTATGTAAAATCATATAAAATAAATTGATCTACAAGGTTCTGCATGTTTTGTTTTCTGTCCATCTCTCTGGCCTTCCCTTTCACTCAAACCTCCTTGTCTATAGAGCTCCTCAGCTCTTATAATGTACTTTGCTTCTTTGTACTACATGACACCTTACCTCTCTGACTTTTTGTTTAATCTGGAACATTCTTTCTTCAAATAGGTCACTCTTGTTTACTTTCACATCTCAATTCAAGCATCCTTTCATTGGAGAAGATATTCTTTGTCCCTAGATAAAATTACATCCCATGATTAAGACAACTCAAAGTTGCTCATTTCTTTCTTTCACATCATTATCACAGATTGCAATTATATATTTATTTGCATGACTATTTGGTTAACAGCAGGTTATCCCACTAGAATATAAACCTCTTGAGAGGAAAGATCATGTGTATCTTTTTCATTACTTTATCTCTAGTGTCTAGCTTGGCACAGGAATTAATATACATATAAATATATATGTGTAGGAATTAATATATATTTGTTGAATAAATATTGACAGAGTATTGTGTTTACATTTTGGCAAATTTTAATCAAACCAAAAAGGAATGTATTGATTTCTTACTATACTATGCATCTAGCATTGTGATAAATACAAACAAAAGGAATCCTGGAAACTTTGAGAAGAACAAGGCTTGCTAATCACCTAGAGGGGATAAAAGCAGCCTAAAAAAATGTCCTTTGAAGTCTCCAAAACTTTTCCCAGACACTATCTAATTCTGTTGTCCATGTCATGTAGAAAATTGGAGAATTTCATTCAAGTCCAACATAGTCACCGTGACTTCTGTTGAAAGCCAGAGGGGTATTATCAAACTCTCCTGAACTCTCACAGTCTTTGCTTTTGAGTAATTTCCATGCAAACTGTTATACCCAATTTTCAGATCTTGTAAATTCTCATTTTGTTCTTATACTTCTGTCCTTTCTAGAGATAGTATTGGCTCCCTAGCTCTTTTCTTTGTATAGTTTATTTTTAGATCATTCTGTACATTTTTCCATCTCAGTTGTCATACTGTGGGCTTCCCAACAACTCCCTAGCTCTTTTACCAAACTAATTTCATCTCAAAGTGATAGCTACCACATGGTTTTGAGGAGACACCAGAAAATAAAATAGAAACACATATCTTCTGCTCCTTTCTGCTTGAGATTAATGCATGGGTATCACAAAAGAACTTGAAACTCCAATTACTAAATGAACCTAGACTCCTATGCCCTTCACCCACTTATTCTTAGAGGTAAACATTTACCTTATCCTTCCCAGAGAAGAGGAGTGTTAGCTGCTAGCCAAAATAGCACTGACAGCTTAAAGAGACCACTAAAAGAGGGGTGAATGAGGGATCCATTTCAAATGAGTGTTTGTAGTAGCAGCTATGTTTTGAGGATCAGCGTTCTACTGTCTTTTTTTTTTTTTAAGATTTATTTATTTATTTATGCATACAGAACTGGGGTACAGGCCAGAGATGCAGGGGTTGTGAGAGGATTCACCAGGGACAGAGTGGGGAGCAGAACAGGCAGACTGATGAAGTACACTGCTGAGGGGAGCAGCGGGCGGGTCAGGAGAGGTCTGCCACATGTGGTCACCTCTGGGTCAGGTGGGGATGGAACTTATGCTGAAGTGGCTTTAGCTTCTTAATGCTGTGCTTTAACCTGCTGCGCCACCAGGGAGGGCCTCTACTTTCTTTTTAAAAGCCTATTCTTTTATCAGACCAGCTGTGACTTTATCAATGACAATGGAGCTTTGGTAAGAGGTATTTTCCAGTGTGGGTTGGGAACAGATGTGATTTGCTAGTTTAACAACGATAGGAAGATTGGCCACAAAAAGTTTAGTGTTCGAACTTAGCTAGTTCCTACTCATCCGTCCTCTTGAATTCTTTATGTGTTCCTCAAAGTCCACTCTCACCCCAGTCTCCGCTCCAAAGGCTGAGCTAAATGGTCACATGAAAGGCACCCTCTGACTTCCTTGAGCTTTAGTGAATAATAGGAAGCAGATCAGAGATCAGAAGAAGCAGGAACATTGTTCCTCTGGCATCTTCCTGTGAGGTCTCACAGGTTAGGAATGTCTTAGTGGAAAGCATCCTGCTCCCAGTAAAGCTGTCTGTTCTATTAGACTCTCCTTGCAGTTAAGTAAATCATCTCTGCTCCTATTCCTCAGGGCCTTGCTGAGGGATGTTGTTTCTTTTCTGTGTGTGTCAAGGGCACAACTGGAAGTTTCTCGTCCACATCGCCATCAATTCTGCTTGTTCTTTGCAGTGATGTCCAAATAACTATCTGTCTCCTCCCTTCTGAATTCAAGGAAGTGGTATTTCCATCAAGGTCTCAAGGCTAAACCAGAAGGCACCTGTTGCTATGTTCACAGAAAGAAACACATTGCTGCTGGTGGGTGAGGCTGCTTGGCTCCTCCCGACTTCCACTCATTTTATAAACTGCATTAATTTTTTTTCTTGTGCCCTAAACAGGTTCGAGAGTGGCATTATTTTATTTTTCACTTAATTAACTTTCTTACATCATTATTCACTTCTGCACAGTGTTTGGCTGGAAGTATCACTTCCAGTGCCTTCACTGTGCCTGACAATGAATCCCTATAACAGTAGTTCCCAAATGCCAGCTCCAGGGTGAATGGTGTGAGTTTAGTGCTTTAACTTATAGATTTCTGAGTACTAGGTAGTAGGTTCTAATCTGACAGGTGAGTGCCTGGTATCAACTGCCCTAAGTCTAATCAAGTCTGGGAGCTTTTGCTCTATGTTTAACATATACATATATGCATGTGCTTAAATACATTTACACACACACAGATACATACATACATATATGTATATATATGGCTTCTTCATCTGGCTTTTCATCTCATCTCCATTTCTTATACAGTAAGTCACCATCACCTCCATCAAATCAGTTTCCTTTGAGAAAAATCTTTCCAAAAACACAATACATATTCTTTAATATCCATCTTAAAAATACCTGTAGGATTACATATGCATTTTAAATCACAATATTGTTACTTGTATAAAATATATATTGGCCATCCAGTAGATGTTTGTGTCTAAGATTTATCAAAGAGCCTCATCAAACTTTATTCTCAAATTCATTTTAGCCTCTTGACCCAGTTAACATATTTTTTCCTACAACATGTGTGTGTGGATATATATGTACATATATATAGCAGATAAAAATTATATATCATATATATATATATAGCAGAGAAAACAATCTTCCATTTTTTTCCTAGTCAACTCTCCCCTAAAAGAAACACTACTATTTCCCAAGTTGTTCAGAGCTGTTTAATGGCTTTTTCAAACAGCCATCGTTTCCACTTGATTAATCAAAATTAGATGACAATTTGATGAATCTCAATAGGCTTTAAGTTAAGTCTCATAACTGTCCTCATTAGATCGCACCTCCAATCACACAATTTTTTATTTTCTAGTTCCTGATTCTCAAGTGCAACTGCTTGATCACCCCTAAGACTCCCTCCTTCCTCCAGTTTCTGATCACAGGGTGACAGACACAGCCTTCAAATCTGGTGTGCTCTCAGTAATTAACCCTCATTACATCTGACCTACTGAATTATGGACAGTAACTATTACTGTCTCCCAAAACCCAGTCTCATTTTTTTCTGTAATAATACAACTTCTGTTCCTGGTTGTAGCCTTGTGAATAATTTCTAGTGTGCTGTACAACTCTGGAGATGGTGGATGGTCTTTCATTTCCTTCTGCCCCCTGTAGAACTCAGATGAAAGTGGAAACTGCTTGGATTGTGGATTGGATGCCAGGGAGTCCATCTTACACCATGAAAAGTGCTAAATATGCTAGGGAAACACAGTAGGTGGTAGCAAAGTGCAAAGCACTCAGTACAACTCAGTACAAGTTCCTCCAAGCACTCAGGGACATGCAAACCTGGACTGCTTGCCCTCAGGTTTACTGGTTGAGGATTCTCACTACTCTGTCACTCTCTCTTCAACCTAATTGATTGATTGATTGATTCAGAACTGGATGTCTGGATGTGGGGTATATCAAGCAACTATATCCAAAATTAGTCTTTGTAGATATGCATTAATTAATTATATATTACATATATAGAAATAATTGATTGCCTGTCAAAAAATAAAATTTTCAGTGTGAAGGGAACCATGTGCTGGTTAAAGATATAGAGAAAATTTAGGACGCCACTTTCAGCCAAGACTAAAAGAAGAGAGATAAACTCAGTCCAGTACTAGCTCATCAGTAAATAGAAGTACAAAGGAACATTCTTAGTTTATGGCTTGCAAATTACAAGGGCCCAGTGATCTGGTGTCTTGGAGACATGAAACACCTAAGGGCAATTGTGCCCTGTATGGATTAAGAAGGAGCAAGAGTTACCTCACCACAGTTAGGGCTTTGTCTCTGTGATTTTCCAGTACCTTCAAATAACTCTTCTCAGCAAGACAATGGGAACCTGCTTGGAGACACACATCAACTAGGGGAGGTGGGCTTCAGGTAGCTGGTGGGAAGCACTCTTAAGCAAAAGACAGAGGAGCAATCACCAAGGAGTATAAAAGTCAAGAGCATTTATATTTAAGAACTATGGAGAACAGATCTGTGCCTAGCATTGTCCACAATGAAACAGACTGGGTACAAGCAGATCAGGAGTCTCCTAAGTTGCTGGGGATTGTATGACCGATTCAACCACAAACTTGGTCTGCAAATGTGTGAATGTCCCTGAAGCAACGCCTTGGCTTTAAAACCACAAAGCCAAGATACACAAGCACAAAGCAGGATATACAAGCTACGAAACCTTCCCCAAAAGAGCAAGAGCCACTTCAGACGCTGGTAGGGGTAAAAAAAGAAGAAAAGAGTGTGCAGAATTGGGGAGCACAGAGGACAAAGGTCAAAGGAGAACTTCCAAGGGACCAGGAAGAGAGGCCATCCTTGGGCTACCCAACTTCATGATTCTGACCAAAAGAAACTGCTTAGTTGCTATGGCCTCGCTACCTGTGCCTCCCCTATTCTCTTTTGTCCTGAATAGCTATTTTACTGTGATGCTTGTTTCTATTTCTATATTGGGTATGAGGAGGAAGAAGAGTGATTAAAAAAAAAAATGGGGCCCTCCCTGGTGGCGCAGTGGGTTAAGGCACAGCATGAAGAAGCTGAAGCCACCTCAGCATGAGTTTTATCCCCACCTCCCCTGGAGGTGACCACATGGCGCCGCAGACCTCTCCTGACCCACCCACTGCTCCCCTCAGCAGTGTACTTTGTCGATCTGCCTGTTCTGCTCCCCACTTTGTCTCTGGGGAAGCCTCTCACTACCCCTGCACCTCTGGCCTGTACCCCAGTTCTATATGCATAAATAAATAAATCTTAAACAAAAACAAAAACTGGCACAGGTGTGATTATATTAAATATTTAAATTTTTAAATTTCTGATATCTTTTCAAGTAAAATTTGCAACACCCAACATGCCTATCGCTTTATCATAAAGCAGCAGTACAAACCCTGAATTCTTTTTTTGTCTCTTTCCTTCTATAGATGGCAAGTTAATTAATGACAGCCTAACTTTCCTACTGTAAATGTAAAACAAAAAGAAAAGAAAAACAAAATAGGTTCATAAAGCTAAATGTTGTGCATTACATTATACTTTAGATGACCTCCTGCTGGTTTTAAAGGAAAACAGCTAACTTTATTCTATTCTCCCTTGGTATTAGCTTCAATTTCCTTTTCAAGCTTCCCAAACATACAATAAGCTTTTGATTATCAAGATTTCAAGTGTTCTACTAGACAGCCAATGTGTATTTATGAAAGGAATCACTAAAGAAGCAATTTGACTCCATCTAGGGAGCTGGTTCAGGGAGCCCTAACCGGTTCTCTGTGAGCAGAGAGGAAACTGAGACGGACTTGTTGGCCTTATTTTCACAATTGTTTTGGTTTCTCCAGAGAAATACACAAAGGTGCTGCTCAGAAGTATGTTTTATACATTTTTTTTGTTTGTTTATTTATACCCCACCTTATTCCAGAGAGGATTTAAGGATTTAAGATAGCTTATGATATCACAAGCTATGATAAATTAACTAATGGAAACATCTAAGATGCAGATGATGACACAAATCAATTCCCAAAAAGTCAAAAAGTTGAGGCAAAATGAAAAGTGTAACAAAATGTTATTAGTAATAAGTCTGTTGTCCAAAAAGTATGGCATAAAATTGCCATAGTGTGTCACTCATTTGTTTGTTCAAAGAAGAAAACAATTACTTAGGTTTTGTGTTGTTTATATGATAAAACTAACCAGCAGCCCTCAAAAGGATGACTCTTCCAGAAAGACATATGTCCTATGACACCTCACAGAATGAGTAATGTCTTTAATTTGTTTTATAGCAAATACTTTTTATAAATTTTTTTGATAGAAATCCCCATGATCAAATGATAAAGCCACTCCAAAGACATATTTAAGTTATTTTTGTGCTGGATTCAGGTATGCATATCTCTTGCTAGCAGACTTTCTCTAATGATGAGTTCTGGAGTATCTGGGAAAATGGAAGAACTGCTCATCCTTTTGATAATCACTTTCTTCTTTCACATTAACTGAACAGCTTCACTGTGCAAAGCACAATGTTAATCACAGGGAATAATTTAGTATCAGTCTTAATATCCAACAAGGACAGATATTTATGATGTAATCTCAAAAACAGAAATATGATCATGATAAATTAATTAATGGAAACATCTAGATAGTCACAATAAACTTAGGCTAGGTCAGTAGGATTTATTCAGTCATGAGTGAGGTTTGTGGTATCAAAGGGATTATAGGGGTATAAGGTAAGAAAACAGAACAAAAGAACATGTTTGAAGGTACAAACCTCATATGAGGTGGAAGCATTTGGGTGTACTGAGGAGACAGAGAGTAGGCCAGTGTGACTGGGGGCTAGAGAGCAGGAAAAGTGTGTTGGGAGACTAGACTATGGAATGGAGGACAGCCAGATAATGCTGGTCTCACATACAGGATGAGGATTTTAAACTTTAAGAATAGTGGAAAGTCACTGAAAGCTTTTAAGTAGGGATGACCCAAATAGGTGTATAGGTGTGTGTGTGTTTTATACGTACATACATACATATATGTATGTATGTATGTATATGTGTGTATGTATGTATGTATGTATGTATGTATGTATAATATATATATGTATATATATATATATAAAAGATTTATTTATTTATGCTTACAGACCTGGGGTACAGGCCAGAGGTGTGGTGGGTGAGAAGATTCTCACCCACAGCTGCAGAACAGGCAGCTCGACTTAAATACACTGCTGAGGGGAACAGCAGGCAGGTCAGGCGAGGTCTGCCACGCTGTGGCAGCTCCCTGGCAGGGGATTGAACTCATGCTTTGGTGGCTTCAGAGAGCTTCATATTGTGGTGCTTTAACCTGTTGCACCACCAGGGAGAGCCCATAGGTCTGTATTTTTTAAAATTTCTCAGGATGAAGTGTGGAGACTATAGATTAAGATAGGAGTTAATTCAGAACAAAAGAGCTAGAAGGCTCTTGTGATGCAAGATAGGTTGGCTAATATTACAGCACCATAATAGAAATGGAGAAAGCATTTAAGAAATATCTTGCAGTGCAAAGCAATAGGACCCTTTTTTTCCCCCACCTTTATAAGACTCAAATAGGTATCGATTGGCAGTGATTTTGAGAACATATTTCCTAGCAAGTCCTTACAGTGCAGTTATTTTATGTGGCAAGTTAAGTACAGAACTGCATGCTTTAAAAGTCAGCTATGCTGGGGCTAGAATGAATAAAAACTATGAAACTTTGGATAGTCTCCACTTATCTCCCCTAGGAGAGTGGACAGGACCAAAGACAGAAGCAGGTATCACTTTAGGAAGCAACTTTTTAAATCTACCTGAAAGCACAAACCAGTTGGGAAGATGATGGCTGCTGTCCTCCAGTGTGGCAACAACAATTTAATTGGAAAATTTAAATAACAAATTTCAGTAAAGTAAAGACTTATGCTGTCTCTGTTGCCCTTTTGTGTAACTTCCTGTGCCTTCAACAATATAAACTGCACATATTTGCCTTACTTTCCTAAAGTGAGTTGCTCCAAAGGATAGATTGAAGGTGAATTGAATTTGTCCAAAATAATGACCTTACTTTTGTAGGAGTCAATTGTTAAACTTTCTGTCTACCAATAACAAAACAACAAGACAAGTGTATGTTTAAGACTACATTTATCTTACAACTATCTTACAATCCTAAAATTGTGGCATCAAATTGTACTTATTCTTTCTAGAAATCTCTAATCTCTAGGGCATCCATTCAGGTCTTCTATTAGTGACTTAAAGAGGGAATTGGTAGAGTCTTCCCCATGCTAGACCATGGGGAAAGCTTCCATGACAGAACAGGATTTCTATGAGATTCTATTGGCAGGAGCTTCCATGGAGCAACTAAAGTTTAGTGCACAGTTGGTCCCTTTCACAAAATTAATGGTTGTACATTAACAATAACTTTAGCTCTATCTGTGTCACATGTAAGCATAATATCTAACATTTCCATTGCATTTATAAAGCATTGCTATGAGCTTTATTTAACTTCAAAATCAACTTATTTCACAAATAAGAAAGCTAAGTCACACGGCTAAGATGTGTCCAAGGTCACCCAGCAAGGGTGTTGTTGAGCCAGGATTGAACCAGGCAGTCTTCTCTGGTGTCTGTGTTCAAATGCTCTCCTTAGGCTTGCACGCTCAAGAAAGTAAACCAATTTAGATGGAAATGTGTTGCAGGATTTCCCATTTGGTTTTTCTCTCTCCTGTTTTTTTTTTTTTTTTTTGGCCCTGAGAAAATCAGTGTTAACTTTGTTTTAGCAAAAGGAAATGCAATGGAACTCTGTGGGCTTCATCTCTTTGAGCATACACAGAACCTCACATCACAACTCACATTCAAGTCAAGAATCCAAGGCTTGTGACATGAAGCCTTCTCTGTTGGAACTTCTTTTCTGCCACTGAGCTTGCTGCAATTTAATATGACAACACATTGGCAGGGAGCTTAATCATGTTTCTCAGCTGTTTCAGAACTTGCTTTATTTAAACACCCAAGCAAATCACTCTAACACTGTCATAGGATCCTTGTTCCTCTTGCTTGTGAATTAGGCAGCTAGAGACCTTATGTCAGACCATAAAGAGAGAAAGACAGAGCCCTGTGCATACTCCCTTCCTCCAGAAGCTGCTCCAGAAATGTCTCTTTATGTTTAGAGGTCAATAGTTGTATATTCTGGAAGTACTTCTTATATCTCAGGGAACATGAGACTATCAGTCATGAACCACTGTTTCCATTCTCTAAGTAGGAATCTTTCTGTACTTCTGTCCTTGCAGTCTTAGAAGGGGGGTGGGGGGGTGCTTTACAAGGCAAACTAAGGAAGGAGGACTTGCTGGTGTAAGAATAAACAGAAAAATAGGGTGGGAAAAAAGTCCACAAGAATTTCTATATATACCATATATCTATATAAACCATATCTATTATGTAATATATAATATACACATATACTATATCTATAACATATATTATATATTAGTAAGAGAACTAAATATAGTAAAATAAATATTACTTAATTAAGTTGGCTAACAAGTTTTATATATGAGTAGACAAATAAAACACATGTATATATAGCTCAATCATCATCATAGCACTCTGAGCACTTGGTTGTTAGTAGTGGAAACTGACTCTGTAAAGTTCAAGCTGAAAATTATTGGAAGGACTTTGGTGATCACACAATAAGAACCACATCAAATTGTCTTGGGAAGCAGGGCCACTTATTCTGATTAATCAGATTGTGCTCTGCCCAAAGGCGTTTGGCTGAGAAGGTATTTGGGGGCTGAACTGCAGTCCATCCCTGGTTCACCAACTCATGTGTCCTGATATGTGACACACTGAACCAGAAAAATAGATGCATTATGTCTTCACATAAAAGATCTCTCAATTTGCCAAGCTGTACATTCCAAGGGCCTGAGTCTACCCCGGATGTACATTTCTCTGATCTGAAGAAGGATACTGCTTATGGTAGTCATCACCTGCTCACTGACTAATCTGGTTACCTCTGACCCTAAATACTGAATATCATAGATGACAGCCTGGTGGGCCCCACATAGAATCACAACCACTGAGTGATTTTGAGTTTGTTCCCCTGTTTTACCTTACTAACTCTAAGCTCCTCAATGAAGAGGTCAGTTGGCTCAGCTTAAACCTGTAACCACACCTAATTGTCCGAAACAGGGAAAATCTAGTGTCTGCTCTGCAGGCTTCAGTGTTCTGAACATATGCAAAGTTCTCATACCTCAACTCACTCACATTCAAGCCAAAGTGTCAAAGCCTCTGCCATGGGCCTTCTCTTCTGCCATTAAATTTGCTGATATTGAGCATGACAACAAATCAGGAGAGAGCTTCTTCCTAAACGGTAACATATTCTATAATCTAGAAAGCCAAAATTTAAATGTTATATGCTAACATGTCAAATGGTATATATGTTAGCTAAATGTTATATGTTTAAAAGCAAAGAAAAAATAGTTTCTCATTAAATCTTAGCATGGTGAAAGACAAAAAAAAACAGAAAATAAAGATTTTCATGTAAGATTTTCTCAAAAAATCAATGTAAAATTGCCCTGTTAAAGTAACAGATAAAGGGCATATACAAACAATTAATAGTGCAGGGGAAGGAACACTGAACCCCAAACCTGCCTGCTTTAAATAGGATCTGCTATCCACTTCGTCAAGACAAAACAATAAGAGAGGAACTTTAATACAATTAATGTGCAATACAGAAAAGATACAGAATATAGTTTCTAAATCAAACACCCAAAGTTACTGGTCCCCTCAAGGGTAAAAGCCCACCCAAAAGGGATTGGCCCAAAGCAAGTCCTGAAAGCCCACCACAGGTCTAAAGCACCTTCTGGTGGGGACCATAGAAAACGGTCAGAAATGGCCAGGCAAGTCTGGAAGGAAAAGAAGAAAATAAAAATCAAGATAAACTCTGCCATAGTCAACCTCTCCATGGGTCTCTCACCCACATCTCTTTCAACCAGTTCAGAGCCAAGAAACAAGAGCCGCTTCTTCACATATCTCTCTTCACATATCTTTCCCTCCAGTCTCCTGGCTCTCTATCCTTCCTCCTTCCTTTCCAGTCTCTTCTCCAAATTCTTCTCTTGCCTGCTTAGCTTCTCTTGTCCTCTTTGTGTAGGGCAGAGAACCTGGAGTCTTCCCTTTTCCTGGGGACCACCCCGTAACAATAGGAGTAACAGAGAAGGAACATAAGATGTGTTTCCCCTTTCTTGTGCAGGTCCAACCCTAGTAGAAGGTTGACTACCATTGCAGAGCTGGGCCTATGGGTCACTAGCTGTGAACCTGCCCGACGCACATGGTAAGGATAGAATGAAACACAAAGGAGTTTCACTGAGAAGCCTAGAGTTACTAAGGTAAAGCAGGGGAACAAGAGTAATGATACTGTGCAAGTATCACAGGGCAGGTTATGGAGCACCCCAAAGCCCCCAAATCTGTCTGTACTATATAGGTTCTGATATCTTGCTGCATCGACACAAAACATACTCTAGTGCTTAAGACCTTTAATGGAAAGGAAATGTAATAAAATTAGTGTCTGGTAAAGAAAAGGAAAAGAATAAATAAAATAGTTTCCAAATCAAGCACCCAAAATTAAACATCCCTTTGTGGGTTAATGTCCAGCCAAACAGGGTTGGCCCAAAACAAGGCCACTGAGTTCTGAAAACCTGCCACAAATCTAAGGTACCTTCTGGTGGGGACCCATAAGAAAGGGGCAGAAGGGGCCCAACACATCTGGGACAGAAGGAGCAAAATCAAAATCAAGAAGATAAATGCTGCCATAGTTAACCGCCCCACGGATCTCACACCAACATCTGTTTCACCCAGTCAAAGGCCAAGAAGCAAGTGCATTTCCTTCTCATGTCTCTGTTCCATGAGACTCCTCTAGGTCTCCTTCTTGCTCCCCATCTTCCTTTCTTTCATCTCTAGGCTCCTCTCTGGCTTCTCTTCCTCCCAGCTCAGCTCTACAATTTCTTGGGTGGGGCAGAGAACCTGGAGCCTCTCCTTACCCTAGGGACAACACTATTACATAAGAATGAGATGTGGAAAAATTAGCAAAGGACAACAGCCTGTACAATGTTCCAAGTTTCCAGAAGTTCTCTACTCCCATTATCTTACTTAATCAAATCTTAAAGTAGAAGTTAGCATAATTTCTTTCACAAAAAAAGAAAGAAAAGTTTAAAAATCTGAAACAACTCTACTTCAGTACATCAAAAAGTGTAAAAGTCAGAGTTTGAACTTACAGATAATGTTCATTTTATCACTTTACTTCCAAGCTGCCAACAATATTTGCACCTCTACACAAGAAAAAGCCCTGAGATCGAGAAGCCACCACTGTCATGGCTAACTTCACATACTATCCACCTCACACAAGTACACGCACTGTAACAGGGTGGTCCCCAGGAAAAGGGAAAAGTTCCAGGTTCCCTGCCTTACCCAGAAGGAGGGTGAAGCTGAGCAGAAGAGAAGAGAGGGATCTGGAGAAAGGAGGAAGCAGGATGGAAAGCCAGAAGGTGACCCGAGGGAGCCACATGGAACAGAGAGACATGTGGAGAAACTTTGCTTGCTTCTGGTCCTGGACTGGATGAAACAGATGTGGGTGGAAGATCTGTGGGGAGGTTGACTATGGGAGCTTTTACTTTAATTTTGATTTTGCTCTTTTCCTCGCAGATTTGTCTGGCCATGTGTGATCCTTTTCCATGGGTCCCAGCCAGAAGGTGCTTTAGTCTTGTGGCAGCTTTCAGGCCTTGCTTTGGGCCAATCCCTTTTGGGTGGACTTTTACCCACGAGGGGATAGGTAACTTCAGGTGTTTGATTTAGAAATTATTTTTTTTGTCTTCTGTACTGTATACTCACTGTATTAAAGTCCCTTTCCATTATAGCTCTTATGTCTTGTCTTGATGTGGCGGATGGCAGAACCTATTTAGAGCAAGCAGGTTTGGGGGTTCAGTGGTGCCCCTCTCCCTGCGTTATAACAGTACCACCGTCCTAGAACTTGGATGACAGTGTCACTTGGATGGGACCCTACTGTCCCTCGTGTGTGTGTGTGTGTGTATGTGTGTGTGTGTGTGTGTGTGTAGCCGAGAGGGTTAGGATTTACAGCACCTAGTTACATATCCTGATCCTGTACCACCAACCTCACACTTGGTTCAACCCTTTTTCCTAAGGAACAACAGTATAGACAAAAAAACTCCTCCCTAGGCAGAAGTGCTTCCATAGAGATGCTAAATGAATTCTTTGAGCCTCCTCTGCCTTCCAGCCCTTCCCCTCAGGTCACCAGCCCCTCTTTGCAGCTGCAGAATCACCACTACATCCCTGCTCATTGTAAGTGACCAGACTAGGCAAATAGGAAGACGGATGGTTAGTCAGGGAAATTTGGGCCACCGTGATGGGAAAGGTGCAGAGGAAAACATTATGGCCTGAGGCCCTTTGAAACATGCTGACAGTTGACAGATGAGCATCCATAAAATGACAAAGGCCTCCCTGTGGAAAGCCCTTTGCCACCAGCGCTTCTCCCTGGGAAACTAACTGCCCTCAACTGTCAGTGAAAATATTATTTTTTTTTTCTGGTAATTATTCTCATCCCTGTTTCTCTCACCACAGAATAGCCTGCATTTTGCACATGTGGGCTTCTCCATCCTGGTAACTGCCGTATCCCTGCTTACCAGCCCTCTCAGTAAGTGACACATTTCTCCTACTGATCCAAGACTATAACCAGGATAGTAAACAGGAATGTGTGACTGGCCGACCTGTTTGTGGTTTCCAGCACACACAGTGGGAGATGCCAAAAAGTCTGTAAAGCCGTGTTAGTGATCCCTGAAGATCCAGGGAAAACATCTGCACATATTTAGAAAGCTTTGACTCTACGACAATGGCGTGAGAAGTGATGCTGCATGCATCCGTCCGAGAAGCCCGCCGATGTGACAGTGCAATTTGGTATCCTGTTTATTTCGCCTGTCCCACTGCTTTCTGCAGTTGAGATATTAAAAGGGGAGAAGGGAGGAGAGGAGGAGAGGGGGGAGGGACCTGAGGAGGTCGGATGTTGTGACAAGCTACAGCAACTATAAAATGGAAGGATCTTCTTTCGTGCAAGAATCCTTTATCCTAGGAAACCTCTTAGGAATCCACAGGAACCATCTCCCCTATTGGATGATAACTTTGGATTCAGGCCCCTCTTGGTTTTTCTTTTTTTTCTAGAGCAAGGCCTAGGGTTTTCTGTGATTACAGAAATATTCCTACACATGTTATTCAATAGGTAGTCTCCTGCAGTACGGCTTGCTTAACTTGTGGCTAGTATGACTGGGGAACACATTTTAAATTTCATCTGATTTTAATTTAAATTTGAGTTTGAACAGCCCGTGCTGTTAGCAGTACTGGACAGCACAGGCTGCTTAAACTGTGTCCACAGTGGCGCCTTACAGGAACTGCTCAACTGATGGCACTGTGGTGAGGTGTTGGTTCACAAAAGGGGGCCCTTGGGTTCCCTCAGTCAAAAGTTTCATCACATTCCCCTTTCCTGGGCATAGGGGAAGAACACAGCCACAGGGAGGCAAAGGTTACATTTTAAAGGACAGGTTTATTAGGAAAAGGAGAGAGAAAGAGGCCACTGAATAGTCAGGTTATCGCCCTGATACAGCTCTCTTTTCATTTAGGGAGGGGATTGTGTCTTTGTGGAATGGTCATCTATTGTTAAATTTATCCTAGGGCGGACTACTTTGACCTTCCCAGGTCTGTGCCTCAGGATATTCTCTGTAGAGGCTGATAATTTCCATTGCAGTTGTTGCCCCCCCCCTTTTCATTTCTTTAGCTGATTTAACATTTCTACACCTGCCACCACTCTCTGGTTTTGTTTTGTTTTTTAAAGGTTTATTTATTTATGCATAAAGAACTGGGGTACAAGCCTGAGGTGCAGGGGCAGTGAGAGGATTCACCAGAGACAGAGTGGGGAGAAGAACAGGCAGATTGTTGAAGTACACTGCTGAGGGGAGCAGTTGGTGGGTCAGGAGAGGTCTGCCACGTCATGTGGGTCACCTCCCTAGTGGGATCGAACTCATGCGGAAGTAGCTTTAGCTCCTTAGTGCTGTGTTTTAACCCGCTGTGCCACCAGGGAGGGCCCCACTTTCGGGTTTTGTGATGTCTCCATCCTATCCTCCCATCCCAGCTACTTTGAAGGCAAATCTCACCAGGGAGGGGGAGGCACTAAACGCTATACACACATCTATGTGCAAGATTCATGCAAGGCTCAGGGTACGTAACACAAAATTTAAGCAGAAATGGAGCCCTGATCCCAGTAGAGATTTTCTCTTCTTGTCCACAAACCCTTCCTCTAGAATTTGCTTCTGGAGTGCACAACTTCTTCCTCAAGCTTGGGCCGGACTCTTATTTCTGTATCCCAAACTGAAAGTGCACTTTTTACTTTTTTGGACACTGAGTTCATTTTAATTGTCCTTGAATTGTTACAGGACAGGAAGAGGGGTATCCTGCAACTCCCCAGCTGCCCACTCTAAATAGATTGTGCCTTCTGTCACATCGAGGCAAAACGGAATCTAGTGGGTAAGACCTTTCATAGAACTATAATACAATTATATTATAATTGTAGTACAATTATAATGCAATTACAGTTCTATGAAAGGTCTTACCCACTAGGTCATAGATTTATAGAACTATAATACAATTAGTATTTTTACTAAACATAATTAGTATTTATGGAAGTGTAATACAATTAGTGTGCATTGCAAAAAAGAAGAAAGTTTGTAAATGAAGCACCCTAAGTTACCCACCCCCTTGTGGGTAAATGCCCACCCATACAGTGTTGGCCAAACAGGGCCTCTGAAGCCCAAAAGTTGCCACAAGTCTAAGGCACCTCCTGGTGGGGACCCTAGGAAAGGGCAGAAGGGGCTCAACATATCTGGACATAAGGAGAAAAATCAAAATCAAGAGAGAAGCTGCTATTGCTAACCTCCACACAGGGCTCTCACCCACATCTGTTTCAATCAGTCCAAGGCCAAGAAGCAAGCTAGTTCCTTCCCATGTTTCTGTTCCATGTGCCTCCTCCAGACCTCTCTCAGACCTCCTTCTTGGCCCTCACCCCTATCTTCCTTTCTTCCTTCTCCAGGCTCCTCTCTGGCTTCTCCTGCTCCCTGGGTGGGGCAGGGAATCTGGGCCCTCCACTTCTCCTGGGAACCACCTGTTATAAGAATTCCTTCCCTGCTAACTGATGGAGGCTAAGATTAGAAAATTTGGGAAGGCGGCATCACAGGACCAGAAAATGATACCACAAGACCAGTAATTAGAGGTGAAGGTAGAAATGATTAACATGGTCATTAAACAATCTACAGAAGAGTATCCAGAGACCCAGACCTCCTAGGTGGGATATGGAGATTGGAGGCCATTGCAAGATAAGCACGGGTCCTATGAAATCTACCTAGGCAAGCCAAATACAGAAAGAAAATAAAATCCTCAAGCACCAGCCCTAGGAATAATTTAACAGCAGTTAAGAATTCCATAAAGGAATGAGCCCTTCACAAAGAGAAGACGATAGCATTGCAATGTCTACCCTTGCAAGAAGCAGCTCTTTGCCTCCCGTGACCCTGCAGGTATTTCTCTTGACCAATCTTCCCCCTTTGCAAAGCAATTATGCAGGCACTGTGACTATGCAGGTGTCTTTTATGAAACTGTCCCTTCAGGACAAGGTCTCTTTACCTGCTTATGTGTGTGCAAGCATCCTTGATTTCCCTTTCTTTTTATAACCAATCTGCTTTTTATTATAACTGAACATTGCTGCCTCCTGCGGAAATTATCAATAGTCATGTGCAGCTGAAGGAGAACTCTAACGAAGCTCTTCTCAGGGGTAATCCAAGAGCACCTCTCTCTGAACCCCACAACTCTCTAAGCCAAAATCATGAACCACTGGATCCATCAACCTAACCACTATCTTTTAGCTCTGAACATGGGAAATACCTGAGGAGCTTTACCCAGCTTTTCTACTTGACCTCCAACTTGATCAGCCACATATCCTGGTTTCCAAGCTCCCCAGAGCTACTCTTCCCGGGTTTTTCCTGTCCTTTCTCTTCTGGTTTAAAGCTTTCTTCTCCATCAACTCTTCTCATTTTCACTTCTTCAGGTTGGCTCTTTACAAGCTCTGTAATCCCTGCATCATACCCTTGATGAAATTCCTTTTTTGGGGTGGCTTTGGAGTTCAAGTATACATTAGGTTTGGGACAGAAAATCTTGTCATTTTCAAAGTTCCTAGCACTGTTTAGCTACACATCTTTAGAAATTTTACACTCCCTTAGATTTTGTCACATTTGCCTTTATTCTTTAAGGTTGCTTTTCAATTTATTGTCCTAAGAAATTATTAGCAATGTTTTGCTTGTTTTTCTTACTGTCACTTAATCTCCCTTGCATTCTCATACACACCTACATGTATATCAGAATAATTCTTAATACCATACTACAAATTCAGTGGAGGGAGGTTGCCGTTTTAAATATGTGTGCCAGTATTTAGTTAGAGATATTTCGTGAATATATTTTACAACCCTCCCCAACATGTTTTGTTCCATTTTTGTTAAACTAGCATGACAAAGTAGTATACAAATGCATTTCATAGTTAGTATAGTGCCACATAAGCATGACTTGATATTACTATTGTTCCACTAGAACTTTTAGAAGGCCTGCTTTGGGGTAGGTGTTCAGAGGAATCTAGGGCCAGTCTGCCTTCCCTGGAAATGCCTGCTTGGCCAACTTGGAGCATACTCAGTTGCCATTATCTGTGTAACAGTGGGATATTCCTAGAAAGGGATGGGTCCAGGTAGGAAGAAAAAGGGACAGATGAAGGTCTAGAACACTCAGAGGGTGCTCTTGGAGCAGAGGGACATGTAAGAAGAAGCTGTGTTTGCTTCTCAGCCTTGCACTTGTGCCAGGGACTTGGGGAACATGGAAAGAGACACTTGAATGTGGCAGGGACATGAGTGAGAGGCCACAGGGAGGCTGACAATGGCAGCCTTTGTCTTGACTTGTATTTTGATTTTGCTCTTTTCCTCCCAGACTTGCCTGGCCCCTTCTGCCCTGTCTTAGGGTCCAACTAAATGTTAACTTAACACTGTGGCAAGGTTTCAGGCTTAAGTGGCCCCACTTTGGGCCAACCCTGTAAGGCTCGGCTTGTACCCATGAGGGTATAGGGGACTTTGGGTGCTCAATTTGAAAACTATATTCTTTCTCTTTCCACTGCACATAATTGTATTAATTTTTTGGTAAGCTTTTATACACTAGAGTGTATTTTGTCTTGATGTGGAAGATGACAGAACCCATTTAGCATAGGCAGGTTTGGGGGTCTTAGGGTGCCCCATGACTAACACTTTAAGTCATGCACTGGTTTCTTTTGGCTTCACATTTAACTTTTAACCTCACATCTCATTTCACAAAATACCTTCTTAGGCATTTTATCTTTGCAAAAGGAATATTTTACAACAAATTCGAGATTAAAAAGAAATTTGCAGCTAAAGGTCTATAGGGGAATAAAATCTAAATGAGTCCATTAACGGTAACTAAAAAGTCAGTCCATCACAAATGGAAAAGGCAAGTAAACAGTCACATTTAATGAAATCTAGTTAAGGAAATAAATCACTCTCTATTTCTCTTTTCCCCAATGCCAATGTTTCATGACTAGGTTTTTGAGACCAAGTGTTTAGAGATAAAGTTAATTCTAAATGTGGTTTCTCAACTATTTAAATAGCAAGTCTTTCTCACATGTTTACTTAAATGCACACACAGAGCTGCATGAAGCCCAAACACTGAGTGCTTTATATACTGAGACTATGTAGTATCAGTGCAAATGAGCATCTACGTGATAAGAAACATCATATGTATAGTCCATTATTTTCTGCTGCAAATGGGTTTTTCAGAGATAAAATTCCTGAAATTAATGACTCAAAAAAGTTAACTTTTAATAACATAATGAAAACCAAAGCTGACAAATAGTCTCTTCTTATACACTGTATGGAAGAGAGACTATTTAGGCCATCTAGAAGTCAATGTTTAACAAATTACCCACATATTTGTTAAATAAGTAAATGTTAATGGAACACTTGTTATGTATCAGTTGCTAGCTTAGGGATTTGAAATAGATCTATAAGCAAAAGAAATATATTAAAAATGGAAAGGAAACAAAAGTAATACATTGCTTCTTAATGAAATAAAATATTTTTGACTTATGTAGGTAGTGTTGTTTAAAAAAAAAAAAAGTTAAGACAGATAATTTCTCTGTTCCCTAGCCTATAAAGGTGTAGTGATCTTTTATAAATCAAGTTTATGAGATGTTCTATTTCAACACATCAGCAGGAAAAGATGTGTTTTTCTTTCTGATTTCACTAACTCTTGCAAAGCACACACAGCAAGAAAAGAGTTTCAGTTCAAGAATATCCTGTCCTTCCTTCCACATGATGATGTACAATGGTTGCAGCTGCAGTTGAAAAATTAATACAGACAATTTTGATTTTGTAGTTTGCTTTTCATTCCAAGAAAATTGGGGGTGGAAATACAGCTAGAGATCATGTGGTACATGACACAACTAACCTTCCTGTGAGCTTTGCCTAGTGGTCTTCCCATCACAACTGTAAAAATGGAAAGAACACTGGATTAAAGATAGAATAGTGTGTTCTAGATGGTGTCTTGATGCCAATTTTCCAAGCACAGATGGATAAAGAAGATTCCCTAGATTTAAGCTTCTGTGTCTTCAAAATGAAAACTGATTCACATAACCTGAAAGATCACTAGATAATTTTAAGTATAAAATTATCTAATTCCCACTGGTAGACATAAGATTTAGATCAATGTATAGCTATAGACATGAAGAAGAGAGTGTTGTAAACAAATAGACCAGTAAATACTACCCTGAGAAATTACAAAGCAAAGTCAAGATTTTAGCTATAAATTGCCTAAAATTTTAAACTTGAATTATATTTAATTTTTAAAAAACATAGTAACTAGTGGAAGGGGAAATAAAGAGGTACAAATGCTATTTAATATTCACCAAATGACACTCTTCACACTCCTATTCAAAGATCTACTGAGATGTCTTACAGCCCAATTTTTCTCCCCTTCTGGCAGGGATCAGATGGTGTTAGTTGTCCTTTTTTTTTTTTTAAGATTTATTTATTTATTCATACAGAACTGGGGTACAGGCCAGAGATGCGGAGGGTGAGAGGATTCAACAGAGACAGAGTAGGGAGCAGAACAGGCAGATCAAAGAAGTACACTGCTGAGGGGAGCAGCGGGCGGGTCAGGAGAGGTCTGCCACGCCATGTGGTCACCTCCGGGGCAGGCGGGAATCGAACTCATGCGGAAGTTCCTTTAGCTTCTTAGTGCTGTGCTTTAACCCGCTGCACCACCAGGGAAGGCCTACTTGTCCTATTTTTGGTGTATGTGCTGCTGTGTGCCCCAAGGTCAGATGTCTTTGAGGATAGTGGCTGATGCAGTAGTCACCACTCACCATGTCCAGCTGTACTCAACAAATGCTTGCTCAAAGATCCATCAACACCAGCTTCCCTGCATGAGTATAGCCCAGTGATGTTCACATTTAAAAATACAGACATAGTCATGATAGACAGTGCAATTGAGAAGTTAATCATAGAACATATCATTACATGTGTTTTTAAAAATAGAATCTTAGGCCCTCACTGGTGGCTCAACGGGTTAGGATGCAGCACTGCAAGCTAGTCTCAGCTGCTTCAATGCAAGTTCAATCCCCAGACCCTGAGGTGACTGATCCACATGGCATGGCAGACCTCGCCTGACCCACCTACTGCTCCTCTCAGCAGTGTACTTCATCGATCTTCCTGTTCTGCTCCCCACTCTGTCTCTGGTGAATCCTCTCACTATCTCTGCACCTCTGGCCTGTACCCCACTTCTGTATGCAAAAATAAATAAATTGCAAAATAAATAAATTTTAAAAATAGAATCTTAAACTATTTAAGATATAATGCAAGTGCTACCTCAAGTGATTCAGGAGAAGTCATTTGAAAGGCATCCTCCAATTATGAAATTTTAATCATCTTTTCAGGGGCAATGTACTGGTGTCTTAAGATTGTACACAGACCTATCAACCCCTTGATAATTTTTTTTTTAATCAACGTAGGAACTGCTTTGTCACCTAGTTCAAAAGTCTTAATATTACAGAATTTGGGACCAGTCTGTCAGTCCTAAAGTTGTTTGTCTTTCCATGTTCTTTCCATGTCAGGGATCGTGAGCTACATGTGCCAGAAAGTACTAAGAACATGGGCTGCTAGGTTCAAATCACAGTTCTAGAATCCTCTGAAAGTGTGACTTAGATAAATTGGTCAACCACTCTGAACATCGTTTATGAGCTCTGTAATACAAGGAAATCACAGATGTTGCAAGGATTAATTGACATATCTGTGTTTTGTGCACCCCCAAATCTGTTAGCTCTTATTATTCTTATACTCCTTGAGACTCTCTTTCAGTATGTGTGCACACTGATAATTACAGAAAGGAAATGAGTGAAAATGAAATAGTGAATCATGGTGATAGAGTTGTGGGTGATTATTAATAATGTTTCAATTTCCATTGCTATACTTTATTCATTAAATATGCATACATTCTTAGACATTTCCCT
Source organism: Condylura cristata (assembly GCF_000260355.1). Taxonomy (NCBI): domain Eukaryota; kingdom Metazoa; phylum Chordata; class Mammalia; order Eulipotyphla; family Talpidae; genus Condylura; species Condylura cristata. Next base: position 12,270,408 of record NW_004567113.1, read on the forward strand.
TTATATAAGTAGTATTTATTCACAGTAGAAAAACAAGTAGAAATGGGCTCACAATTTAGTTATAGTTACTGCCAAAGTAAAATTATTAAAGGCTAAAATGGCAGTAAACTTGTCAGTAAATATCAATCAGCAATTTGTAAACAGAGGACAAATACTGATGAAGGGTCAACTTCAAAGGAGATAAGAAGGGACTGACACACTCAGATAGTGTTTGCTATGGGATCATGAAGACTCACCACTACACAGCAAACTGATTAGGGTGAAAAAGCCCAAATCTAAAAGAGCATCAGCACCAAGCAAATCCAGTTTTTCATTACTACTGATGAGGCACTGAGTTATGCCTTCTAATCTTCCTCTCAGAAAACAGGAATCATCGTGGAATGTTGGAGACCAGCTCCAACTATTGAAGTGTATGGAGGCAAGACAGGCAGGACCCTAAGGTGGGAAGGCATCAGCGTGGAGATTCCTAAAAAGGGGAGAAGGAGAAAAAGGGGGAAGGGAGACAAGGAAGACATGGGAGATGGAGTTGGGTGTAAGTCTTCCTGCTCTGCCTTCAGCAGAGGTTTATTTTATTCATTAGGAGCAAGCAGTGGGATGACATCAGCACAGGAACCGGGCTGAGAGATTACAATAATCTGTTTTTTCTAAGAACAGTTTAGGGTCATATTGCCCTTTAGCTGAGATATAACATTCCAAAATCAATCAAGGTTAAAAACAGGTACAGAGGTGCACAAAGTTTATGACTAATATTACTATAGTGGAGATCAACTAAGATAGAAGTCCCTTAAACCTTACCTACTACTTAATAGGTTTTTGTTTTTCTACCTGAGTCATCCTGGGAGGCAGAAGAGGAAATTCCTTGCTAATCAAATCTCTGAATAGGAGACATAGGTGAATTTCCTTATCTGAAGACTACATAGTAGAATCCTGAAAGACTAGCCAGAAGACTTTTGTGGATTCCTTTAAGGTGTAACAGGTGGAAAACTTGACTAGTTTCAAAACAGGCAACCTGGATAATTTCCACATCTAAAGGCCAGACAATAGAAAGTTTGAGTAATTCTTTAGAAGCTGAATAGAAGGCTAGTTGAGATAATAAAATGATAAGATTTGGGTTTTCCTCCATCCATCCAGCAGTGAGAGAGACTTTGCAAAAACAGCCCTTTTGCTTTTATTTATCAGTCAGTAGTCAAGTCACTTGACTTCAGGGGAATTTTTCACCCTGGTGCAGTGCTTGCTTGTCAGGGCAGGCAGGCCTTATGCGGCTGAGGCAATCCAATTGTAAGCTGAAAGTTGCTCAGAATATTTTGATATTATGATTATACAAAAAACGGAAGCCATAACATAAGTTAGCAGTGGAAAGTCTGATTTTTCAGAGCTTTTCCCAATCTACCCAGAATCTGTCAGACGATAGACATTGCATAGCTTGTGTCAGTGGAATACCACCTCCGTACATCAGATTGCCTGATAAACAACTGAATCAGCCTTGTCTTTAAGACGAGCCTAGAGCAACCTCCCTGGTGGCACAGCAGATTAAAGCGCAGCACTGCAAGCTAGCCATAGGGAGTTCAATCCCCAGCCACAGGGTGTTAGGTCTCAGCGCCAGAGCTGACCCACATGGCACAGTAGACCTCTCCTGATCCTCCCGCTGTTCCCCTCATCAGTGTACTTCATCAGTCAGCCTGTTCTGCTCCCGGCTCTGTCTCTGGTGAATCCTCTCAATGCCCCTGCACCTCTGGCCTGTACCCCAGTTCTGTAAGCATAAATAAATAAATCTAAAAAAAAAAAAAAAAAGACTATCCCTACAATGGGTCCTGCATTGTTCTCTGTCCCTTCTTACCCCACTTTTCAGCCTCACTGTTTGTTGATACCACTTGCTATTTTATAAGGCAGAGCCTGAGATGGCACACATAAGCAGTCTTGGTCACATGACTGCTACACTTTCTCTTGCAGTTATCATTTCTTTAAATACTAAAATATTTTACTTATTTTTTTGTGGTTGTGTGTGTGTCTCATCTCTGGAAAGAGACCATTATGCATGTAGGGACTTTCATTTGATACATTCTGTGCTGTAATTTTAGCATCTGGCACAGTGAATGTTTAATATGTTGAATGTATGTGGGAAAAAAAGTGCCTAACGCATAACCAGTCAACTGATGAGAATAAAGGGCCATCTCAGATCATGCACTGGTTGGATGAGAAGGAGAAGACACTGGGTATAAAATGGAGGAGGGTGTGTTTGAATAAAAGGAAGAACCAGCGCTGTCTAGTGAGAGGGAACTTACAAGCCACACACTCCATGGCACTTTTAATCTATCATAGGTTCACCTTCAGTCAGGTGGGGAGGACTGGAATTCTTCACTAACCCAGCAAAATAAAAAGTATGAGTATGGCCAATAAATAGGTTTCCAGGGTTGATGTAACAAAATACCACTGACTAGGTGGCTTAAACAATAGTAATGTGGGCTCTCCCTGGTGGCGCAACAGGTTAAAACACCACATTATGAAGTTCTCCAAAGCCACTGCAGCACGAGTTTATTCCCAAGCTAGGGAAATGACCCACATGGTGTGCAGACCTCTCCTGACCTGCCCGCTGCTCCCCTCAGCAGTGCATTTCAGTAGATCTGCCTGTTCTGCTCCCCACACTGTCTCTAGTGAATCTTCTCACCCACCACACCTCTGGCCTGTACCCCAGTTCAGTAAGCACAAATAAATAAATCTAAACAAAAGAAACAAATGTATTTTCTCGCAGTTCTGGAGGCTGGAAATCAAAGATCAAGGTGTCACCAGGGGTGGTCTCCTGCGGTCTCTCTGGCTTGCAGACAGCCACCAGCTCCTGCCTCTTCCCATGGTCTTTTCTAGGCTCAAGGGCCTCCGTGCCCCTCCCCTCCTTGCTAATTTCCTCTTCTCATAAGAACACCAGAGTGGAGGAAGGCTCACTCTAGCAGCCTCATTTGAATATAATTGCCTTATGTCCAAATACAGTCACATTTCAAGGTCATGGAGCTATAACATATGAATTTTGGAGGGACTCACTTCAGTCCATCACAATTTGTTTTCTCACTTTTGGTGGCAAAATCACTCTATTTTACATGAATTTGAAACTATTTTTCAGATGTTTATTAACCTCAGAGAGAGTTGTCTGATTTTGTCTCCAGGAGGCTCTTTTGCAGAGATAACATTATTGTGTGGTCACTAACTTAGATGATGCACAATATTAATAATTAAACTAGCTCAAGAAATATAAATTTCTTTAAAATCTCTATAAACCTCACTTAAAACATAATGATAACATGCTGTGGACTCCGAAATGTTACAAAATCACTATCAATCATAAGAATGTAAAGATATTAAGTCATCGATAGCTAGATTGCCCTGAAAGGTTTTGAGACACAGACTTGTAAAAAGATTTTATATGAAGGCGATTATGTCACAGAACATAGATAGAATCCAGATCTACCCACTCTTCTTTATCCAGTGCTTTGGCTCCCACACTACCCTCATTCTTGTGAGTGTAATAAAGATCCCAGGTAAGTGCCTTAGTTTGCCCAAAGTTCTCCTTAATGTTAATGAAACGAGAATTACAATGTATCTTAAGGAATAAGTGCCACCAACAAGATGAGGTAGAAAATAAGATTCTGTAATAGAAAGAGCAGAATCCAGCTTCAAAAGACACAGGGACATCCTTCACCAGTTGTGTGACCTTGGACTTCATTAAACCTAATTGTGTCATCTGCACACTGGAATAACAATAATTCTTGCCCTGTGGGCTTCACTGGACTATTGATGAACAAAACAATAAATGACCTGCAAACACTTGGTAAATATTAAATTCCTATCTAAATGCTGTATATGAGAATCATTGCTATATGCCAAGAAGTAGTGTGCCAACGAGATCTATAATTTTAGGCAGAGAGCTGATTTGGAGATGTAATAGGAGTAGATATACTAAGAATGTCAGTTTTATTTACTTTCCCTTAAAAAAATAGTGTCAGTACATGAACCAACTCAGAGTTCAAGTTTAAAGAACACCATCTCCATTTTAATTAAAGTACATAAACTATAGCCTATAACGACAGCTGCAGCCACGCAAAGATGATATTAAAACTGGTAATTTCTTGGCACTATTCCATCAAAACTAGTCTGTTTAATAGATGGTTTGTACAGAACTGCAGAGCTTAGTACTTTTCTTAGAAGAGCACTCCCTGCTGGCAGAACTCCGAAATCAATTAGCAAGGAACTTCAGGAATTAGAACACCTAATGCTGAGTTCTTGCTGGTCTTAACATACAACATAAACTCATCCTTATGTTCTTCTGGCGCTCCTAGTTTCCCAATTTTCAGAAAATAATACTCCTCAAAATAGCCATGCTATTTATAAGTATCCCACAGGTGGTGCTCAGGAACTGACCCTTCGCGTTCCTCTCTTTCTACCCGCCAAACAGGCAGTGATGAGCCTCATCACTGCAGTAGCTGGACATCATGGTATCTCCACTATCCTACAGTGGTGACATCCTATGTTTTATGCCAGTGACATCCTACAGTGTAATTTCCCGATTGAGCCCTGGTCTCCCCACCCAACACACCAAATATTAGCATTCTCCAGCCCTCATTAGCTTTCACATTCAGGCTCTCCTATTTCCTTAACCCCTCAAAGAGGAGGAAGCCCTTCCTATAGTCCTATAATCCTTTCTTCCTTAGCTCCAAATTATTTATCATATCTTGCCCCTGGGTTGGCATATTCACAAGATGACTAACAATTTTCACACATTCCTTTCAAGAGGAAACTAACTCAAAAACTGGGATCTGGCCGTAGAATCACACACTTATATGGAATTAACTATTTCAAACGGACTCTATATGCTTTATCAGAAATAAAATCCCCTTGCAACTAAGTGGATATATAGATCTTCTAATCATTCACCTGGCCAATCATTCAAAAATCACTTCTGGTGACATCTGATTTAGACACAGCATGTCATTTTTTAAGACAGTGTGTTCACAGTGGGGTTTTGAAATGTATGTAATAAGAAGCAACATAAGGAAAGAAAATGAAAAAAAAAATCCAAGAAGGAATAAATTGTTGTCAGAGTCTGAGATGTGTGTGCAATGAAGTCCTTTTTCTCAAGACAAGGATACTTGTACTGACTTAGAAGCTCAGACTAAGTACACAAAAACCTCAGTTCCACAGGCTAGGAGCTTTGAAACTCAGATAACATTCATTACACATATTGCTGCAAGTGGCGTGAGTTCATCTTTTTTATTCCATCTTCCTTTCCAGTTGGGTAGCACTGGGAAGACTTGTGTATTTGAGGATCAGACTAAAGGGAGTTTCACTTAGAGATACCTTTGGTTTGAACTCAGCAGGTCATGCTAGGGGCATCCATAAGGGTATGTTCCATTGTGCCAGCTGTAAACAGTGACTGATGGAGAAGAAAGGATATTTAATATGGCAGAACTGGAATCTACCTTTGAGAAAATTCTTTAAAATAACACAGCTCATAGATGAAAGAAATTTGACAAGGATTTTCCAAATTGATAATTCTAAATTTTTCATGACTTAACAGGTATCAATTAGGAGGCAGCAGAAATGCTTCTAAAGTGCTTGTAATTTAAAAATTCTTTGACTATTCTCAGTCAGAGATTAAGTTATTTTTATTTTTCTATTCTTTTTTAGCAAATCATATAATTAGGATTGACAGATAAAATAGAAGATGCCTGGTTAAATTTGAATTGCAGGTAGCATATTTTTTAGTATAAATATTTGCAATATTATATGATGTTCAAATGTATTTAAACATCTTATATTTTATTTGTTAAATTCAGTGAGCCTATAAATTAGAAAAACATCAATTATAAGAGATTACCAAAGAGTGAGAAGCCCAAAAATTCAAGAAAGCTGTATAGATGCCTATCAAGCATGATTATTTGTCATGATTTTGTGTTATTTACAGCATTTCCAGTTTGTCCTATAATAAATATACTTATACTTGCCCACAAGCCACATTCTGCCCTTACCTCTTCTCCCAAAGGATACAAACTATCAGGACTCCCAGGAGTAGAATGGGAAGGACAGCCAAAAGGAATAATGAGCTCATGCTGGCCAAACACATTAAAGAGAGCAAGAAGGTGTTTTACAACTGTACCGGGGAAAAGAAATATTTGAGCATATGTAGAGCCATTAACAAATAAGGGAAGGAGTGAAATTAATAATGACTCTAAAAGAGCTGAGATAATGAACTCCTTTTTCAACTCTGTCTTTGGCAAGATAAATAAGGAAATGGAATTTGCAGAATTAGGAAGTAATGAAGACCTTGTAAAAATAGCTATTAATATAAGGGAGGTTAAAAAAAATGCTTAGAAAACCTGAATAAATCAGAGTGACATCCTGGAGCCCAGAGGTGAGGACATAATGAAGTTGCTAAACTACAGATCATTGTTTTCAAGGAGGCTGAAGTCTAAGAGTAGAATTAAGGGTAGAAAGAAGGAGGTAGGAAGCAGCAAATATAAATGAATTCAAGGAAAGAATTTGATGTAGCACTTAAAATTATTCTAGCCACTATAATGTACATTTGAATTATTTACTAAGCCACGGGAAACAGGGCACCTGTTAAAGAAGTCTGATGAAATATTTGCCAAACCCCATAAGACTGAAAAATCAGAGAAGTAAGTAATTTATATGTATAATAAAAATGTAACCAGATAAGAAAATAAGGTTGAATAGTATGTATATTGGGAACATTATTTTGAAAATTATTCTTGATTGAGTAGATAAAGAATATAGTTATTGAATTAAAGTCAATGAAATAGTCACAAATAACACTAATTATATAAAGCTGGGGGAAAATAGCAAGATACTATGTGGACAGATTGAGCAGGAACTACTCAGATTCTTAAATTTTCCTCAGGAATGTCTTCAGAGGGTAATCAACAAGTCTGTAACTAATAACAGGTTAAAGATATTCCATCATATAACTCATGAAATCACAATGTCAAAGATGGACCTTGCAACAAAGATGTTCCTAAGAGGGAAGCTTTGCAACATAAGGCAGGCAAATTAGTTGTTCCAAAACCAAAAAAAAAAAAAAAAAAAAAGCCACAGAACAGCTAATAATGAAGAATTGTATGAACCAAATTATTTATTATATAGAAGGGAAATCTGAGTCCCAGAGAGAATAAACTGCCTACAATAATTAGAGGCAAGAGAACAGCTAACGCCATGTTTAAATACTCTCACTCAGGTGTGTTTCTTTCACCTAAGTATTTTCCACTAACATTAATATGGCACATGTGTCCCTCTTGAATATCCCATCTTTTCTATTAGAAAATCAGACTGATCAGACTGGGTCATTTTGCATTAGTTCGTAGTCTTGTACCAAATAAAAAAAAAAGCCTTGCTAGGAAGATAGATGAGAAGAGAACACTCTCCACTGACTTAGAAACTAATTATAGAAAACTGCAGAAATGGGGTTCTTAGAGATTCAGAGAGATCAAAGTTGAGTTCAGACATGTTTCTCAAAAGGCAGAGGCATTAATTCCATTCTGTCATGGAGAAAATTCAGTCTTCTTTTCACTCAGTGTTTGTAACTCAAATTTAAAGTTCATCTTCTCTTAGAAGAACATTGTTTAAGTAAGTCATTTTTTTGTAACAATTGAGGCAGACAAAAAGTTTTGTTACTCAACTAAGAAACAAAACTGTGTGGACATTTTCACTATGGTTTTTTAAGGAATACTTTGGAAAATCACCCCAAATACTGTCATTTTGAATCTATAGCATAAAGTAAGCTCTAATTACATGAAAGGTACTGTGCAGAGAGCAAAGTGATTATACCACTAAATGGTACATACTTTTGGATAAATCCAATGACTGAAAATCAAGAGAAGGAAAAGGCACACTTACAAATACCCATGCTCTAAAGCAACCATTTTAAGCAATTCACTATGAGTTCAATATAAATCCATAGATACAGGCCATGAGAATAACTATAAAATAGTTATAAAAATTTACACTATATTTAAATAAGTGAAAATTGGTCAGCATAATGAGGGGCATAGTTCTGCTGTTTGATGGTAATGAAATCATATTCATATTTTTGGATTGATCTCTGAGTATTCTATATAACAGGAGATAGGTAATCTGGAGTGTCTTGAAATGAGAGTCAAAGATGGTAAGGTAAGGATGAAACACATCCTGAAGAGTAGCATTCAGGATGGAGAATATTTAGTCCTGAAAGGCAATGGAGTGCTACATTAGACATATCTTTAAAGAACTAGAGGGTCTTGTGTAAAGAAGGAGTAGTGAACAGAGCAAGGAATAGTGGGTGGAAATTAAAACAGACTTCTCAGTATATAGGGGCAATTTCTAGCCATGGAAACTGTCTATCATTAAATGGATTGTCTTTGAAGAGTAGGAGCTGCTTGCTTGTAGAATTGTTAAAGGAAAGATTGCATGGCACTTATGGGGGGATTGAATAAAAGGTTCATGGCTCATTGAGATTTGAATCTTTTGAATCTCCAGACAATCTGAGGTGTCTAAAAATGTAAGTGTTGTCTTAGAGGAGAAAAAAAGATACAATGGAAGAAAGGGGGGAAAGATTGATGTTGACTGTAGTAGGCTGGAGGACTCTGCATGAGATGAAAGAAGATGTAGTGATCAAGAGAATGTGCATTTCAAGTATGAAATAACACAATTACAAGTCAAGTCTCTCTATGAGAAACAGTAATATGGATCACAGAAAGAGTGTTGACTTTTGAATTAAATCAACTTGCGTTCAAGACCTTGCTAGCTTTCTCTTAGTGACTGTATCTTCACATGTGAGTTATTTCAGCTAGGACTTCTACTCACCTGAGAACCATATCCTTCCAACTTCAAACCAACCCAAGAGATGTCCTCTGGAATCTCATATACTTCTTCACACTCTGCATATTTCCAACTAAGCTACTTGTCTCCATTTGTCATCTGTCTTTCCTTCTGTATTCTCTATTTCAGTGAAAGCATCACTGAGTACACATGCTGTCTAGTCAGAACAAGAAGTCACCATAGATTCACTCTTTTCTGCTCTGCTCATACTCCCAGTCCATCTCCATGTCTGACCACTTCAACTCTTACATGGTATAGGCATTTGCTCCTCCTTTCCAGGTGTCTACTTCCTCTGTTTTAGTTCAGTTTATTGTTTCTCATCATAACTGCTACATGGTTTATCTAATTTTAGTCTCACTAACTTTGTTTTCAGTAAACATTTCAGAATAAAAGTGCAAGATTTAATTGCTCATCTTACCCCATATTCTTGCTGCTCAAAGACTTCTGTAAATTCTTGTCATTTTCATGACAAAATTCATTTTACTCAATATGCCACACCAAGCCCTTCCTCGCAAACCAATGTTGAGTTGAGCCCAGCACAACCCAATTCTACTCTCCAGTCATAATGAGTCTGTGACAGCTGGTCATTGAGGCACCTTTCTTCAGGCCTCTAGTCTGGAAACTCTTGGGATAGAAATGCACTTCCCAGGTATCATGGTTCACTCCTCTGGTATCACCGTGGAAGTCTTCCTTGAGCATGTTTTCTTCTTCCCTCCTCCACTTCATGAAGGGTTTTCTTCAAACTGTCTACCTACTCTTTTATGGCAATACCCACACTGTGCTGACATTTCCTGCTTATTCCTCTATTTTTTGCATGCCATTCAGTGAGCTCCCAGAAGGCAACAATCAAATTGTCTCTCACTGGATCCCTAGCACTGGGTGGGGCACAGCCTACCCATGGTGGGTATGACATCTTTCCTTACGAATTGTACAATCTTAAATTTAAGTTCTACCCAAAATTTGCACACAAGTCTATTTTTTCTCATGATCTTTCTACACTCTCCTCACAAGTGTTCTCCCTGTTCTTGACTCCTCTTTGTTTAGTTTGCTTTGCAACATCAACTCTATCTCCATTCAACTACAAATTCATCAGCTTCACTTCTGAGTTTCTTATCTATAAACATAAGTTAGAAAGAAGACTGAGGGAATACTTGAGGTACAAAGCCGGGAAGATCACTCAATTCCCTTTGGAATGATCATCCAAGTACATTCTTTTTCTCATCTTCTAAATCATCAAAAGGAGATCCTTGAGAAAGTTATTGGTTGCTGTCAACATGGAAACATAGCTCCGCTATGGGCTGCTCAGCTATGTGGTTTATAAAATCATTCAATATGGGGCCCTCCCTGTTGGTGCAGTGGGTTAAAGCATAGCACTAAGAAGCTAAAGCCACTTCAGCATAAGTTCAATTCCCACCCTGGAGGGGACCCACATGGTGCGAGAGACCTCTCCTGACCCACCCACTGCTCGCCTTAGCAGTGTACTTCATCCAGCTGCCTGTTTTGTTCCCCACTCTGTGTCTGGTGAAGATTCTGCCCCTGCACCTCTGGCCTGTACCCCAGTTCTGTATGCATAAATAAATAAATCTTAAAAAAAAAAAAAAAAGGATTCAGTATGAGGTATGAGGGACTGACTGTGTGGCTTGGTCTAGCAATGCTCATTGGGAAGTTTAACCCAAAGAACATCAAAAGACAAGAGAGAAGAGTAAGACTTGCCAAGTTAAGTGTCTGACATTTTTACAACAGGTTCACCCTACACATTTTGTATGAACAATTCATTAAATTCATCTCAGTCTTTCGAAGGAGAGAGCTACTGATGGAATCAGAGATTGGAAGAATTCTAAACTATTATCCAAGTAAGTCTGCTGTGCTAGGAGAGGTACAAGATTTCTCTTTGGGACTGAAAGAGGGCTAGAGAAAGTCAACCCTATCAAGGAATACAAACATTTCATTTGTTAAGTGGGTAGTGTATGTTTGATGTTGCGGGGTGAAGTTCATAAAAAAAATAGGCATTTATCCATAAGGATTACCCCTAATTCTAATTCTAATAATAATGATAAAATAAAGTTACTATTTTTTCCAGGAAATTTTCTAAGTACTTTCCATGTTTTCACACACTTAACACTCACAAATGCCTTCTTATAAAATGGTATCATCATCATCTTTATTTTATACATGAAAAACTGAAAGAGAGCTGTCATACAATTTTGCAAAAACACAATTGGCAAGAAATGGAGCAGAGTTTATACTTAGGCAGTGTGGCTCAAGGATATGGTCTTTAATGAATGCAGTAGTTTTGTTCAGTAATGCATCCAACTATCCCAAAATTTCTGTGTGCACAACAAACCTGTTACTACCAAAATTCAAGTTCCAAATTTATTCAAAAAGAAAGATAAAATAAAATATTAATGTGGGGCTAATAGTGAGAGTGAAGAGGAATTAGAATAAGTTTCATGGGTGTCAATTTATACTGGTAAATCTCATTTGACTATACCACTTCCAACCTGTGAGTACTTTCTCTTCTTATCCTGTAAAAGAATGTCATCTGTTCTACAGAATTATGAAATTGAATAAAGTTTTGCAGGTAAATGCCTGATTCACAGTAAAGTGCAAACAAATGGTGTCACAGAGTACATCTGACACCACTGCTGGTGATATTTTCTTGTCTATCATTCTATGCTCACATTTCTATTTTCTATCTTGGGTTGCTAGAACTAAAGTGTATAATCTATAGTTCCCAGAAACCTTTTCTTTAGCTTCCAGTTAGTATCTGCCAAGTACAGGCACTGCAGGGAGAATGTAAGTCAGGAGAAGAAAAGGGCTTTGTTCTGTTCTAGTTGGTGACCACCTCATTCTAGTTGCACAGGAAGTTGCAGTTCTGATATACGGCTCCTGTGATGCTCCCAGCTTTAATGTGGTGGTTCTTTCCCAGGTATAGGCTCCAGAATCTTGTACTTGGAGGTACAAACACCAATGTTATGTCTGACTGTTCTGCAAATCTTCCTGACTTTTGGGTAACATAATCAAATCATCTCCTGTGATTTATTCCCCTGCCTTAGAAATGATAGTTCTTTTCTACCATTGCTGAAGTTACTAATATTAATCCTGAATTTCCCTTTTTTCCATTGATACCTCCAACATCTATACAAAATAAATTCCCTATGTTAAATCTCCTCTGTTTGAAAAACTTAGAATATTTTCCATTCCCCCACCCCACGCACACAGGACCCTGATACAGATAACAGATTTTGAAATAGCATAAAAGTAACTTTTCTCAAAACAGTGATCTTCCAGAAATCTTCATGTCATGAAAATTCCATGGTATCCACATTATTTACTTCACTCTTAACCTGGTCTTTGGGACACTATGCAGCAGACCACCTGTGTGACTTGGCACTCACATGCCTGAATATAAGTCCTGGCTCTGTTACTCATTAGCTGTGTGCCCCTGAGAAGTTGCCTACTATCAGTCCTGTTTATACACCTTTAAAATAAGGTTAGAGGAGCCCTACCTGGTGGCATAATGGGTTAAAGCATGGCACTACATAGGAAGCTAGGAAGCAGTCAAGCTCTTGTGCTCTCCTCTTGTGTACTCCCAGCTAGACACAAATTTCTCCTTAACACGTCCCCCAGCATATTTTGCCTTATGCTCATGTTATCTATCTGAGTCTGTGTCTCATCTTCTTGCCTAAACTGAGATTCCTGGGTATAGGAGCCATGTTCCACGACTTTATATTAATCATCCAATGTATAACTTCTCTGTTGTATGAGTGGGCTCTGAGGGCATCAGTAAGAGGAGGGGAAACAAGGTATAATGTTGCCACTTAACTAAACATTTTGATGGCAGGCAGCAGAGTGGAAAGCATCCAGAATTTGGAGGCAGAGAGTCCTGAATTCAAATTTTGATCTTGGTATTTACTATCAACATAGCCAATTTAAGCATGATTTTTTTTCCCCTTTCTGAAACTCAATTTTCTTAAATACCCATCTCGTATTTATCAAAAATAAAGAAAACAACATGTAAGTTACATAGCACAATGCTCAGAGCATCCCATGTGTGTACAGAAACGGGTCTAGTCAGAAGTTACTAGAGACTTTTTTCTCTTTTGTTTCTGAAAAATGCTATCCGACAACATATGGGCAGATTTTCACCCAATCAGGAAAGACTGGAAAATTTCAATAAAGTTCCATAAACTTTCCCCATATTCATAAAACTTTTCATATGAGATTCCCACATTTTTTCTCCATGTCAAGGGTTTTCTCTCATCAGTTATTATTTTAGTCTAATTGAACCAACCTCTCACCCTTCAAAACATTGAGACACAAAGAAAAGAACTTTTGTTGATAATCTCATTAGTTCTGTTTCCTTGTAAACCTTTTGTTCAGCATGTGCTAGTTTTCCTGTTGATGACAGTAAGGATCAGTTCCAAGACTGAGTAATATTTCAGGGAGATGTGATTCTAAGCTCTGAATTCCAGACTGACTTTCACAAGGCATAGGCTCGTGTTGGGGAAAGCAGCCTTTGATCATCTCAGCTGGGGGGTACTTCATTATGAGTGCTTACTCAAGACTATGCACACACTGTCATTTTTGCCCACCCACTGTCTACACAAGACATGGTAGTAGGACATGGTGTCTTCTGATGCATGTGAGCAGTTCTTAAGGTTTAGTTTATTTCCTTTCAAAATCCAGCTCCCTTCATAATGACTGGTAAGGGGGCAATTCGCAACACTTAATTGTCAAAGGAGCACCATGCCAAGATCAAAGCAGCAGTGGACATGGAAGGAAAATGTTAGGATAACAAAAAAGAAAGGAAAGAAATAAAGAACAAAAGGAGGAAGAGTGGAGAAGGGAAAGGAACTGTAGTATGACTCCCGGGAAAACACTCCTGCTTGCTTCTGCCCATGAAACCTTCACAGGCGTGCATCTTAGATTCCTAAGATCTACGGACAACATGAGTTTGGCTGCACTTTTTTCCAAAAAGCAGCCAGTTGCCTTTCAGGGGCTCAGCCATGACTGCTGTCTCTGGACTTTGCATACACATTTCACACTGGGCTCTGTTTGGCCACTGCCTGGCTTCACAGCTGTGCTGATTGCTCAGTGGGGAATGCCATGTCTGTTCTCCAAAGGAATTTAACAAATTAACTATGAACAAAGTCGCTTGGACATGACATAGAATCACACATGCTGTGTCATGCCAAAGAGGATCTTGTCAGCTTGCTGTTTTCACAGATATGAAAAGAAAATTCCCAGGACCAACCAAATAGATGGAGGAACAACTATGTTTAGAAAAGAAGTCTTGAGATGAGGTGAGAGAACAGGGCAGCACCACAGGTCATGATGAAAATCTCTAGAAACACCCAGATTAACAGGGTCACAAAGGCAGTTGATTAATGACTAAAGGAAAAGTTTATTTTAACTAAATCTTCACAGATTGCTATAATATCTATATACCTACAGAGATACATGCAAACAGTAAGAAAGGAACTATGAATAACCTAGATGGCTCCATGTTTCGTATTTGCTGTTTTATGTATATAATCTCTTTTTAGCTTACCTGATGATCCAGAAAAGTATCTGATAAGTTAGGAAGATAGTAACTGAGATGGAAATGAAAATTAGATAGAAAAGTCACATATTACATGATTTCATTTATGTGAAATCTCCAATATAGATACATGCATAAAACTGGAAAAGAAATTACTGACTTCCAGGACTGGGGAGGAAGGAGTATTTGGGAATGATGGCTTAACAGGTATAGGTCTCCCACTGGAGTGGGGAAAATGTTTTGGGAATAGGTAGAGGTAATCTTTTCGAGTGCACATTGTGAGTAAATTGAACTACACCACACACTTCAAAATTAATGTATTATTAATTTATAATACATAAACTTCATGATACTTTTTCAAAAGATTTATTTATTTATGCACACAAGAACTGGGGTGTAGGCCAGAGGTTTGTGGGGTGAGAAGTTTCACCAGAGACAGAGTGGGTAGTAGAATAAGCAGATGCACTGAAATACACAGCTGAGAGGAGCAGCAGATGAGACAGGAGAGATCTGCTGTCCATGTGAAAGTTTCACCAGAGACAGAGTGGGTAGTAGAACAAGCAGATGCACTGAAATACACAGCTGAGAGGAGCAGCAGATGAGACAGGAGAGATCTGCTGTCCATGTGAGTCAGCTACCTGGCCTCAAACTCAGGCTTCAGTGGCTGAGGATGGCTTGATAGCTCTGTCTTTAATCCCTGCACTCCAGGGAGGCCCTATCCATAATTTTTAAATAAGAAGCTAAATTTTGTCTTAGCATTAACTACCACTAATTGGCAGAGTCACTAGAATGGAACCAGGTTTGGCTTATAATAAAAGATGAATAGTCTGTAATTTTCTGTAAATTTAGTGATTCATACACAAAATTAACAGTATTTCTAGGTATGTAGTATTCTCGGGGCGGGGCGGGGGGGGTTGGTGTGTGTGAGAGAGAGAAAAATTCAATCTCTTGTAATTTTAAGTTATATATTTATTTTCTTGTTACATTGTTTATTTTTATACAATATTTTGAAGTTCCCATAGTTCTCCCACCATCATCGCACTGTGAGCCAACACCATACTCCCTTGTAGTATTCTTATTGTAAATCAATCATTGACACAGTTTGCTTCTCCCATATCCTCTTTCCTCAAGACACCAGTCCTGCACTTTACCTGACTAGTCCCATGCCACTTGGAGTTCTCCCTTCACCATTATGTTCACACTAGATGCTTGCATATTAGTTACTGGTACATGCTCTATTTTAGTCCTAATGGGCATGTCATGCCTTGATGGTTTAATATGATTAATGCTGCTGAGTGCTTTCTTTTACCAAATAGAACAAAGTTAAATGTCTTGATAGTCAAAATCAAGAAGGAAGGCAAGTGTTTATAATGAATAGCTCTGGCAATGGAAATCATTTTTAAATGCTTTTGCAGAATTATTTTTATTTTCTACTTTTTCTATACTGAATATGTATAGAATATGTAATAACATTACATTCAGAAAAAAATTTCCTTAGTCTGCTATCAACTTTAATAAATTCACAGTATACAAAATATTCTTCTGTATACATCACATCCTGTTATTTTCAAACATCATCACTGAAAACACAACAGAAAAATAACTATTTGTTGTATTTCTCTTCAATTTCTAATATTTTAACAATATTTCTGTTTTTTACTTTAAAAGTGAAAATATTGAATTTATTAAACTTGAATTAATATAAATATTATTGAATATTTTATTTTAGCTTGTTAATGGATATAAAAGGCTTTGTGAATTGGATTGAAATCCAGCCACCATTTAGAAATTATTTATATGGATAAACATTCCGCCAAATATCAACACATGTGAAAAGGAAAACTTTGAAATTAAACTCTTTTGAGCTGGAAACAGTCTGTCTTGCTCTTCTTTTAAGGAGAAGCCAATGCTAATTTACTTTTCCATGCCAAGTCCGTGACAGTTAGTGGCAGGCATTATTTCCTCCATCTCTGGATGGGGAAGCCAGGGTCAAGGGGGTTAAATGATGTACTGAAGCCTCACAACTAATCACTGCCAAGTTTAACTTTCAATCAGTCAAAAGTGCTGAATTCCAATCAAAAATTTAAAACAAAGGCAATGTGGGGAAATGACTTTTTTGTTATTATTTTCAAGAATATTATAGCATCTTACATATATTAATGTCCTGGAAGCCTAGTTCCCTGGAATAGTTGAGAGATGCCATCTTGTAGTCATCATATTAAAACTGGATCCAGTCAACTTCACTGATCCTACAGGTTAGGAATAGTTTTCCATGAAGTAACTATGGTGGTGAATTATAGATAAACGGACTCAAAAATGTATATGGCATTGGATTTTTCATGGATAAATTCCATAGCCAAGGTTAATACTCTGCATAAATCCCTTGATTTGGCACAAATAAAACTTTGATTTATGACATTAAACCCTTAAATGAAAAAGCAGTATGTTTTTGTTTGACTTAATCTGAAGCATACTAAAATTGTACTCTATTTCTACAAGGAGTGGATAGCAAGAATGTTTAAAGGGCTTAGCCTATTTTTTAAGCTGTCATTAGAAATGATTAATATTTAAGAGAAATCAATAAAAATTGAATTTGAAAAAAATCAATATTTAAGCAAAAGCATTACAAATCACATGACTAACATTGACACCCTTCATATATTAAAAAGGTTTATTTTCCTGTGGCATGTGGGTAATGCTACAGCAGTATGAAGCAAAATTTTAAAGTGGTGATATATTAGTATGTGCCATATGGATAAATCATTTTGAAAATCAACCTCAGTCCTTTAAGAGAAAGAAAAACATTGGAGTAAATGCCAGCAAATATTAAATCTCACTGTCAAATATATATGAAATGTAAGTACATATGGATTTTTATATATATCTATTTCTACCAATTTTTCTTCCACCTCTTCTTGCTCATACAGACGCTATGTCTAAAAGAGCAAATGTAGTTATAGTTATTTAAGATAGTAAATATGTTGTGTTTCATATCAGTTGAGACAGATAAAAAGAATAACAGCAACCCTAAACTGAGAATCATCACAATCTCAAGGGATCCTCAACATAAATATACACCCTATATAACTACTATATTGTTACCTCTCCAGTTCACTTTTGTGTTTTCTATCCTGGTGTCCTAGACTCCGTCATGGATGTGTTTCACTAGCTTCTGAACTTTCAAGCATAAATGTCTCCAAAACTAGGTTTGAACCTAGTTCATGTTAGACTTTTCAAGAACAGTCTAGGCTCATTTCAAGAGAAATACTAACCTAAGCATGTCATACTTATTATATGTGACCCAAGAAACACAACAAAACAGGACATTGGTCTAAGAAACTTTCACTACAGATTACACTTACAGATTACTCCTATCCTGTCACACAGATACTTTTTCAGCCTCATGTCATTCACACTTCCCCATGTTCAGTTTGTTTTAACCAAATTGGCCATGACACACAAGCAAAGTTTTATGTAGTTTGTTCAAAGACTGGTCTACTTCCTTCCCCTATGACAGATGGGCCTACATCATGTATATTAAGAGGAATATAAATTCAAACTCCTTACTAGTAATCAGGTTTCACTGTTCCATATACAGGTACTCCTTCCAATTAAGTGCTATCTATCAACAAGTAGGCTAGCACTTAACTTAAAATATTGATAATTCATACACAACTAAAAGAAAGAAGACACTTATAAGATGATAGAGATTTTAACATAATTGAATGGTTTTGCAAAATGAATAAAAAGATTGGAACAAATAATAGTAGTATGAATAAAAGATTACAGATTGTTTAAAATTCCTTTAAGTGATTTCTAGAAGGTCATGTTGTATTTGCTATTTTTTTGTTTTGTTTTGTTTTGTTTAAAAGCTAGTTAACTTCCTGCCAAATATTACAGTGCAATTTTCTCTTAATCAGAAATTAATCTTTGTGCAGTTCAAATAGTTTGTTCAAATGAATTAGTTTTCCAAGAACTTATATAATTTATATGATGTATAATGTATAAGAGGTAAAACTGGTTGAATGAATTTGTCAGGAATAATATGATCAACGTCCATCTCCTGAGTATTATTGGATCAACCATGTTTATAGTCTACTAGAATCAATGTGTGCTGGGATTTTTTTCCCTTCAAGAGCACTATTTCTATGTCTTTAGTTGAGGGAGATCATAGGTAGAATGGTGAAAGAGAAAGGGCCTCTAACCAGCTAGTAAAATCAGATGAATCAAAATTTAATGATTTTGCAGATAGTAGAGGTTCTTTTCAGTTGATCTCATATTCAGAATTAAATAAAATTTATTTCTGTTCTATGTCCCTCTACTATTATGTTACTGCAAAATTAGTTTATTCACTGATTCATCTATTAATTTACATATTCATTAAACCTATATCTTCTGTCTCAATAAGAAGACACATTTAATCAAATAACTAGAACAATATGATGAGATAAATGAGGGAAAAAATCACAAGACACTTCAAGAACATAGGAAAGAAGTATTTAATTCATCCTGGAGGGAGATACTAGAGAACCCTTTTAAAAGGGAATACAAGACAAGGATATAAACTGTATTTAAATTGTAAAAAAAAAAAAATAGGCAATGACTATAGCACCTAAAGAAGAACTAAAATTACTGCTATTTATAGATGACATGATAATACACATAAAAACTTCAAAACTGCAGTAAAAGCTATTAGAAAGAGTAAATTACTTCAGAAAAGTCTCAGGTTACAATATTAATATATGAAATTTGCTGTGTTTCTACACACAAATAATGATTAGCAGAAAGAAGAATTAGGGAGATAACTACATCACATCAAAAAGAATTAAGTACCTTGGAGTAAATTTAAGCAATACAGTGAAAAACCTGTATACTTGGAAAGCTGTAATATTATTGAAAGAAATAGAACACAAAGAAATGATAATATAGTCCTATGAATCAACTGAAAGAATTAGCATGATCAAAATAATGATATTACCTAAAGCAATATATATTTGGTGCAATCCTTATTAAAATCCTCTGGCATTCTTAAAAGAAACAGAACAACAACAAAATTATGAAATGTGTTAGAAACTACAATAAACCTCAGACAACTGAAAGTCCTCCCATGTGCCCTGACTTCACACTATACAATTATAGGAAGTGATAGTGATTTGAAATAAGAACAGAAACCCTTATGAATGGAAAAGAGTTGGGAACCAAGAAATAACAAGCATACTGATATAGACCAGCAACTTATGGCAAAGAAGTAAAGCACACGTAGTGGAGTAAGGTAAGTCTTCAATAAAGAGTGTTGGGGAAACCACGCAGTCACTTGCAAAAGAATGAATATAGACTCTTATCTAACATCATATACAAAAAATAATTCAAAATGGATTTAGCACTTGGATGGAAGACTTGGGATACAAAACACATAGAAGAAAATATAGGTGCTATTTTTCTTGGCAGTGGTATTTCAGGTGTGTTTGGCTACTCAACTCCAATGGCAAGGAAATAAAAGGCAAAAGTTAAAAAACTGTCACATCAAACTGAAAAACTTCTGCACAGTAAAAGGAATCTGTATCACAACAAAAGGGCAACCATCCAGAATAGGAAAAAATATTTGCCCATTGTATTCTTTATAGGGGTTAATAGACAAAACATTCAAAGAATTTGAAAAATTCAAAGAATTTGAAAAAATTCAATTCTAAAATATGTTAAAATGACAGTTCTCAAAAGACACTATAAAGATGACCAAAAGATACTAGAAAAGCAACCTCTCTTTATTGTTAGTGAAATACAAATCAAAACCACAGAGATAACACCTGTGAGAATAGCTATTATCTAAAACAACCAACAAGTGTTGTAGGAAAGACAGCCCTGTTGATGGAAATATAAATTGGTCCAATCATTATAGGAAGAAATATAGAGATCCCACAAAAATTAAAAATAGAAATTTCTTATGATACAATTATCCCACATTTGGGTATTTACTCTGAAAATACAAAAACATTAAGTCATAGGCATATATGCATCTCCATGTTTATGGCAGCATTAGCTATAATAATCAAGGGCTTCAACCAGTGGTACATGTATATGTATTGTATTTGGATATATAGTACATATATAGATACACACATTGTGTATATTTTGTGTGTGTATACATGTGTATACACATTTATCAAATGACAAAATCCTTCCATTTGTAACAACATGGATAAAACTAGTGGGTAGTATGTTTAAACAAACCCAGTGGAGAGAGACAAAGACTACATGATTTCACTGATATATAGGAGAGATAAAACAGGCCAACAGATAACTAAATAAAACAAAAATGAACTTTTAGACTAAAATACCAATTAATTGTTCTCAGAGGAAAGGGGAAAAGAAGAGGGTGAATGGGGACAAAGTGGAAAACGTATGGTGAAGGATAGAATTGGACTATTATTGGTAAACAAGATAGTTTATATGCATTATGATTTTCAGTGATATACACTCAAGCTTATATAATGTTATAATGCAATGCTATTTCAGCGAAGAAGAAAAAGATGAAACACTAAAGTACTGTAAAAAAAATTGGTGAGTCAAAACATGCCCGTAAAGCAACTAGAGAAGGATAATTAGACTACCACAGGAGAGTCAGCAGATTGGCCTGACATTAAAGATGTGACTACAGAAGAGTTTAAGAGTCCCTCAAACCTGTAAAACCTCCTCCCCAAAATCTTTTGGGAGATATTACAAAAATTTCTAAAAAAGTAAATGTTCAACGTAATCCCCTCTCCCTTTGTAAAACCTCCCTTTGACCTATAATTTATACTTTAAAACATAAATTAAGATTAATTCCAAATTTGGAGCTTTCTAACTCTAGGGACAAACAAAAATTATAAAATAAAGATGAGGAACCATGACCTCAAGTCTGAGATTTCCTCTGAAAATGGTGAAGTTGAAAAAAATTGTTTTTCTTATTAAAAACTCTTGCTTTTATACCAGAGGATTTAATTCAGTATTGAGTGACAAACTTAAAATAACAGCAGTTTTTTTATATAATTATTTTTATTTTTAATTCTAGTTTCTTATTTATTTTTCTTTATTAAGGTAACCTTGGTTTACAACATTATATGATTTATGGGCATAAGATATGGTGTATATATACAAAATGGAGTATTATGCATCTATATAAAAAAAGGTGAACTCTCACTATTTGTGACAACATAAATATAACTGGGATGGGGGTGAGGCTAAGTGAAATGTCAGAAAGAGAAAGACAAATATGGGTTGGCTTCACTCACATGTGGAATATAGAGGAAAAAATACAAAGGAACTGACAAATATGACTCAAAACAAACTTTTGAACTATAAACAACACTTTTAAAAATAAAGAATTTACGGCCCTCCCTGGTGGCGCAGCAGGTTAAAGCACTGAACTAAGAAGCTTAAGCCACTTCCGCATGAGTTCGATCCTCCCCTGCCCCAAAGGTGACCACATGGCTGGCAGACCTCTCCTGACCCGCCCGCTGCTCCCCTCAGTAGTGTACTTCGTCAATCTGCCTGTTCTGCTACCTACTCTGTCCCTGGTGAATTCTCTCACCCTCTGCATCTCTGGCCTGTACCCCAGTTCTGTATGAATAAATAAATCTTTAAAAAATAATAAAAAATAAAGAATTTACTTCTCTTGATCATTAAGTGGTGAAGTAAATATTCTAGAACTAATGTGGCACTCTACAGTGAAAATGACCAGGTTTCACATTCTGACTTTCACGCCCCAAAATCATTTCATTATCCAATATGGTGGCAGGTGTTGGGAAGGCAGAATTAGGGTCCATCCCTTTCCATTAAGGGTATGTCCCAGAAGTTCCTGCTATTAAATGTACTTATTCCCACTGCCTAACTCTTAGCCACATGACTAAGCTGCAACACTTAGCTGAAAGCAAAACCAGAAGACATGTCTTTATTCTGGACCATTTCATGCCAACCTATGTTAACAAGTCTGTTACAAACAATGAAATAAGCAAGAACAACTATTGGAAAAAAATCAAAAGCTTATGGCACTACCGCTATACTTTCATAAATTCTATATAACTTAATAAAGTCCAAGAGATTCTGAGTTCAACATCATTTGAATAAAAATGGTCCCCATTTCTAAGGTGATCTATCTTTTCAGTTTTCCTGGACTGATTTTTCCTGGGGTGCAAAATTTTTGGTGCTCTAAGTGAGATATTTCAGGGTAAACATGGGTGAGGGATCAGCTTACCTTTGGTCATAAATATTAAATACTTATATTCAATATTGCTTCCAATCCTATAACCATGTTTTGAATATCTCTTTAAAGTGTAGCTTTAAAACTTGAAATTGATTTATAAAAATGCCCCCTGCTAGAAAGCTTTCATCTCTTAAGGCAGATTTCATTTCTCCAAATTGTCAAGAATCATTTGAAGACAAGACTAATCAAGTAGGCCAAGGAGGAATGTACTCTGAAAACATCAGACCTTGATTGCCATTCCTTCATTCATGAAACTTTTTCTAAACTGCTCCTTCGCAGTCACCTCTACTAGCTCATCTCCTACCTGATCTCTAAATATTTTGAGTTTCTGAAGGTTGGCAGTAAGTTCTTATCAATCTTTATTCTTTCTACAGATGACATCAGTGCCTCTGAGTTTAATCATCAGCATAAGTAAATGACTTCCAAATTTCCCGTAAATATATTTCCAGCCCGGAGCAGTTTGTGCATTCCAACTGCTTAATCAATATCCACTTAGATGTCTCAAAGTCATATCAATTAGGATCTGCCCAAAAATCAACTCATGTATTGTCCCTACCACTTAATTCCTATCAAGTATTTTATCTCAGAGGCTGGCATCAGATTGCTTCCAGTTTCACAGACCAGAAACCTAGTCATTATGTATGAACCCACTCTTACTGCAGCCGTCAATTTCACCCACCAAGAAATCCTAAAGACTGACCCCTGATAGAGATAGAATATCTCTATCATTATCACTGCTCTCTTAGTCCAAGAGAGCATGATGGCTCCATGATTTCAACAAGTAATGTTAATTGATTTTCCCATAACCAGTCTGGACCACTTCATACTCATTCTTCATGTTATATAAGATGGCTCTGTAAAATTTCATTTGATGATTCTAGCTTCTATGTAAGACTATTGTTGTCATTTGTTACTGCTGATTGGATAAAAAAAAAAAACAACAATCGCGTTATCTTTCATATGATCCTAAATGAACAAACACAAATTAATTATATCAATCATATTTCTTAATTATTTTTGACATTCAGTATCTCCATTCTAGTCAAATTTCTAATGAGTAAATACTTGGGAATGGACTTATTACTTAAAGAGTAGAGGTATGTTTATCTTTACAAGGAACCATCACACAGTTTCCAAAGTGCTTGTATTATTTAATACTCTTACAAGCAATATATGAAAGATCCTTCTGCCAATATTTGGTATTGTCAGTTTTTTATTCTGATTTTAGTTATTTTAGTAGGTGTGAATTGTCTATCATTATGATATTAACTTCTTTTCCACATGAATAGTGAAGTTTGATGTACACTTACATATATCTTCAGTTGCTGTACATTTACGTATCTTCAGTTGTGAAGTATCTATTCATGTCTCTTCCTTTTCACTAGTTGCATGTTCTTTAACTATTGAGTTGCAGAAGTTTTTCACAAATTCCAGGCAAAATTCCTATGTAAATATTCTGTTGCAATTGTTTTCTTTTTTCTTTTAAGATTATTTATTTATGCATACAGAACTAGGGTACAGGCCAGAGGTGCAGGGGTGGTGAGAGGATTCACAAGAGACAGAGTGGGGAGCAGAACAGGCCAACTGACAAAGTACACTGCTGAGGGGAGCAGCAGGTAGGTCAGGAGATATCTGCCATACCATGTGGATAAACTCCGGGTGGAGCTCGAACTCATGCTGCAGTGGCTTTTAGCTTCTTTCTTAGTGCTGTGCTTTAAGCCACTGTGCCACCAGGGAGGCCCCCTCTAGTGTAATTTTTAATGGGAGTGAGGAGGCTGAAGTTTTTTTATTTTTAAAATAAGATTTCTCTTTATTTTAATTTGTTACTAATATAAGAAGGAAAACTTGCATATTTTTAACATTATGTTTGATGTTTCAACTATAGGTGTTTAATTTTAGATGCCTTCTTCATATTTACAAAAATAAAATCCTTTTATTCCTAGTTGTCAAGAATTTTTAGCATGAATGGGTATTGACTTTTACCAAATGCTTTTTTCACATCTACTGAGAAGGCAATTTAAGTTTTCTCCTTTACTCAGTTAGTACGGTGAATTATGATGATGGATTTTTAAATGTTATTAACATTTAAATACATTTTGTGTTCCTAGAATTAACCTTATTTGGTCAGGATACTATAACTTTTTCTATCTAGCTAGCTAGCTATCTACACATACACATATGGCTGAATTTTTATTTCATGATATTTTCTGAAGAGTTTTATAATTATATTTGTGAGAAAAATTAGAAATAATTATATTCGTGAGAAAATATTTTATTTTCTTTCATTATTCTACAAATACTACTTCTCTATCTCCTGACTTGCTTCTTTCTAAGGAAGAAAGCCATCATCTTTACCATTGTACCTCTATGTAAGTGCCTGTTTTCTCCAACACCATTTAAGATTTTTCTCTTTAATTTTCAATGATTTACTTATTATTTTTTTAATATGGTTTTACTAACATCTGTTCTGTAAGGCTTATTGAACCAATGCATCATTACTATTCATATTTGAAAAATTCTGGCCATTATATTTTCAAATAACTTTTGATAAATTTTTTCTTTCCTTTCTTCCAGGGACTCCCTAGAGTGCTTCTATTATTCTGAATATTTGTGTACCTATATTGAATTTTTTTCTTTCTCTTTTCATTACTTTTTATGGATCTATACTCTATGGTCCCTGTGCTTTTTTCACTCTCTGCAAGTTAAAAAATAAAAATAAAAACTCCACCATTGAATAAAATATTGATCTATGATATTTTTATTTCTAACATTGCCATTAATTTTTGAGATTTTTCTTTTCTCTCCTCCTATATCTTTTATGATCACTATCATATTCCACATTTTCCTGTAAACACTTTAATGTTTTTAATTTAAGGTGTTGTTTACTAATTAATATACATGGTTCACCTGCAGGTCTTCTGTTGGCCAAATTTGCTTTTGATCATAGGTCACAATTTCCTGCTTTTTCACTTATCATAATTTTTAGAATATGTGATGCTTTGACATATAATATTCTTCTTTTACTTTCCTATCTTATAGAGTCTTAAGTCACTTTCCCTATAGACACAACCAAGTTGGTTTCACTTTCGCCAGATTATGTTTATCTATCTTTATCCAAATTTCCAATCCTCTATGTCAAAACTGTTTTAATCTTATCAGTATTCTAGGTGGGTTGAGATTGGGCACCAGTTTTACATATTCTGATTATCCATTTAATGAACTTATGCAGAATCCTAGAATTCATTTTTTCCAAGGAAGTAAAGATATGAGGTGTGAACCTTTTCTTCTTTTATCTAGTACTTCACTCACTATACTTTTCTTAGCAATATTACATAGAGGAGAAAGTGTTCAATCCACTCAATTTGCTTTTAATGTTTTTGATTTTTTTAGATATTAATCTATTTCTTTGACCCACTTTTTGCCTATGGCTCAAATGATTTTTTACTGCATCCCTGTATGTCTCTCTGTATCAGACTGGTTCTCCTATTACCCAGACCACAAAACACTGGAAGAGAAATTACTAGTTTACTTTTGTTCTAAGTAAAATTCTTATTTCCTTCTGAATTTCAATTCACAAGGGCTATATTTAATACAGGTCTTGAGAAAAATGTGAAATTTGAAATTTAACAGAATAAGGAATGACTATCAAGAGATAAACACTCCTGATGGAATATATTTATCCTTACAGTCTCCCCATACATCTGTAGATATATGGGACAGAAATAATTTTATTGCAAAGTTCTCCTCTAATGTGATCTTTGTCAACAGAACAGGTTGTGGCATGTACACCTGGGTTGGTACTCTTTGTTTCTTGTTTTGCCTAAGTTTCAAATTCTCTATCACATTCTATTGGAAATAAAACTTTTAGGATTTGATTTGAAGAATGAATTACCAAGACTGCAAGTCAAAATCATCTGTGCTGTAAAAAGGAAGGCTGTAAAATCTGGTACTCAGGTCACTGTTGGCATCTATGCGGTAGGTACTATACACATGGGAAAGGAGTTTTAAACTACATATGCAATTATACTCCTAATTTTAAAACTTCTGAGGTCTCCAAATCTAGAAAGCACATGTGGATTAAAAGGCAAAAGAAAATCAGATTTCCCACTATATGCTTTGCCATATAATTTCATTAAATTAAAACTAAGTACACTTTAAAATACTTGATAGCAGGAAAAACTGATATCGATATGGATGCCATCAGGTAGTGTTGAAGTATCTTTTTATCTCCTACTTGCTGATTATGCCACATTTCCTAATGCCCAGAAAGCAAATTATGAGCAACTCTGTGCCAGTGAGGGGTCTAATATCAAGTCCACTCTCCACTGGTGCCAATGGTATACTACTACTAAAATGTTGATATCAATAGCATTGTGTTGGAGTTTATGTTGTTATGCTGACATTGGCATCATTTTTGGGCATAATGCCTGTTGGCCTACTTCCTCCATAAGCAATCATTATTGCATTTAACGGATTTATTTAATGCTTAATTCAATGTATTTTTCTCCTGGACTTGTTCTCTATGATATGATAATATGTGGTAAATAATATTGACAGCCAAAGACTCAGATAGCCAAATAAGACAGTGTACAAAATGTATCATGTTTCCTAAGCAACGTAGAAGTTTGATGATTAAACAGTTATATTTAGCAAAATGTGTTCAAATAGAGACAAAATTTTCTACAAAGAATGGAGCAACGATCACTCAAGCTCACCAGTAGTGCCCAAGTGTATGTGAGTCGAGCACATAGGTCCTTACTACTTTATCTTAACCTTACAGGATATGATGCTGACTGATAATGGTAGTTACAGGTTAATTTGGGGTATAAAGTAATACAATTGGGTCTACTGCTATATAGTTATTCTTGTTCATTCAAGTCTTCAGCTCTTACTATGCATCATGCCTTCAGTTAAACGTGGGAACTGAATACAGTACCCTTTTTCTACTAGCTATGTCAACACTTTTCTTGACACAATTCTTATTCACCTTATTTTATTAATAATAATTGAACAATTAGTCAACTACTTTGTACAAGTCTCTGCTTTCACTTAAAATACAAGTAAATCTAACAAAATAGTAAGTGTTTAGGGACAAATATAACAAAATGTATAAAGAATCTATAAGTGGGAGATCATAAATCACTGATGAAAATAATTTAAAAAGATAAAAATCCCAGAAAAACACACAAGCAAGTATAGTCAACTGATCTATGACAAAAGGAACAAAGTCAGTTCAATAAAGGATCAGGTTTTCAACAAATTGTCACAAAACAAATAAATGCCTATAGGTAAAGTAGTAAATCTAAAAATAGACCTTAACTTTTCCCACAACAATAAATTCAAAAAGGATCACTGATCTAAATGCAAAACCCAAAGTTAAAATTTCTGGAAGATAGCATTAGAGTAAATCTAGGTGATCTTGGGTTTGTAAATTTCATTTAGTTACAATATCAGCAGTACAATCCATTAAAAAAGTTGTATTTTATCAAAAGAAAAGAAGAAGTCAAAAATTTCTTTTCTGCGAAAATATATTTAATTGAACTTTAAAAACTAACAGAAAAAGGGAATGAATTAACAAACACATTTAATAAAGGATTTAATAAAAGATTTATTTCCAAAATACATAAACTTTTAATAAGGAAACAATGCTATTTAAAAATGGGCAAATGTGGGCCCTCCCTGGTGGTGCAGTGGGTTAAAGCACAGGCCAGTGGTGTAGGGTGTTGGGGGCAGTGTGAGAGTATTCAGCCGAGTAAGAGTGGGAAGCAGAACAGGTGGATCGACTGAACACACTGCAGAGGGGGGCAGCAGGCAGGTCAAGAGAGGTCTACAGTGCCTGAGTCACCTCCCAAGTGGGGATTAAACTAGTGCTGCAGTAGTTTCAGAGGCTGCAGATAGCTTCATAGTGTTGTGCTTTAAACCTGTTGAGTCACCAGGGAGGGCATGCAGGGGTTAAGTCTTAGCCCAATCAAGATATTGCCAGCCACTCTGGGCAGAGTTCAGTCCCCCTGCTGTGCTCCTCAGCAGTATATTTCAGTAGATATGCCTATTCTGCTCCCCATTCTGTCTGGTAAATCTTCTCATCCCTGGCATCTCTGACGGAGACCCCAGTTCTTTTATGTATAAATAAATAAAAATAAATCTTTAAAACAATGCAAAGGCAAGTTAAGAGAGTGTGAAACAGTATTAGGAAAAGATCTGATGAAAGAATATATTTTTGTGTGAACAATATGCAAAAAAACTATTAAAATCTACAAACAACTATAAAAGACAACCTAACTTCAAATGCATTAAAATATGTCAACATAAACAGTCATTAGGGAAACTCAAAAGGAAACCAAAAATGAGACACCTTGAACAACTTTCACTGATTAGCATCGCCAACTGTTGATAAAGTAATGGGACAACTGGGATTCGCATATATTGTTGTAAGAGTTGTAAAACTATATATCACTTTGGAAAAATAATTTAGGCACTTTCTTATAAAGTTAACAAATACTTACCACGTGGCCCAAATTTCTACTCTTTGATATTAACACATGTAAAATGAAAATAATTTCACACAAAAAACTTGAACACAAATGTCCATAAAAGCAATATTTACAATACCTCATATTGGAAATAGCTCAAACATCAATAAAGAGGTGAAAAAATTGTTATATATACAAAAAATGGAAACTATTCAATAGCTATGAAAAATGGATTACTGATCTAGTGACTCAAATATCAAACAAGAAGAAAATCAGATGCAAACATATATGTGAAATTGGACTTTGATGAGGTACTAGGAAATGTAAATTTAATCTGCAATGATGACAAGTATTGTTTGGGGTTGGAGTCTGGGATGGGACAAAAGACAATTTTTCAGGAGATAGAAATTTTCTGTGATATATTTATTGAGATGGTTAATTTATCAAAACTTATCAAATGTACATTTACAGGGAGTTTTGTTGATTGTACATAAACTCTGCCTAATAAAGCTGATTTTTTTTAATTGTAGGGAAGTCCTTTCTATGTTGCTCTTGCACTTAAAAAGGAAAGAAGAAAAAGTAAGTAAACTCTGAGAGATAAACTAACATTTCCTACCTACCTCCTTTCACCACTAAGCAGGACATTTTTTAAGTATCACAGAAACTATTTTTAATTGGTAATGTTGTCCCATATTGTCCACAGAGAAATTTTTTCAATTAAAGTGAGATTTTGTAAATGTAAGCCAGGCCCAGGAAGGAAATAAATCATTATTTATCATAATGAGGCCAAGGTTTATATTTTGGAAGGAATAACATAAGCCAGTATTCTTGAAATTAAGTGATCTAGAGAAGAATTTTCCTGCACCCCTCCATGATAACAAAAGGTATTTGCTCTTAAATTATTAAACAGTAAAATAAATGATAGCCATTGCTTATGAAGACTGGAACCAGATTTGAAATATCTATCTCCTCTGCATCCTCTATTTCCAATGACCTAGAGCACTTTCCTTTTTCCCTTGGTGCCCTGAAGCTTGGGCAGTTGACCATACTTTGACAGCCAAACATAGCCTAGTATAAAAAAGAAAAGAGGTAACTGGAACTGAAACTTTGTATTATAAGGAGCCAGAATTGGTGAATGCTAATAAATCATGTACCCAGCAGGAAGGTACCTAACCCACAGAAGGAGAACACTGTAAAATTTCTTAGTGAATTGGGTGTGGCTCCAAGGAGGGGTGAAGAATTGGGGTCACATTGAAAAAATATGTTGTACTCAGTCCTCATAGATGCAGTTGTTCGTATTCCTCCCACATGCAAACTCTATCTAGACCCATTCAAGAAATCACAAAACTTTCCAGTTATGGCCTTTGGCTTGAGGTCTTAATGCAAATTATGTCAGCACCCTAAGCAAAAACTTTAGGTGGCTTCCCAGTGAATTTAGAGAAGTATGTAACTACAATCTAACCTCACTCTCCCTTTTGAATATCAGCTCCTACTTATACTCAGTCTTTCCCTAGTCAACCAACCAATTGCTAGCCTTCCTTTATTATTTACTATCTTATAGCGGGTGCTTTCATACTTCAGGTGGGTTCTCCTCTCTTTCGTTACTCCTGTAGGAAAATAACAGTTTAATGTAATCAATTAGACTGTGAACTCCAAAGGGTAAGAAACAAAACTAAATTGATTCATATTATTTATTGAATGACCTAAGCCCTGGGTTATTAAAAGCAGAAAATTTTGCTTGTACAGAATTTATCTGAATTAGAATTCATAGCTTCTCATGCTTGGCTCAATATGGAAATCTGGAACAAAAAAAAATGAAACTAACCTACACACTGTTTAGTAAACAATGACAATCAATTTATAATTGATGCCATTTGATGTAAACAGTTGCTTTTGCTGGACTATCATATCTACATGTGCACTATTTCTATTAGTGGTCTGGTTATCCAAGAAGACTGAGAATCCATTTATTTGGAGCTCCACTTGTTTTAGTTTGTGTTTCTGTATACAAGAAATGGGGGAGGCTTGAAACATAGTTATAACATGGCAGAGGAAGAAAGGAAACAAAAGAAAGTGTAGGGGATGATTAAGTGTTTCTGAATTTACCCAGTGAAATATGGACAGTTTAAATGTCTTTGCTATTTGCTTCTTTTCAAACTGTGAGCAGTTTCAAACACCCCATGCTGCTCCAAGATTAATTGGGTTCTGCATGCTTTTGGCTTGCCCCAGGTACCAAGGAGAAAGGATTTTCACAGAACCTGGATTTGCCAGAGCAAAGAGAATATCTCATTAATGTATGATTAATAGCCATTTGTGCAGTGATTAATTAGTTACTTTGACAATAAACTGAGCCTACTTACATGCCTTTGCTGGACTCCAAGTTTCACATGTAGAAGAAAAAGAAAAAAAGTGTCTGTTTTGCATTGCTTCCTTCCTGCACCAAGACTGGAAAAAAATCCAAGGGCCTTTGCATATTCTGGTCTTGTCTGATTTCATCTGGTTTGTCTTTAAGAACAACAGCCCTGAAATGGAAGCTCTCGAGCATGATTGATGGCTACCCTTTCTATCTGCAAGCTGGAAATACAGAAAAGGATTTTCCCCCACAGGTCTTACTGCTTATTGGTACAAGAGTTATTTCCACTTTGCCACAGAATTGATTTGCAACATTGGTGTATGAGTTTGTATATTTTTCTCACTGGCCCGTCACAAAGCATAACTCAGCAAGTTTTGTGCGGTGTGACAGATTATGTAGCTAGGAGATTTCTGGTAATGTTTTCATTAGAAGGATGAACACATTGTCGTTAAGTTTTTGGGACTGGAATCATACAAATTCTGTACCTTGACATTTCACAAGCTATATTATTTAGTAGCACTCATTTTCCTCATATCCAATCTAATCCATTGGATGTCAAGAAGAGTCTTACATCTCTTATTGTCTCCTCTGTAAAATAAAGACATTAGGAAAACACTAAAGGATCGATAGCCGTAGGTCAAAGTTTGCATCCAGCTTCCTTCCAAATAAAACCATTTATTCAATTCAAAGAGAAAAGGAACAAAGAGAATGCTTTTTAGAGTAATTATTCATAAAAAAAACCTGAAACATCTTTTTTCTTTAGTAAGGAAAAATAGGCATATAACATTTTATTAGTCTTAGATGTAAATATAATGATTTCATATTTGTATGTACTATAAAGTGATACACACAATAAATCTGGTTCAAATCCATTACTTCAAAGTTATAAATATTCTTCTTGTAATGGGAACTTTTAAGATTTACTCTCTTAGCAACTTCAACTATACAGATTGTATTACTAACTATAGTTATCACACTGCGTAAATAATAACATTTCTATTATTTTATATAATTACAAGTTTGTGCCTTTTGTCCACCTAAGCCCATTTTGTATCCCACCTCTGGCAACCACTAGTCTTTTTCCTATATCTGTGAGGTTTTATTTTTGCTTTGTTTTTTATGTGTATGTAGGTAAGTTATTCTCTGTCTGGCTTACTTAAGTTGATAAAATAAACTCAAGTTCCATTCATGGTGTTGCAAAAGTCAAAATATCCTTTTAATGGCTGCATAATATTCTATCCTCCCACCCCCACACACAATGTCCATTTATCCATCAATGGATACTTAGGTTGCCTCCATATCGTGAGTGCTATGAATAATGCTGAAATGAACAAGAGGAAACATACATATTTTCTAGTTAATATTTTTGTTTCCCTCAGATAAATGCCTAGAAATACAAATACTATACCATATGATATTTCTAGTCTTAGTTTTTTGAGGAAGTTCTCTGCTATTTTTCTATAGTGGCTGCACCAGTTTACATCCCCACCAATGATTTATATCCTTGCCAGTGTTTTGTTATTTATTGCCTTTCTAAAATGTGTGAAGTCATAAATTGTTGTGCTTTTGATTCATGTTATTACGAGGTTTCACACCTTTTCATGTACCTGTTGATTATCCGTATGTCTTGTCTAGAAAAGATGTCTGTTTAGATTCATTTATTTTTTATTTTTTAAATATTTATTTATTTATGCATACAGATCTGGGATAAAGGCCAGAGGTGCAGGGGTGGGAGGATTCACCAGAGACAGAGTGGGGAGCAGAACAGGCAGATTGATGAAGTACACTGCTTAGGGGAGCAGTAGGTGAGTCTGGAGAGATCTGCTGAGTCATGTGGGTCAGTTCCCTGGCCCTGGATCCAACTTGTGCTGAAGTAGCTATGGTTAGCTTAGCTGTGCTGCACTTTAACCCACTGCACCACTGGAAGGCCCCATTACCATTTTTTAATCAGATTGGGTTTTCATTGCAATTGCATTATATAACTACTTTAAAAGTTTTGTATATCAACTCATTACCAAAATATGATTTGAAAATACTTTATGCCATTCAGTAGACTGCCTTTTCATTTTCTTTGTGGTTTCCTTTTCTATACCATAGGCTTTTTTTTTTTTTTAAAGATTTATTTATTTGTGCAAACAGAAGTGGGGTACAGTCCAGAGGCTCAGGGGCGGCAAGAGGTTTCACCATAGACAGAGTGGGGAGCAGAACAGGCAGATTGACGAAGTACACTGCTGAGGGGAGCAGCGGGCGGGTCAGGAGAGGTCTGCCACGCCATGTGGTCACCTCCGGGGCAGGCAGGAATCGAACTCATGCAGAAGTGGCTTTAGTTTCTCAGTGTTGCACTTTAACCCGCTGTGCCACCAGGGAGGGCCATACCAGAGCTTTTTAACTTAATATAGTTCTACTTGTTCATTTTTGCTTTCATTTCCTTTACTTTTGTTAATCAGATCTCCAAAAATCAAGAGTGATGTCAGGAGCCCTTCCTGGCATCACAGGAGTTAAAGACAGTGTTATTAGCATTTGCCATCCACTGCAGCATGAGTTTGATTCCCAGCCAGGGAGCTGACCCTCATGGTGCAGCAGACCTCTCCTGTCTCGCCCATTGCTCCTCTGAGCAATGTATTTCATTAGATCCGCCTGTCTGTTCCCTACTCTGTCTCTGGTGAATCCTCTCACTGTCTCACCCTCCCTACACACATACCTCTGGCCTACACTCCAGCTCTTGTATGCAAAAATAAATAAATCTTTAAAAAAAAAAAGTGATGTCAAGCCATTTACTGCTTATGATTTCTTCTAGGAGTTTTATAGTTTCTTCCCATTTTGATAATTTTTATGGATCTTAAAAACTAAATTAACCAAAATGAAAATGACAAAATAATCAAATGTAAAACATAAGATTTGTTTATTGTTAAAAACAGTAGCATAGTGATTTGATAGTGGTAACATAGTACCATTTCTACTTCTTAAATATGTTCAGAGATGAAGAATAAAAGAGGTCTAAGCCTAAAAAAAGTCAAAATAAAACACAATAAATCACTTCCACTTTTGTAATTTTCAGGGTTTTCGTGATAAAAATAAAAGTATTAGGATTAGTAAGATGAAAGTGTATTCAGTTAGTAGCAAAAGATTGCCACTGCCATTTTCCTTTCCTTGTCTCATTCCTTTCCTTCATCTCTCATAGTCACTGCAGGATATATATACATATATGTGTGTGTATGTATGTATGTACACATGCATTCATATATACATATACATATATGTGTGTGTGTGTGTACCAAAACTGTATATCTCAGGTAAGAAAGTGAAGGGAGAACTTAAAGAATATAGCTGGTAACTTCTCTCATCATTCTAAGAGCCTGCC
This sequence comes from Condylura cristata, assembly GCF_000260355.1. Lineage (NCBI taxonomy): Eukaryota > Metazoa > Chordata > Mammalia > Eulipotyphla > Talpidae > Condylura > Condylura cristata. Next base: position 12,305,232 of record NW_004567113.1, read on the forward strand.
CCACCTCCATATTTTAACATCTCAATTGAAATCAGGAATGTTTTATAATCATTGGTTGGTCTTAGTTTAATTGGCAGCATTTCTTATTTCTTAATGGAATATAAAATATTGGTGTGACATATAATTGATGAAGTCTTAAATTTGATGAAATGTACTAAATAGCTTACATGAATCAACAGCAGATAATGCCACAGAATTCTCAGGTATTCCACTAGGTGGCCTGCAGAGGGCAGGCCAAAGAACAGTGGACCTATGTCTGAGCACTGCAAACCACTTTCCATTTTCCAGTCTACATGTTAAGGGGAAACAGCTTTAAAGAATTGGAAAAGTAATATTCATCAATTTAATATCACTCTTGGGGAGAGTGTTAGTGGAGTCTCTTTTTAAAGATTTAATAATTTCTATATAAAGCTCTGGCATATATGTGTTATAAAGCATATAAAAATAGGCCCATCATCAAGGATAAGCATAGTAAGCGTAATAGGAATTGCTGTCATTTGACAATTTCAATTACCAAATTCATCATAAATTAAATATATCCCCAAGAAAACTCAACAAGTAGCATATCCAAGTAAAGCATTCATTTTATGTAAATTAAAACTAATAATAAGTATCTTTTGATTTTCTGATTGTCTTAAGTGTATGAAATATTGCCAGTAATGCAATTAGTTTATATCTTTCATTTATTCTTAAAATGCCCTAAGTCCTTCAGAAATTCAGTCTGTCCATGGTTTTTTTTTTTTTTTTAATTGAGGGAACAATGGTTATATGGTACAGAGGTATGGAATCATACCTCTTCACATGTATGCTATTACAACATACTCACCATCAAGGTGCCCACAAGCCTTCACCATAGCCCACTGGGCCCTATCAACACTTAGCTCTCCACATTCTCCTGTCTTCTCTGGCAGCCTCAGATCTACAGTCAGATTCCAACAGGATGTTTTTATTTAGTTACGTCAGAACCTTTGTATTTTTTTTTTTATTCCTCATATAATTGAAATGATGTGGTGCTTATCTTTCCCTTTCTGACTTATTTTGTATAGTAAAATCCCCTTCAACTCTTCCTATGTTGTCACAAATGTCAGAAGTTCATTTAAGAGGGAAAAGAAGGTTCTAAATTCCCAGTTAAATAATAAAAAACATTCAATGCTAGACATTCATTTGCCAACATCACTAGTAAGTGGGACTCTCAGACAACATAGATTAAAGTTTGTCTTCCATGAATAATGTAAAGAGAAAGAAGCTTCTAAATTCCCAGCTAAAAAGTTACTATGCTTTGTCTTTTCCCACTTTTGTCCCTGGCGAATGGCTCCAACAAAGAACAGTGTTGAGATGAAAGATTTTGTCATCAGTGTGACCAGAGAATAGACCACTAATATTCACAAACTAATCCATGGAATGGAATTCAAGAAGCAGATTTCCAGAAATTAGCCATAAGTGAAATGGCACTACATCTGTCTGCACTGACATTACTCTCAACAAAACATGGCAAAAGTAATAAGAAACATTTTATACATATCTATATGGGGGTATCTAGAAACATGAAGTTCAACATTTTCCAAACAAACTGCATATTTTGGTTATCAATGAACTTGTTACAACTTTCAAAGTCAACGTGAGTGAAAACTAATGACTAATAAAATTGTCAATTGGTTGACAAAATTATAAAACTGTAAAAATAAATAAATAAAAACAAATAATTACTTGCTTTCATTCAACGATAAACATACATTTCCCAAAATCTCTATTTAGTGCAGCCCTTGACATACATAGAATAAAGTTTTTATTTCATGAATCATTCAACTTAAATCAAAAGTGGGAAAGACAAAGGATTCTACATTCAGATTTATACTACTTTTACTTGTTCAGCGCTGAGGAATAAAATGGAATTCTTTCTGTTCGAATAAAAGTCAGTGCTAAGGCAAAATTAGCCAATTCACTTTAACTTTAAAAGGATTTTCTTAAAACCATAAACAACAAGTGTTGAAACAGCAACACTTTCAGAAACAACTGAAAAGGTCTAGAAAAAAAGGAATCCTCATATGTTGTTTGTAGTTTGTAGATTAGAGAAAACAGTGTGAGGTTTTCTCAAAATAGTAAAGTTAGGTCTAGCATATGATCTACTACTTCCACTCTTAAGTATCTACCCAAAGGAAAAACATCAATTTGAAGCATCACTTATATGAGCTAAATTATGAAAACAACCTATATGCCCAATGGCAGATCACTGGATTAAGTGTGGTATGTGATCACAATGGAATCTACAGGGCTACAAGAAAGATAAAATCTTTCCTTTTGCAACAATATGGGTGGAACTAGAGGAGATTATGTTAAATAAAATTAGGGGGAAGCAGAAGACAAATATGGGATGATTTAACTCATATGTGAAATTAAAGATACAAAGAAAAGGATTAACCTAAAACTTAACCCAAACAAGCCCTAGCAATGTGAATTGAGGCTTCAGAGAAAGAAGGTGGAGGAAGAAAGGGACAGAGGAGTCCTAGTGGGGTACGTGAGAACTGCATGTGCCCCAGTTTGGATGTGGTATGGTAAAAAAGATCTTAAGAAATGTAAAGGTGTACCCCTAAATTACATGCAGTATAGCAAACACTACTTCAAAAAAATTATTATAGTTTTAGAAAGGTAGAACAAGAAAATTTCAAGCAACAAGAAGAAATGATTAAGCTATGGTAAACTGGGTTTTTCTTAATAATAAAAAAATGAAAGTAATGAAATTGTGCTCAATAAGTATAGATGGCCATCATCTGAAACCAAGATTGAATTTCGGAAAATGGAAATTCCAGATTTGTTATTTATGTAATCATTACAGTGGACTTGAATTCTATAATTATTCTATTGATTATCTCAACTTTAGTCATCTTCATTCATTAAGGTTTTCACTGAGAATATTCAATACTTAAAATCACTGTGCATGTGCTTGTTTTTAATTACATGCAAAGTCACTGTGCTTGTACATGTTTTTGGTTATATTACACATGAATAAAACAAAACTCTAGCCAAGCCCACTTCATTTCTTAGCAACCAGTGAGAGTCAGTGACAATGATGTAATCAGCTTAATTATGACTTTCTGATGTCTCTTTCCTGTTCATTTTTCTTTTTTTTTCCAAATTAGTTTTAATCTACTTAATTTTATAACAGTCTTTGAAATTATGATTGAAAAATAGAGACAATTTCCTTTCAAAACACTCACAAGTTCATAGAGACTAAATTCCCACACAGTCTCAGTGGGTGTGTGGCATTTAACATGGGGGATAGATAGATGAGAATTGTGAGTCTATGTATATGTCTGATTTTTGTCTTGGGATGTAGGCCCACTATAGCCCCTTTGTTCTATGAGAAAATAGAAGTTCAGATACTTACACAAAATCCCTAATTTTTTTTTAAAGATTTGTTTATATATGCATTACAGAACTGGGGTGCAGGCCAGAGGTGTAGGGGCAGTGAGAGGATTCATCAGAGACAGAGTGGGGAGCAGAACAGGCAGATCACTGCCTGAGGGAAGCAGCGAGCGGGTCAGGGGAGGTCTGCTGCGCCATGTGGATCGCCACCAGGGCGGGCAGGAATCGAATTCATGCTGAAGTGACATTTTTAGCCTCTTAGTGCTGTGCTTTAATCCGCTGCGCCACCAGGGAGGGCCCAAAATCCCCAATTTTTTTAAATGAAAATGAATTAATTAGTTAAAACAGGTCAAACATATTTAGAACTTACTTTGGTTCATGTGTCTTTAGTTATACATCTCCTGCTCAGGGATACCAGTGTAAGCTCCCTTATTTAAGCAATAGAATTGCTGCAACTATTCCTAAGAGAGCCATTCCTTTCTGGTTTAAACAAATGGATGAACTGATAGAACTCAAGGTTGGAGGGGACGTGTAAAAGGGAAGAAAGCACAATGGTTTATGATGATTTGGCAGTGGGTCCACGATGGTGGCAATAATTAATGAGGATATTGAAGTATTGCCACAATTAAAATTAATTAATTAATTAATTAAATATAGCAAACATATCCACATGCCTTTTAAAATTAGCAGTAAAGAGTTTAAATATCTCTTTAATGATAATTCAATTAAATACATGTTGAAATGACAACAATTTTGATATATAAGGTTAAACAAAATATAGTATTAAAACTTTTTAAAAACAAGCTTTAATTCAGTACCTTGTGGGTGATTATAGGAAGTCCTCTAATCTGGATTTTCTTACAATCTCTAAAACATAATACAATGTTTCTGACATATTTTGTTCCCACAGGATCTTTCAACACATTTCAAATATCTTCCAAATTCCCAAAGTACATACACAATATATATTTACGTAGGCCCTATCATTTCAGGCTCTGTACTAGGCACTGGAAAATTAGTAACAAAACACACAGCCCTTTCTTTGTGGGCAACCACTGCCTAATAGGATTAAAAAGATATAAAGAATTCATTGTATGGTATAATAGCCGTCATAGTAAATTACATACCAAAGCACAGTTGACCCTTGAACAATGTAAGGGGTTAGGCCACCAAAGCCCACAGTCAAAAGCCTATATATGACCTTTCACTACCCCAAAACTTAATGACTATTATATCCTTAAGTACTGCCATTGACTGGAAGTCTAACTAATAACTTAAACAGGCTTTTCACACATATTTTGTATGTTACATGTATTATATACTTCATAGCAAAGTTAGAAAAAGGATTAAGAAAATCAAAAGAGAAAATATATTATAGGACTGCATCTGATTGATCAATACCATAAGTTGATATCATTTGTTTGTTAGAATGTCTATGTGTAAGTGAATATATGGAGATCAAACCTGTATTGTTTTAAAGGTCAAGTGTATAAAAGAAACAAGAAAAACAGAGGGGAAAACTAGATGGGAATTCATGAGAGGAATGCAAACAAATCCTTGGGAAAAATCACCAAGCAGAGGCACCAAACTGGGAAGGAAATGTACATGGCAATCTGGAAGGGAGGAGTCGAGGGCTATCTGTTGGAAGACAGCAAGTTTGTGTGCCTGGAATGAAGAAGCAGAACTGTAGCCACAGAGACAAAGGATGTCTTGAGTGCTCCCTATGTGACCTGAAGGAACGGGGTATTTCCTGATCAAGATGGTTAGAAGTAGGATAATGAAATGATGATGCCAAGATACTGAAATATGACTGTATGACCCTCTTCTTTCTGACAGGTAGACACATCATCCACCATCCCCTCAAAGGACCCATCTACACACAAAGAAATGGGTACAAGTAGTTTGGCCCCATACCCCATGGGGATCTATTCCCTTCAATTTGCTTTCAGAGCTGGTGAAATGAAACGCAGCAAACATCACTTCTAGATTAAATAGAATTAAGGGAAGAAAAGTAGTAAAAACAGTTATATTCACTATCATCAGAGAAAAAGTATAATTTGAGGTAGTCCACATGGAGAGAATTTTGAAATGAAGTCAAGAACTGGTATCATACAGAAAAACATAGAACCTGACCACTTTGATTCTGTCTGATTATTCTACAAGAACTTGTTAGTTTTATCTGGAGATGGATTCTGATAGCCGCCAAGTGCCAGCACTATATGAGATAGCATTACAAAACAACACAGAGATGTCTACACCGAGGCATATTAATAAACAGCTAACATCTAGCTGTGGTTCAGAATTCATACAGTTTTCTCTCTGCTGAGTACACAGTAACACAGTGTAGGTAATATGTGCAGTCACACCTTTAAAATAAATGCAGTCTATTAATCAAACAGGACCCAGGCTAGCAGGGAAAAGAAATCTTGAAAATGTGATTTTTATAATACTGCTTGCCCCTCCATGCAAGTTTTGGCTTTCTGCCAGCCACTGAGGAGATAGTATTGCATGAGATAAGGGACCTGATTCTGATTATAAGGGAGCTTGCTATGTTTCTTCAAATATATACATGTGTGTGTATGTATGTATGTATGTATATGTACATTTTAAAAGTAAACTGTTTCAGACTCTTCCATGCATTTAGCTGAGAGTAATAGAGCCCAAATCATTGTCCTCTAGAGAGGGCACTTGCAGGAAAAAGTAAAGAAAGGTCTCTATAAGAACCAACGCCACTCCTCGAGTTCCTGTCGCACCTGAAAATTTAAGGACACCACCTTCCTGCCACACTGCTCTTGGCCATTTTCTTTCCAAATGCACAGGCCTTCTCCATGATCTTTTGTTTGACCCCAATTCTGAAATAGCAACCTGGAAACTCCAAAGTTTTCTGATTCCTGTGGCAAAATATTTGGCTGATAACAAGGGTGAAGTTCACAATAAATTTTATTGAATTAGAGATGATAAAGATAGTCTTACTAACAATTTATATTTTAAGTGTGTTTACATAGATATAAGAAGAAAAATGCATGATGATAAAAATGAAATCTTTTCACCAGTTTGTTAGTTTTTGCAAAGAAATTGCAATGAAAAAGATAACATTAATAAAATCAATCTAAAATATGTCATAGGCAACATATAATATATACTTACATACAATTAAAGTTGACATAACTATTTTGGAATACTAGAGTAGAGCTCTTTGTGATGACAGAATAAGCAGATTAAAAAACCTCACAAGGATAAAGAATTCTGAGCAAGATTAACAAACTTGAACTAATTGGCATGAGAGTACTTCAGCCTTTCCCAAACTTTCTCAGAATTTTTTTTACCAAATTTGACCATATTTTTGGCCATGTTTAGACCTCAATACACTTCAAAGAATTTTAATCATTCAAGATATATTTTTGGTATAATAGAATTAAGATAGAAATTATTAATAATAGAAGTTAATAATAAAAGTACAAAACTTTATAACTCAATATTTATGAATACAACTGGGCATATATAAATAGCTAATGGCAAAAAAATTATAATGGAAAATAGAATTTTTTTAGGATTGATTTATTTATGCACACAGAAGTGGGATATTGGCTAGAGGTGTAGGGGCAGTGAGAGGATTGACCAGAGACAGAGCAGGGAGCAGAATAGGCCGACTGATGAATTACACTGCTAAGGGGAGCAGCGGGCAGGTCAGGAGAGGTCTGCCACGCCATGTGGATCACCTCCAGGTATGGGGATCAAACTCATGCTGAAGTGGTTTTAGCTTCTTAGTGCTGTGCTTTAACCTTCTGTGCCACCAGGGAGGGCCCAATTAGAAAATATTTTTGACTGATTAAAAACATGAAAATTATGGTCTATAACTAAGTGTGACAAGCTATATTTTTCCATTGACTATGCAAAAAATCTTATATAAATTCTTAGACTGTCATCCAAATGGCTCTACAATATAATTTGTATAATTTGTATAATATAATATACAATATATAATACTGTATAATTTGTATAATATAATTTAACTTACACTGTGTGCATTATTCTCAAGATTTCACCAAACATTTTATATACTTTGATTTGCTTATTGTTGAAAAGAGCATCAGAACCAAAGATGAATTCATCAGCTTCTTCCATTGTTCCCCAAATAATTTCAATTATCTTGAGGAATTAGCATATTTTTTTCATTGTAATATAATTAACCAGGTACATTTTGGTCTCCAGAAATTTGAAATTCATACTCAATTCCAGTGAATATGAGGATTTTATAATTTTCCTGTTTATGTTTTAGTCCCTTGTCTTCAATCTTCTTGGGAAGATGTTAAACTTTTATTATAATTTATCTATTTTTTCTTTCATGCATCTGGATATTTTCCTTTAAAAAAATAATTTTAACAATATCTTTCCTGTAAATGGTCTGTATCTCGTATAGAACAAAAAGAAGCAAATATGAACATATCAAACTCCAATCTAATGACCATACTTTAAACTTCCAAAGCTTTATGCCTTTCTTCTTGATTTTTTTCTCAGCCCAAATTACTCCCACCTCACTATCACCACCCATTGTCAAAATATTTTACTCTATATATTCCATTGATAAGCAATGCATCCTTCTTTAAAGATCATCTTGAAAGTTGGCATCTCATAAAATTTCCCTTGTTCTCACTGAGTAAAAATAACATAAAATTCACATTCTAGTAACAGAAAACCTGACTCAAAATTATTCATTCAACTTCTCTTACTCTGCACTTTCCCACATGTTGCCTTTCCTTAGGCTGATGTTGGGTAACTGCAGCATAGTTGGGCACCACAGTTAGTCATGGAAATATGTAAAGGAACCAAGGACCCATCATCTCTCTTACTTGAAAGTGAGAAAAGATTTCCCAGAAATCCTCCCCCACAATCATTATTGGTCAGAGTTGAGTGCATAATCATTCCAACCATAAACAGGAGAAAATAATGGGATTCCTTTTGGAGGCTTAGATTAAGCAACATAAATGCTTTGAGTCAAGACATGAAGTTAGTACCCCCTAAGAGCCTATGATTGTGTGGAGAATGGTAAACATTCATTCAACAAAACTGAAGATCTGTTAAAAAGGAAAATAGAAGGAAGTGAATTTTGGGTAAATGAATGGTAGATTCTCTAACTGAATTTCTCCCTCCCAGAATAACCTGTGGCATTTTATTGGTCCAATTCATAACTCACATCGTGTATTCTGTAGTGAACTTTCATACTAAACATCTCATTTCTACTTTCTACCAGCATTAAGTTCTTTGAGATTATTCACCTGAGTACCCTCCTCAACAACCTGAAAGATAACACCCAACAAGTATATGTTCAACCAAGTTCATCATTTTCCTCCTAGGCTGCATGAGAATAAAAACTGGGTTTCCTTAGATTTTTTTTTTTTGTCCATATTAGATACTCTTGTGTAGCTTCATGTTTTGATTTGAGGTGGCTGCCTGCTATTAACTTCCACCCAGTTGTCCACACATATAAAAATGATGTTATAAACTTGCCTACATAAATCTTGTGCTTTGATTTTTCAATAGTGAAATGAATGCCTCATTCATCAACATATGTTCGCTCATTTGGTTCCCTTTCCGACCCATTTGTAGACTGTCTGTCAGGGCCTGGGTGCAAACTGAGGCTAACAGACAAAGCTTTTCTCTGTGCAAAGGTGACTGGCTCACACCTGGATCAAGTTTAAGGTCTAGGCCTCATTAGCACCATGTTCAAATCCTGCAGCGAGTTCCCAGCCAGACCTCGAAGAGCAGCACAGACAGCACACACTGCCATGGAAAAGCCAGGCCCTGCCACGAGGAGCCAGAGAACATCTGGTAGACCAAAGGGTGACTGCAAAATACTCAATGTTTGAAGAAAGGACTACCCCACCCCCAACCTCACCAGGCCTCACATTTGAAGAAATATGTCTCTTCACTCAAAGTTGTTCTCCTTCTCCTCATACGAACAGCAACTTCAGTTAATCCCAGTGGTTCTTTTCTCCCTAATATGAGCACAATTTGAGTATAAGCAAATGTTGTTTCCAGGATCAAATGAAATGTTTTATTTCTTTTAATTAGATATCATCCTAATCAGCTCTTTTGAAAAAGTAAATCCTGGAATGCATACATACCACTCTTCCTCACATGGAGGAAAAGATAGATATAACATTCTATGAAAAAGAAGTGAAACAAATAGAAAATTCCTAGCTAACTCCTGAGAAGCCAATCTGGCCACATTTCCAGCCACTGCTCTGACTGAAAATACCACTGACTCCATATTATAGCTGTTGGAGCACATTTAAGCATTAATGTCTGGCCAGTTGGTAGAGGGAAAATAATCATCATGCATGCCCCAAGGGCCTTGGGGATTCACAGGAAAGAATCCTCTAGGATACCCACTCAGAAAGGTCATTTGTAAAATGCCAGACTAGGATCAGGAATATAAAATTTGTTTAGGAATTTAAAGCTATTCTACACCCTTCAATACATCTCTCTGAGTTGAAAATCCAGTGCTATTTAAGAAGTCAGGGTGCTGGCACGTTAAATTGTCTTATGGTGGCACTGTCACATAGGATTCAGGATATATCAACGCTTTGCTTCTTATGTTGACTGTTTTATATTATAGAAGCATTTTTATATAAGCAAGATCCCGTTGATGTATCCCTCTAAAGTTGAAAATCCAGTGCTATTTAAGAAGTTGGGGCACTGGCATGTTAAATTGTCTTATGGCAGCAATGTCACATAGGATTCAGGGTACATCACCGCTTTGCTTCTTATGTTGGCTGTTTTATATTATAGAAGCATTTTTATACAAGCAAGATTCAGGAAAAAGTCCTTTAGCTAAAACAAGGGGAGGAATGATGACTCCTTCCAAGTGACTAATATGTACATTACTGTGAAAACAATGTAATTTCCTCAGCTAAAGATTGGCACAGGGGAGTCAAGGTACCACTATGTGAATGAATAAATGAGCAAATATAGATTAGGCTTGTACTGACACTATGACATTAGACTTTACTTAGCCTCTATGAGCCTCAGTTTCCCCATTCATAATTTGAGCAGAATAATGTAAATAGGTTAGATGTGATAAGCCAGGTATTTATGTCTGATACAATGTTTAACACACTGTCATATTCCAAGAGATGCCCATCATTGTGGTGATTATAATGGTTTTATGCCTAGAAGAGAAGTGATGGACTAGGAGATTACAACTCTTAAACTATGACTGTAAAGATGTTTTGAGCACTGGAACACAGGAAAATTAAACTAAGTCAAGTAGACATAGTAAATCACGTCTTGGCAAAAAAGAATGTCTCCAATCCACGAGGAACCCAGATAGCAACCTCACATAACATGACCTTCAAGTGAGACATACTTAAGATTGGATAAACTGGGGCCCTTCCTGGTGGTGCAATGTGTTAAAGCACAGCACTATGAAGCCACTACAACATGAGTTTGATCCCCAGACAGAGAGCTGACCCACATGGCATAGCAGGCCTTTCCAGTATCACCCACTGCTCCCCTCAGCAGTGTATTTCAGCAGATCTGCCTGTTCTGCACCCCACTCTGTCTCTGGTGAATCCTCTCACACACACCCCTATACTTCTGGCCTGTACCCAGTTCTTGTACGCAAAATAAATACTTTTTAAAAAATGATTGGATCTACTGGTTAAGAACAGAACAGGACTACCATCGAAACTGCCTGACTGAGTGGGCAGGATCTCCACCATCAGACACCAACTGAGTACAAAATTTGGAGAGAG
>NW_004567113.1:12317241-12347045 GCF_000260355.1 Condylura cristata
CCACTCTGTCTCTGGTGACTCCTCTCACCCTCCGCATTTCTGGCCTGTACCCCAGTTCTGTACAAGTAAATAAATAAATCTTTAAAAAAAAAAAAAAAAAAGTAGGAAGTCTGGCTTCAGAATCTGTGATCTTAATATTTTTTACTTTATTACGTTAAGTATAAAGTAGAGTTTGCAAATATTGCTAAAGCATTCAAGTGATTCACTAAAAACTGCAAATGTAGGGCAAAATAATAGATTTTAAAGTCTAGCAAATCACATATCGTAAACAGAAGTAACTATAATGCAAAATAGCAGGTGCTAAATAGTAGTGACATGGTAGTTTCAGCAAAGAAGAAATTGTTCCTGTCATAGATGGAAACATTTTGATGGCAGAGTCAGAATTTAAGGCAGGGACTGAAGAGTGGATAAAATTCAAATATGGAAAGATATCATAAAAATACATTGTAGGATCATCATTTTTATCCATAGCTCATATCAGAACCACCTGAGGAAAAAATTTAAAGTAGCAATGCTTGAACTAATACAGATTAAAATAATAGTGCCTAAGATATCACCACATACTCAGCAGAGCAACCAAAGTTAAAAATTCCAAAAAGTAGAGTATTGGTGAGATGCAAAACTACCAGACTTTTCACACATTCCTGGTGGAAGTTTATATGCAAGATTCTAAGATGTGATATGGCAATAGTGACAAAAAAAAAAAAAAATTACCACATGACCCAGCAATCCCACTCCTGAAGAAATGAAAACACATCCACACAGAGACTCCAATGCAAATATGGCGAGAACATTATTCACAGCAGCCAAGTAATTGGCAACAGCTTAATTTCCCTTCAATTGGTAAAATATAACCAAATTATGATTTACTCCATACTACTGAATTCTGCTCAGCAGTAAAAATGGACAATGTGAATGAGTCTCAAAAACATTAGTGTGTGTTCATAGTCAGACTTAAGTGACTGCACTCTAATTTCATTGGTGTAAGTTTTAGAAAGGGCAAACCGAGAGCAACAGAAAGCAGTAAGTAGTTGTCTGGGTGAAATGTCAGAAGACGAGCCTCTGCAAGCTGTCCAAGGAAATTTAGGGGGAGAGAAGGGTTCTGCGCTTTGATTGTGGTGGTGGTTCTACCAATGTAGACAATAAATTTCTTAAGTCTATATAGCTAAATGGACGGATTTTATTGCACATAAATTGTACCTTAGTATTCTGGCACCTCAACACAGATCAATTAAATCAGAACTGCTGAGAGGTCCGGTATTTATATTTTTTTTTGTTGTTTTTTAATATTTACTTATGCATACAGAAAAGGGGTACAGCCAGAGCTGGAGGGGGTGGTGAGAGGATTCACCAGAGACAGAGTAGAAAGCAGAAAGGGGGGATCAACAAAGGACACCGCTGAGGGGAGCAGCAGGCGAGCAGAAGTTGTTTGCCGCACCATGTGGATCACCCATGGGGCTGGGGATCGAACTTGCACTGAAGCCACCACAGCTCTGCAGTGCAGTGCTCCAACCCACTGGGCCACCAGGGAGGGCCCCGGTATTAGTAATTTTTAAAGTTCCCCAGGATCTACAAAGATGCAGCCAGAATGAAGAATTGCTGTTTGAAGAAAAAGAAACAATGTCTGCAAACATAGACATAAATAAATACTTTTTATTTTTTAAAAATTAATTTTTGTTAAAGAGTAAAACTGGGCAACTTCAGGAAACATTAACTGGACCACAGTGTACATAACTATGAATAGGGTAAATATGTCTAGAAATATAACTCAGAAAGATCATGGCAGCCATGTTTTTTCCAGTGAATGAATATTTCAGGCTATCCATCAGAAAAACTATTTCATCCTGAAAATATGTAGAGAAAATATTCTCAACATTTTAAAGTGAAAACATTAAGATTCATGTTTCTGTATATATCATTATTGCTATTAATAGTAAACATTCTTTGAATTATACTATGTTTATAGAAACAGTTATACTCAAGATGAGAACTTACTCATCTACCACTATGTGATCATGAGTGAGTTTTCTATTTTTAATCTCAACAAACCTTTTTAAACTATAACATCATGAATTAAGCTAAAGAATTTCCAGACTCCTAGCTTTTCCTTACTTCCTCACTTGCAAATCAATTAATTAAGAATATGACATAATGAAAATCACTGTGCAACACAGTCTCAAGGGCCAGGGATCTGAAGTCAGTGTGGATCGGTAGCCCGTTTTCTCTCCTCTTGTTTTCTTCAGGGACTCACAGTGCTTGTCCTTCCATTTTCTTGCTTTTCTTCATCCTACAGCTCATTTTTCTGCTACCTTATCTTGTACATGCCCCCAATTCTACATGAATTTTTTACTCACTTTCCTGAATTGAAGAATTTGATCACTGTCTCCAATCGTAAACATGACCCTGCAGCTCGGGTCCTATGTCAACTTGATGCTTTCATCTCTGGCAGTTTCTTAGCTTCTGGGGACAGCAGGGGGAGCAGGGTAAGTGTAATGTATAGGACTTCTCCTTTCTGTGCAGCTCTTGAGTGATGCCATCCAGTACATTAACAATATAGCTGTTCATTTTTTGCTTTGCAGTATTAATGATGGATAGGGATTTACTTTTATTTATTGACTATAACTTCTGGAGGTTTGTGTAAGTGTGCATATATGTATTTGCTCAGGTAACATTCTTCTACTGTTTATTTTTATTTATTCTGAAAAAAATGATCAAAATATTAAATATGTTAAGGATATAAAATTTTCCCAAATAGTAGATTTGTAATTTTTTAAAGGTACTATTTTTTTTATATCCCACATGAAAGGAAATCTTTTGCCCTGGACAATCTGATTATTTTAGCCATTCTTTGATTTGTGTAGCAAAATCCTAAGAAAGAATAACTACATGGTCTTAGCATAGTAGATAATATGGGAGGCTACATATAATTTACATTATATGTAAATATAATATAGTAGAAAATGTGAGAGGCTACATTTAATTTGATAATTAAAATAACCATTGCCTGAGAATTCTGAAAAGTGAAAACAGGGTTTTCTTAGGCAACAATATGTGAAGATGAAGATTTGTTCTTCTCAGTCAAAAGCCAAAGGATCAGTAATGAAAATAAACAATCATCCAAAGAAACCCCTATCATTAACTGCAACAAGATGGTTTGTAAAATCCAATCCAGCATATGCTTATGCAAGTCATAACTTGGATTAGAATTTCAACTCATGAAGTTCTTATAAATACAAAGATTGATATTGTAATAAACAAGAAAGGAAAATTCTAGAGCTGGAAACACAGTTATCTAAAGACTCTTAAGCTTTATTCTGAACAGAGACAATGAAGATTTTCTGAAATAAGCAATGAACACATGAATGTAAACATAAAGAGTAAGAAAAGGATGCAGACAAGACAAAGTTCCCTCCTGACTTTCACTTATTCTACAGTACCTATTTTAATTAATAAATCAGTCATACTTAGTTCTATTACTTTGTAACATATATGGCATTTCTGTGCATCCAAGCATAAGTACAGGTACATATATATAGTTGAAGTAACAGTGCATGTAAAACATCCTAGAGCATATGTTCAGTCTCTGTTATCTAACCCTTTGTTGTTTGTAATTTAATTAAGTGACTTCCAACACCAGGACGAGAACTAAGAGTGCTACCTCCTGTGTTCATTGGTTTCTCGGTGTCTGTCTGTCTGTCTCTCTCCTCTTATTATTGTTTTAAGAGTAACTCAAAAATTCTTGCTGGCATTTTCATGCTAACACAATTTTACATAGCTGTATTTAAGCTTTCTTGTGAAGGCAGGCTACGCTCCCATGTGAAACTCATGTCAGATTTTTTGGGCCATTAAGCCTCCTTCAGGTTATGGTGCTGTTCTGCTAGTAGAAAATATAAATTGCTTACTAAAAGCCAGGAAGGAAAAAAATAAGTCCCCAAAAGACAGAAGTCAAAGCCTTTAGATCACATGCATCATCACATGCATCTGCACCTGGCAGCACAGTAAATTGGTGAGTGTGGCTCAAAGAATCTTCTACAGTATGGTAAGTAAAGCCAGAAAAGAACAGAATGACATACAGTGAAAAATAATCTGCTGATCAGCTAAGCTTACTGTTGAACTCCAAAGGTTAAGGCAATGTAATCATCCTCACTCTACAAGGAAAATTCAGGATTGCCTTAATTATTTTGTTCTTATTAATTTTATTCCCAGTTCAACATTATATCCAACAAATTAATAGGGAAATCCTTTACTTCTCATATATATATAACTTTCTGTTATCCAAGATGGCAAAGGTATTTTGGTCTTATAAGAGGGTTTTGGGAACTCACAGAAGTTTTTTGCCTGAGTCTCCAAAGGCCTGGTCCAGGACAGAGATGTAAATCAATACTCCGACTATCCTAATGGAGGTAAAAGCTACAGATTGAAAAAACTATTGCCTTAAATCTTCAGACATCAGAATGTTGATTCAGGAGAGGTAGAGTTGACTGATGACATTGAAGTGATATTTGCAGAAAGGCTCCTACAAGAATGTCCAAAGCCTGGTCCTTAAAATTTACTAATTGGTACTTCATCTTATAAATTTATAACCTTTACATCTGCCCACCAATGTTTTTTGCTCATTTGGTTCATAGTAGTTGTCAGAGACAAATATTCTATATTAGTTTACATAAGTATGTTGTTTTAACTGACTACAATAATTATGTTTTACTTAGTTTTGATTTGGTGGTAACAAGAGGAAAGGAAAAGAAGTAACAGTAATTTGATAAAAGCAAAATTCTTGATGAAAGCAAAAGGGAATCACTGAGTCCTTTTATGACTGATGGATTAGAACTCTGGTGAAGGATCTTGCTTCCAGAAAATATCCATTTGGTGTTTCTCTTCTTAAACACATTCTTTTATCTTAAGTGTTGATGAAAAATTAGATAATCAAAATAAAACAAAAATCTCCTATAATTCTAATAAACAGAGGTGACATTAACACACCAGGATATATATATATAAAAACACATATATATATATATGTGTGTGTGTGTGTGTGTGTGTATGGAGAAAGAGCTCACCCACTGTTTTGAGGACATTAATAAACACTGAGTATTTACAAATGAGTAGGGAACAGGCCTCTTCTCCTTGATGATAATGCTCTATTACAACAGAGCTAAATGAATATGATTTGTCTTCTCCAACACAATTTCCCCTGCTTCCAAGTGTGAGCTGTCTTTAAAAATTGAAAATTCAATACCTCTATTCTTACAAAAGTCATCACTGTGAAGAGAGTAAATGTAATGAACAAATCCCAAATAAACAAAACAAAACAAAACAGGTAGGCATAGACTTAGGAAATAGTTTTCTTCATCTAATACTATCAATCAAGATGTTAAGCACTCAAAACACATTTCTATCAAATTCATGTGTAACTTGGCACTTCTGAGCCCTGCTCCTCTCACAATCATATGCTCCTACAAACAGCCTTCATCTTCATGGGAGTGACATCTGTACTTCCAGATGTTCATGTTTTATCACGCCCTTCTTAGTCATTTTGATCAGGGTACATGAACACAAATTATATCATAAATCTTTTCATACTTCATATACTATATCAAATAAGAAAAACCAAGAAGTTTACAGAGAGCTATATTAAGCATAGGAAATACAATTTGAGATTTAACATGCCATTCATAAGGATGTGCTATTATTCATAATCCTTCAATTAGTACAAGCAAGCACTACTGTACAGATTTATTATGGACCATATGCTCTTTAATTATCACTGCCTCCCAAAGTTACCACTCCTCACATCTGTAGATGATGTGGGCTGTGTTCTTCTGTCCCCGCCTGAGCAGGATCAGATAATCATTTTTCAGCTGGACACCTTGGGGAAAAATGCAACTCCAACACTGTGTCAGAAGAATGATTAAAATAAAAAGGAAAGGAAAATAAACAAGGAGTTTTGAAGGTGGAGGAGATAAATCGCTTTTGATGTACCTCACCTGTTTGGGTTGACATTATCTGCAATGTTCTATAATTGTAGATTGTCACTGCTCAGTTCCCAAAATTCAACTATTGTGAATGAATTTAAAGAGGTGTCTTCCTCTTTTGAAGTAAATGACAATACAGAGTTTTATCTAGATGTGCCTGGTTGATTTAAAGTCTTTTGGACTGCACACTCAGGGAAGATAAAATTCATGGGGACTGAGATTCATTTTTTAAAGATTTACACTACAATTTTTAATGAAGTTCTAATTAATTAAGCATCTCTCTACACCACAAAGGAACAGTTTTTATAAACAATTTCCCCTTTCTTCAAAGTTTAACATTCTTAAGGTCACACAACACCTTCCTCCAGTAGATGTAAGTGACATAAGTATCAGGACAAACATTTCCTGAAATTTTATAATTGATTAAAAGATGGTTAACTTTAGCCAAAAGGTGTGTATAAATTATGAAGCAGATGTTGGGAAGAACACTAAACCTTATAGATTTTCATTTGTGCTACCGTATAGTTAAGCTTCCTCCAATTCTCTCCCATTGCTAAATTAGCGATACTGATTCATTAGTATTAAAATTGAGATTTACAATCATTACGTTTCAGTCAAAAATTCAGAGGTCAATGACAAATTTATTTCTATTCTACCTTGACAGAAATTAAGATTTCAAGAATTCATTCATTTATCAAATATCTTACAGTCAGAACACTTTTTAGAAAGTCAGTCTTTTTTTGTGGGGGGGCATATTTTCTTATTAATTCCAACAGAAATAAGAATCTTTTAAAAGAAAATCTGCCAAATATCTCAGCAAAAATATACAGAACCTAGACTAATCAAGAAATCCAGAAGATCAGCATAGTGTATGATGCTTTTAATGATTGCTCAACTGAGGTTACTACAATTTTTTTTGAGATTTTAGCATCCATATTCATTAAAGCATTAGTCTATATGCATAGTGTTCTTTTTATGTATAGTGTTGCTGCATGGTTATGGTGTCGTGGTATTTCTGACCTCAGGAAATGTTTGGCAGTATTGCATCCTTCTAAATTCTTGGGAAGAGTTTTCAAAATGCTAGATATTAGCTCATCTTTAATTTTTTCAGTTATTTATTTATGCATACAGAACTGGGGTACAGGCCAGAAGTGGAGGGGCAATGAGACGATCACCAGAGACAGAGTGGGGAGCAGAATAGACAGATTGACAAAGTACACTGCTGAGGGGAGCAGTAGGCAAGATAGGAGAGGTCTGTTGTGCCATAACCTCCCTGGAGGGGATCGAACTCATACTAAGGCAGCTGCAACCAGCTTCATAGTGCTGTGTTTTCAGCAGTGTGCCACCAGGCAGGGCCCTCATTTGTTTGTTTAAAGTTTTGTAAAACTCATTAATGAAATGATCCGGCCCTGGACATTTGTTTTAGGGGAGACTTTTGATTAATATTTCAAGTGTCTTGCTTTTAACTGGTATGTTTAGTTTTCTTGCTTTTAACTGGTATGTTCAGTTTTTCTATTTCTTCCTGATTCATTCTCAAATAAATCTGTATTTCCCTTTTCTAGGTTATTCAACTTACCAGCATACAAACATTCATAGTAATCTCTTGTGATCCTCTGAATTTCTGTTGCAACATCTCTTATGTTTCTGGTTCTATTTATTTGAGTTTCTCCCATGTTTTCTTTGTGAGACTAGCTGTAAACTTGTCTATTTTGCTTAATTTTCAAAGAACTAACTTTGAGTTTCTTACAGGGGCACAAAGATGGTTCAACATCTTATAAACAACATATTGCATATCAATAAAAGGAAAGATAAAAATCACATAGTCATATCAACATATACTGAAAAAACTTGATAAAACTCAACCTCCATTTATGCTAAAAACTCTCAAAATACTGTGGATAGTCATTTGTGGATAGATTTAACATAATAAAGGCCATATATGGTAAATCCACAGATAACATCATTCTCAATTGTGAAAATTAAAATATTTCACTAAAATCTGGTACACAAAGATGTCCTCTTCCACTACTCTTACTGAACAAAGTATTAGAAATCCTAGCTACAGCAAATAGGTGAGAGAATAAAAGGAATCCATTGGAGATGAAGTAAAGCTATTATTACTTGTAAACAATATGATAACATACATTAAAACCCTAAAAATTCCACTAAAACACTAAATGAAATGATAAAACTGTTCAGTAAAGTGGCATTTAAAAAATCAATACACAGGCCCTCCCTGGTGGCGCAGCGGGTTAAAGCACAGCACAGAGAAACCAAAGCCACTTCCGCATGAGTTCAATCCCCGCCTGCCCCGGAGGTGACCACATGGCGTGGCAGACCTCTCCTGACACCCCAATGCTCCCCTCAGCAGTGTACTTCGTCGATCTGCCTGTTCTGCTCCCCACTATGTCCCTGGTGAATCCTCTCACCCTCTGCATCTCTGGCCTGTACCCCAGTTCTGTATGAATAAATAAATAAATCTTTAAAAAAAAATCAATACACAAATATCAGTTACC
This sequence comes from Condylura cristata, assembly GCF_000260355.1. Lineage (NCBI taxonomy): Eukaryota > Metazoa > Chordata > Mammalia > Eulipotyphla > Talpidae > Condylura > Condylura cristata. Next base: position 12,325,730 of record NW_004567113.1, read on the forward strand.
TTCCTATATGCAAACAATGAGCTAGAAAGAGGGAGAAATCAAGAAAAAAATCTCATTTGTAATTGCATTAGAAAGAACTGAATCCCTTGAAATGAACTTAACAGAGGATATAAAGGACCTATACAATGAAACCTATAAAACATTGTTAAAAGAAATAGAAGACATAGAGAAATAATAAGATTGACCTTACTCAAGGTTTGGAAGAATTAACATTGTTATGCAGGCCATCTTATCCAAAACAGTATACAGCTTCAATCAATAAAAAAAGTTTTGCATCATTCTTCATAGAAATAGAACAAACATTATTGAAATTCATATGAAAACACAAAATATGCTTAATAACCAAAACAGTCCTGACAGAGGTAAGAGAATGGTGGTATCACTCCTGGATTATATACTATAAAGCCATAATTATCAAATCATACTATATCAAACTAGACTATAAACACATAATTATCAAACAATATGGTACTGGAATAAACACAGAAATACATCCACACCTATACTACATCACACTGAAAAGCTACTGCACAATCAAGAAATTGACACGAAAAAGGTCACCCTACTGAGTGGGAGAAAATATTTCTACACCATACATCTGACAAGGGGCTGATATCCAAGAGCTATAAAGAACTTAAGCAACTCAAAAGGAACCCAATCAAGCAAATGGGTGGAAGTGCTAAATAAGTACTTCCCCAGAGAAGACATACAGAGGGCAAACAGGAACAGTAAAAAATGTTCATAATCTCTTAAGGTCATAAAATACAAATTAAAGCCACAAGTTACCACCTCATACCTGTCAGAATGGCCAAAACAGAAAGACCAGAAAAATAATTGTTGGTGAGAATGTGTAAAAAAAGAAACCCTTATTACTGTTGGTTATACATTGTATGGTTATACATAGGTGAATTTTAACAAGCAAAATTAATATCTGCTGGTAAAGGACAAAGTGTGGTTACATTGGCCCTCCCTGGTGGCGCAGCGGGTTAAAGCACAGCACTGAGAAGCTAAAGCCGCTTTCGCATGAGTTCGATTCCCGCCTGCCCCGGAGGTGACCACATGGCATAGCAGACCTCTCCTGACCCGCCCGCTGCTCCCCTCAGCAGTGTACTTCATCGATCTGCCTGTTCTGTTCCCCACTTTGTCCCTGGTGAAGCCTCTCACCGCCCCTGACCCTCTGGCCTGTACCCCAGTTCTGTATGCACAAATAAATAAATCTTAAAAAAAAAAAAAAAGTGTGGTTACATTTAGAATGGGAGTAGAAGTAGGGGCTAAGAGGAACAGGAACGGTAAGTAATCTGGAAATCTGGGTAGTGTTTACACCGACATACATATAGGTGAAATATCATCAAATTGTTATATTGTGATTTGTACACTTTATATTTTTGTAAGTTATGTCTCAGCAGAAAGGAAAATGTAATAATGTATGTCTATATGTAGGTATGTATCCATTTTTCAGACAATGCATGTGAGATTGTATTTTATTGATATCACAGTTTTTATTTTTTGCTTGTTGTAAGTTAAAAAATATGTTCTTACATATAAATTAGTAAACGTCAATTTTTTAGATAAATAATAAATTGAATTTCTTCAATATGATGGATATATTTGACATATTTACCTTCACTTTTCTTACTTAAGCTCCCTAAAATGCTCTATGAGGTAAAGGGGAAATTGTGGGGGAAGGTAAGTACAGGTATGTATATGTAAGAATAGAAATGTGTATGATTCTATGTCAAGTAGTACATTTGTTAAAATGAAAGCATTATGACCAATGACACAGTCAGTTTGATATCATTAATTTCTCCTAAGAAGAGAAGTGATTATGGAATTGAATTATAAAGGCCCTGGATCTAAAACCATCTCCTTCTCTCCAAAACAACATTGAGATTGCCATTTACAATAGGGAAGATGTGGCATCAACCCAAATGCCCAAAAATAGATAATTGGATTAAAATGTGGTACATATACACAATGGAACATTACTCAGCAATCGAAAAAGATAAACGCATGCCTTTTGAAGTGGCATGCATGGAGCTGGAAGGGATCATGCTTAGTGAAATAAGCCAGAAAGAAAAAAAAAAATACCGGATGGTTTCACTCAGAGCAGGAGTGTAAGGGACCAGGAAAAAAAGAAAGAAAGAAAGAAAGCAATTGTAATAAAGTAAAAATGAAAACAATAAACAAACATAAACCAGAGAGGGGTGGAGAGGAGAACAGGGTAGGGAGGGGTGGAAAGAACGAACAGGACTGTGGTGAAGGCACATAGATGAATTGGTGGTGGGGAACCCATGAGGTTTACAACTGAAATGAAAAAATGCATAAAATGAAGGATAATGTAAATAAATAAACAAATATATTTTAAAAATATATATTGAGATCCACCAAAAAACAAAAGGTTTTGGAGGTTCCATGGTCCTGAAATTTTAGATAGACAAAACTGATACCATTTACAATTTTTTAAATTGAGGTGATGTTATATTATAATATTATATGTTTTATAAGTGTATCATTAAAAATCAATATGTGCATATGCTACAATAAATTCACCAAAATTTGCTACTTCAATTTTCTCTTCTAAAATACATTGATGCTTATCAGAAGTGGTAAGAAAATGACACTAAATCCCAGCCTACCATTCCTTAGACCAATAGGAGAAGCTTTCACACAGTCTGAGGTTACTCACCTACAGTCTTCATCTGTGTCTAGAATATCAGCTCCCATTCATAAACATCTGCTCATTCTCAAGATGTGACCACACATGAAATGAGTCACAAAAATGTATTACTGTTTATAAACATTCAAAATTGCTTTTAATAAAATAGAGTAAATTTAAACATTATAATTCCATTTTCAAGTTGAAACATAATTAACTGGGAGGCTGATGACATGCCCTAGGGCAACCAAGCTAGAAAGAAGTAAATGGAATAAACCCATGTTTTCACTCTGAGCTGCCGCTCCATGACAGGCTCTGTGCATGAAACAACAGGTGGCATGGGGTGGTGGCTCATACCACACAAGTCACAGAAAATCACTAAGCTATCAAAATCTCAATACTTTATTTCCAAAAGAGTTGGTAAGTCTGGGCCACGGGTTAAGTGAAGCACTATGAAGCACAGCCACAGCAGCCCTAGCTTGATCCCCTATCAGAGGTGACCCACATGGCATGGCAGAACTCTCCTGTCTCACCCGCTGCTTCCCTCAGCAGCGTATTTCAGTATATCTGTCTTTTCTGCTCCCCTTCCTGTCTCTGGTGAATCCTCTCATCCCCTGCACTTCTGACCTGTATCCCAGTTCTTGTATGCATAAGTAAATAAATCTTAAAAAAAAAAGAGTAGGTAAATCTATTCTGGGCCACAACATTCAATCACTTTTTAACTAATACATTGCCATCACATATTAAAATGTATTGACACGTTAGGTAGCACAAATTCTCCCTGGAAATGACCGGACAGGGCTCTGGCTCTGAAAAGTATTAACAAAAGATCTATAAAAGCAAAAGTATCTATAAATTTGTGATATATAAGAGTAAGAAAACATCTTCACGACTTTAATGCCTTAGAATAACCACTAATGTTTCAAAGGAATTAAGTCAGCACAATTTCAAGTTGACAGCAATGACTGTATTTATGTCATTTCTGATAATAAAAGACCTGGACTCTGAAACTTATCCAGATGCCCCGAACCACCTATTGTAACTTTTGTTAAATCACATAACATTTTGGTCCCTGAGTTTCTTCATCTGCTAAATGGGTATAATGATAGCACCTACTTCCAAGGTTTTTGTATACAAATAAATATAGAAAATATAGGTTGTTCTGGGAATACACATGCTGGCTATTATTATGTTGATGGTATGATGATGATGATGATGGTGATGCTATTGGCAAGTAAAAAAGAGAGTGGATGCAATCTATCCATCTTTAATTAGTAAATCAATTTACTAGCTAATAAGTTAATTACAATTTAAAATTTACTTCAGTTTTTTTTTTTATTAAATTTGTCTTCAGTTCACCTAGGTATGTCATCGCCACTTGTAAACTCTTAACATCATGCCTTTGACATCTTTGCATATATAGTGCAGTGCCTGGCAGCTTGCCCCATACATATCAGCTGCTCAATAAGTATTTGTTGAATTAATGAATGAGGATTTAAATAAACCAAGCTCAAAGGAAAAAGAGATTTGCTTCCCACCACCCTTCTCCCTGCCTCACACACACATATCAACCCTGCTCAATTTATTGGAAGCCACCCAAATCACTGATGAAACATTTGGCTCAAGTCTTCAAAATAGTACACAAATAGATAAATGGACTTTTTTTTTTCTTATAGCTTTTAATATCCTGTTCTTTATAAATGACTTTCAGACTCATTTTATATTACGGTTATCTTCTGAAAATGTATTATATCCTAATAGCCAGGCTTCTTTCCCTACTTCCAACCTAAGCTTTTTGGTTTGGTGCTGATTTTTTACTTTGAGACATTAATTTAAGTATTCTGCTTGTCAGTGGATGAGTGAATGAATTATTCATTTTATTATGAAACATAAATTTTAAAGAACAGCATTATAACTTCTCTTTATATGCCAAAAATAATAGATCATTCCAGAAGCCATTATGGCACCCTTTATCTAACAGAGGGTGCACTTTAGAAAGCTGTGCCAAACTAATGTTTTAGTATAACTATGAAATCTTAAAAGAAGTCAACTCAATTTGGTTTCTAAATAAAAATATAAACTATGCCTGGAGTCAGAAATTAGGTAATATTTGTATTTCTTGATTCCTATTAACATTAACCAGAACAAATAATTAAGGCAAAGCCAACATGGCAAACACTGCCTCCTATTCATAACCATAACCCAAGCCCTCACTATCCTGCTCCAAACACTGTCCCAATGCAATGTGATAGGTATGAGCCATCAAACAGAATTGACATTAAAACAATATTAGATGCAATTTATTCTAACTACTATATTTCCTTCATCAGTACAAACATGCATAAATAAACTGAACTATAATCAATATCTATTACTACAAAGCAAGCTATTTAAAGCCCGTTTTAAGATCATACCAGATATTAATATTTTAAAGATCTGTCTGCATAGCCAAGCATTACAACATACCTTGTGATAGTTACTGTCTTTTTCTATATGCTAAAGCTTCTGCTCAATGTAATGACAAAAACAATTTAGTAATATGTTATTATAAATTCCTGTCTACATCCTTTCATTCCCGAATTTCTCTCTGTGGTTATAAGGTTTTGGTTGAATATCATCCTGTTAGACTCAACAGATATGTACATCACAACTGACCCATCTTTAGTTTTAAATATTAATAAAAGGAACATGAAAGATAATCATTACAGACTAAGAAACAGCCATTACTGTGGAAGAGATGAATTTGCTCAATGACAGAGAAGTGAATGAATCGAGGCAGTGAAGACTACTCAGGAGCATGAAAAGCCATACTGATTATTTTAATTTCCTAAACTCTTTAGTTTCTGAAAGGCTCTTTAAAACTTCATATTCTTTCACATTTGTCTGTTGTTATTACCTTGTCCAAAGCTCTCACTCACCTTCAAGCTACCCAGAAAGACCATTAACATCAAAATGGCAAGATTTAATCAGAGTTTATTGCTTCAGATAAAAATACTGCCACATTTTTTATCTTTTTATTAAATTTACAAACTTGGGCATTCACATTAAGGACCAAAAGATGATTGCCTGTTTCCTCTACTGAAATGCAATGTTACATTTCTCAAGTAATGAAAAGTTCTTTCTTTTTATTAGGTAAAGAAAAACAAGACTTTTTTAATAATTTATTTATTTTCTTATGCCATTGCTCATTTGCACAGTACTTGTTTTCTCCCTTCAGGTGTGGTCTGCATCGTTCTCCTACCACCACAGGGCTCAAGCTCCACCACCATAGTCCCTGTGCTCATCCCTCCCCTGTTTTGACCCGCCTCTTCTCCCCCCTCCCCCCCACTGTACGACTCAGACCTTGCTCAGCTTGCAAGTTTTGCCTTTTTGCTGACCCATTGTTCAGATCCGCTATATCCCACATGCAAGTGAATATATATCTTTTTCCTTCTGACTTATTTCTCTTAGTGTAATCCCTTCCAGATCCACTCATGTTGCTGCAAATGGCATGAGCTTATCTTTTTTGCTCCCCCAGTCTATATCCATCTTACTCTAGTAAACAGTACTGCAATAACCAAAGAAGCAGAGGTTTCCTTTTGATTTGGTGGTTTTTTTGTGTGTTCTTTGAGTAGATTCTTAGGAGTAAAATCTACAGGTCATGTGGCAGATTCAATTTTTATATTTTGGAGGACCTCCACACAGCTTCCCACAGTGGCTGGAACACTTCATATCCCCACCAGCAGTGTGAAAGAGTTCTTTTTTCTCCACATCTTCATGAGCATTTCTTGTTCCCAGGTTATTCTAACGATGGGCCATTCTCACCTATGTGAAGTGGTATCTCATTATGGTTCTGATTTGCATGTCCCTGATTATAAGTGATGACTGATTTTTCTTCATAAGCCTTTGGTCATTTGCACTTCTCTGGAGAAATGTCTTCTTAGCCCTTTTGCCCATTTTTGTTGTTGTTGTTGTTGTTTTGACTGGGTTGTTTTTGTTGAGTTGTGTAAACTTTTAGTAGGTATTTGATATCAGTCCTTTATCAGTTATATGGTGTGCAAATATTTTTTTACCATTCAGTGGGCTATCACTTTGTTTTGGTTACTGTCTCTTTTACTGTACAGAAGCCTTTTAATTTGATTTAGTTCCAGCTGTTTATCTTCACTTTCCTTGCTTCTGGAGAGGAGTCCTCAAAGATGTTTAAGAGGTTTATGTCATGGAGTGTTTTGCCTATGTTTACTTCTATTTATTTTGTGGTTTCATGTCTTACTACCTAAGTCTTTTGTCCATTTTGAGTTGATTTTTGTGTATGGCATGAGATAATAGCCTAGTTTCATTCTTTTCCACATGGTAGTCCAGTTTTCCCAGCACCATTTATTGGAGAGAATTCCCTGTTCTAGTATATATTCTTTGCTCCTTTGTCATAGAGTAGGTGACCATGTATGTGTCAACTAGGGGAAAAGTCTGTCAGAATATCTCACAAGCTCTGGAAAAATAGACATTTCAACAGATCTTTCACTTAAAGAAAGATAATTACTTTGGAAGGGATGGTTTTCTTTCATAAATAAACACCAATAAGCCAGAAGAAGAACTTAGGAATACTGTGTACTTAAAAAAATTCAAAAGGAATAATCATCACATTAAAAAACCACAAAAAAGTACTGTAGTATAGCTGTTGCTTTACCTGCTGATGTATCAGTTAGTACTATAAAGCATTATCACCTAAGGAAAGATGAATACTAATTCTTTATAGAAATGAGGTAACCACTTCATAGCTCCAGTGATGGTTACTAGAAAATTTATATCCACTCTTGCCAGAGGTTCTCATTTTTTTTAATAAATATAATAGTTTATTTTTACATCATTTTGTGCATTTTTCCATCTCAGTTGTAATCCCCTTGAGGTTCTCATTTTTAAAAAAGAAGCCAGAGGCCCTCCGTGGTGGCACAGCGGGTTAAAGCACAGCACTGAGAAGCTAAAGCCACTAAAGCATGAGTTCGATCCCCGCCTGCCCCGGAGGTGATCCACATGGTGAAGCAGACCTCTCCTGACCCACCCACTGCTCCCCTCAGCAGTGTACTTCGTCGATCTGCCTGTTCTGCTCCCCTCTCTGTCTCTGGTGAATCCTCTCACCCTTCACATCTCTGGCCTATACCCCAGTTCTATATTAATAAATATATAAATCTTTAAAAAAAAAAAAAAAGAAGCCAGAAATAAGATGGCCATGTAAATCTTTTAACATTTGTAGTGCGGTTAACTAATCTAAATATCTGGGATGCTTAGAGAAGTTCTGAATATAGAGAAGTATAACAGAGTCAGCCCAAACCAAACCAAACCAATAATAAACTCAGAATATCTGACTGTGCAATGAGGCAACCAGAGGCAGAGGGTGGTGGCAGAAGGAAGAAACCCATGGTAGAACATTGTTATGGCAATGGTGGTGGGCAGGTGTGAAGACTTCATTTGAAACATTTGAACCTATAACCTCTAGAGAAGACACGCAATGTAAATGTAATCTTTACCTCAATACACATACTGTGGAAAACAAGATTTTAGGAATTTATGGACATTTCGTTTCTATTCTAATAACTAGAACAAGAGAGGCTAGCTATGAAATCATAGTCTCCTTTGACACCCCATCGAGGAGTTGAGAATACTAAAAAACTTAAATGAAGTGATGTGCTTTTTCCTAGAGCAAAAAAGATGCACAGCTACATTCAGCACAGATGAAGTACCAAGAAGAAAAAGTCAGCTAAATGTTTAAGAAACTCTTCATGACAATGTGTGTGTCAAGATTATGGATTAGCATTTCAAAGAAGCCCAGAGACAGCAAAATTTTGCATCCATCCTGCCAGTTGCATCCTCACCAAATGCACATAAGCAGCATAGTGAAAGCTAGGAGTGGAACAGAAGATGTCAAAGAAGTCCCTTGGGCATGTGGGTCCTTCCCATTTTCACAGAGGCACAGTACTTAGACAGGGGCAAGAGAAAAATGTTAAGAAAATTTCCTTAAAGATCACCACCTGTGGGTTCTTATGAGCTGAACATGACAATGGTCACATTTGCTATCTCAAATCAAAAAGCATTTCTGCCTGACTGTCTACAGAGCATAGCCTATATCCCAAGCCAGGCCTGGGCACCCCTAGGCCACCATTGACCTGTTACACAACTGTCTCCATAGTGATCTCAGAATTATTTAGTGCTGATGTGATAACATCAGCACATACCAAATGTCTTTTGACATATGGTCATGATGTCCCCTTCTCTGTTCCTCATAAAACTTTGTTCCCCATTCCAATCCCACTTTCCAGACTTTATTCCTCATACCACTGTCATATGACCAGATTTTCATAGCCTGTTTGCTGTCAAGTAGCAGTCTTGCCTTGCAAAGCTGTTCCACACTGTAGTGTCCCTCATGGCATCCTACAGTAAAGCAGCAACAAACAACCTGTCTCAATAATTACCCTCTGCCAAAGCTTTGATGCAGATCTCCAAAGGTGTCATCAGATTTTTTAAAAAGTTTGAAAGATTGCCCAAACTATATGGAAAGCTTGAAGTGAAACATCTGTGAAATAGTATATAACCTAATACACCTGTATATGAGTTGGAGTGCCAAAATAAGAGTGGAAAAAGAAGTCCACAAACTTCCTAAATTTAGCGAAAACAAATAAAAATATTTCCAGACAAACATAAAGACAAAAAAACTCTTGTGAAAGCCAGGTAAATACCTACCATGACTACAAGGTTTCAAAAAATTCCTGTAAGCCAAACATTGTCATACTTTTATTAACATATTGCCAATACCATCACTAACCAGCAAACGTCCAATAATCATTTAGTTCAAACTTACCAACCTCATCTTCAAATAAAATCATTTGAATATAACATAGCTTAAAGCCTAGAGATGAGAAGCAACCTTAGAGTATGAGAGAGACAGTTATTTGACCACAGAATTCCTATTTGTTTGTTTTTTAATCTTTATGTCCCTAATGACTGGTGCACAGAAATTTCAAATGAATGTTCACTCATCAAAATAATGGTGGTGCAAGGGGTTAAGCTGCAGCACTGTGGAGCTCTCTGCAGCCACTGCAGCATAAGTTGGATCCCCAGCCAGACAGGTTACCCACATGGTGTGAGTGACCTGCCTGCTGCTCCTCTCTGCAGTGTATATCAGTAGATCTACCTGTTCTGCTCCCCACTCTGTCTCTGATGAATCCTTGCATGCCCTATACATCTGGTCAACATCCCACCTCTTGTATGTCAATAGTAGATCTTTAGGGGAAAAAAAATAATGTAACATGTTTTTATGAGTTGTCTAGGGTCAACACATAAATTAAATAATATGTTACTTTTATCAATTAGCTTAGCTGCTCTTGTTTTATTTTTATTTCATGTTTTATAGCCTCTATCAAACTGCACATAAACACACAATTACATTGGTTAGAACATCAACAAGACATAGAATAATTTCTTATCAAGTTACCATCTTATCAACAAATGTCCCCTAGGGGAAGCATGCATGGGTGATGTTTCATTGCTTTAATTTAAACAAAACTAAGACGAGAGTTTCCTACACTTTCTAACTCTAAACAAGTTTACAAGGATAATGCCTATTTGCAAAATAACAGCATAATGAACTAAAGATGAGTTAAGAATATTACCCATTTTTACTTGGAGAAGCCCCAACTACTAAACTCTAAAAGACAAGGTACATACATCACTGACAGTTACATATTGAAGTCCATAGATATATTTAAGTCCATGATATATTTATATATTTATATGTTATACATTTATATGATATACATTTATATATTTAAGTCCATAGAAGGTAATCTGAAAACACTGTGGGTTAATGACATTAATCTTGGAGAAGTGGAAGGGTTAATTGGCAGCACAAATAGAGCTATAAATATATAAATAAGATAAAATATCTGTTCTAATAGAGCCCACATGTCAGAAATTTTATGGATTTGTATAAAGATTTCTCAGAAACAACTATAAAATAAAAATTGTTGTTTAAGTAAATCTGATGAAGATAATTTTCCCCATGTTGTTGAAAATCTACTTAATATTTATAGTTGATGACAATTATGTCTGTTTTGATTTAGCAAGAAATGTAATAAAAGCTCTATGATCACTCTGTTACAAAGATGTTGTAATAAATAAATCAAGCTTTAAACATTTTTACACTACTTTTAAAATCCATGGGAATTAAATGAAGCAAAGAAAAATCAACCTACAGTGCCATTGTGAATGCACTATTTGTTAATTCGCCTATAAAATGAATGCTCCATAATCCTCAGGGAATGTTTAAAGATAAAAATCAATCTCAAAACTTGTCATTACAGAATTTCTAAGACTCTAAAATTCCTTCTAATAGAAATAAAACAAAGCATACATTTTTGTTACAGTGTTTGACTTTTAAAAATAATCAAAGTAAAGCTGGACACAGGGGATGATGTGATGATGGGGGGAGAAAGCATCAAAGTGAAAGTTACAATAACAGAATATATCAAAGAACTAGGTCTCTTGGAATCACTATAACCTGTAAAATGTGAGTTCCTGTGTGTAGAGGCAGACAACATGACTGGAGGGAAATTTGCAAAGGTGTACGGTACTCCTATGGGCTGGGCTTCCAGTGAAAGCCCAGTAGGCACAGTAAGATATACTTGTTCTATCATCACCACCACCACTCTCAAGTTATCACATGAAGTTGCATTGACAGCAAACAATCGCCGAGTCTCCAGTCTAGAATCCAGGGAGGAAGGATTAGGCAATGCTACCTATCCCAGCCACTGCCCCCTCCTCTGTTACCAAAAGTTGTGAGCTCCTCCAAGTCACTCTCCCACCCATTGATTCAGCAGCTGCAAAATCAGGTCTTAACCTATGAATGCTGTGAAAGGCTAAAAGTCTAAAATCAAATAAAAACACAGCACCATCTTCTGGAAAAGTAGAGCTAATGCAAAAGTCCCATTTACAGAACTTTTCAAAACTTAGGAATATCTAAGGCAGCAAACAGGACAGATAAAAAAATACAGTGTGAGGCACCATAAGACCTCAAGTATTTGTCATCACATGGAGAGAACAACGTACTAGATTCCAACTGTAAAAACATAAAAGATCTTTATTTTCTATCACATAAGGGTACAGAATAACCATGCTAAAGAAATTCAGAGAAATGGAAGAAAACACAGAGAAGAAAGTCAAAGCGCTATCAGAGAACTTTGAAAATGAACCAAATAGATATAACCATACTGAGAAAAAGAAATGAACGACATAGGAACTAAAATTAATGCACAGAAAGTAGACACTTAAATTTTAAATAAGAAATGAACAGAGATTTGAAATATTAGACCAAGTAAAATCAAAAGGAAACACTAAAAATCTAACTATAAAATTGAAGCTACCACAGGAGAGGAGAGGGCGGGCAGCAAAATGGAGGGCACCAAGTGACTATGGTGGGAAAATATGGGTGCTTTTGTGGTGGTATGGTGTAGAGACATACATCTTCAGAGGTGTGAGCCTATACTTCTGAATCATACACAGCATTGTAAACCGATGTTATCCAATAAAACTAGAAGAGTAAAATAAGATATGAACATTGTTGACTATTTGATTAAGACCAGAGAAGCAAAATTATGCCTGTACCCACAAGGTGGTGTAGGTGAAATACAGCTGTAGCTGCAGGCTATACAACTGGCTTCATGGAGTTTGTGTTCTCTGTACAGTCATTCTGGGATGTTGTACCAGGCCCTATTCTGGGGCCATACATGGATTGTACTTTGGAGGTTCAGTGTATCAGCCAGGGGGTAGTGATACAAAGTACTCAAGTAGGCTGTGCCGCGTCTACTTTCCCCTACCAAGGTGTTTGAGCTGAGAAAAAACATGAGGCCCAATTCAACCCAGGGTTTGAGCTAGGACTTCACCAACTATGAAGCTGAGGTAATTTTATTTTATTTTATTAAATATTTATTTGTTTAGCACAAAATGAAGAATGTTATAAAAAATATATAAATAAAAATAAATTGCAAGAGATTTATTTATTACGCACACAAGAACTGGGATATAGGACAGAGGTGTGGGGGATGAAAGGATTCACCAGAGACAGAGTGGGAAGCAGAACAGCAGATCACCTGAAATACACTGCTGAGGGGAGCAGCTGGTGGGTGATACAGGAAAGTCTGCTGCACTACGTGGGTCACCTCCCTGGCTGAGGATTGAATTGGTGCTATAGTAGGCTACTGATAGCTTCATAGTCCTGCGCTGTAATCCCTTGTGCCACCCGAGGTTATTTTAAAATGCAGTAATCCCAAGTTTTAACAAGGATATGTGGTTTCCATGTACACTGTTGTTTGTTTTTTATAGTTTCCCCCACTATAAAAAAAATAAGAGGGTGTCATAAATTTGTTATAAAAATTAAGTGTTGTTCCATAATACTCATGTATAAACATTTTCTGTTTAATTGGAAATCCTCAAATCAAATCTCCACACTTAAACAGTTCTGAGTCAGATGACAGAAAAAGAAGTAGGTGCTAGAGCTTTTTATCAGATAAGGCTATAAGAACAGTTTTCAGGTGAGGAATTCTATGCAAGGAAAGTTGTTAATATGACAAACAATATTCCACTTCAGTAAAACCACCATTGTAAGTTCACAGGTATAAATGATTCCTATATAATGTGATATCTAAAAACATCAAGAACTTTCTTCTCCCACTGACAGCCACCCCAGAAATTCAAAACATCTCTTTTCTCAAGTTCACATATACCCAATTTGTATTTTATTTATGCATATAGAACTGGGGTGTAGCCTAAAGGTATGGAGAGGTAAAAGAATCCCCCAGAGTCAGAGAGGAAGCAGACAGGTAGATGGACTGAAATACACTGCTGAGGGGAGCAGCGGGCCAGACAAGAGAGGTCTGCTGCACCATATGTGGGTTAGCTCCTTGGTCCCAGATCAAATTCAGGCCTTTGTGATGATAGCACTGAGACTTAACCCCTACACCATCAGGGAGGCCCAATTAGCAATATTTTTATTCACAAATTGAACTACCCCTGTGTGGATGTTGAGGTGTGTGGTAGAGATAGTCATAAATCAAAGCTTATTAGTACTATATACTATAGAGTAAATAGGTATCATTATTTTCTGAGCCAATGTTTTTGGTAAAATCAAGTGTGTAGAGACTGCTTCTGAGAAAATTAGAGTTGATTAAGTCTCCAAAGACAAAATTCATCTTCACCTCTTGCTCTGGGCTAGCTAAGGCATCTTACAAATCTCATGAAATATAGGGTGTTGTCCTGTAGAACACTTCTTACCCAACCTCCATATAACAAAATCATCAGATGAACTGATAGCCTCTCCTCTGGTTATAAAATCAACTTGGAGTATCAAATAGGGTATGGTGATGGTGGGGGGAGGGGGGAGGAAAAAAGGGGGAGGTAGGACAGGGGAGAACACACTGAAGTGGAAGGGGGGGTTACTGTCTATTCCTTCAGTTCCCAGTAATTGAGTCCATGTTTACCATAGACACTTAAATTGTTCCCAAACCTATTCATGCCTGTTGAACTTGTTATAAATATGTAATAAAATTGAATATTTAGGGCCCTCCCTGGTGGCGCAGCGGGTTAAAGCACAGTACAAAGAAGTTTAAACCACTTCTGCATGAGTTCGATCCCCGCCTGCCCCGGAGGTGACCACATGGTGCGGCAGACCTCTCCTGACCCACCCGCTGCTCCCCTCAGCAGTGTACTTCGTCGATCTGCCTGTTCTGTACCCCACTCTGTCTCTGGTGAATCCTCTCACCCTCCGCATCTCTGACCTGTACCCCAGTTCTGTACGAATAAATTAAAAAAAAATTGAATATTTAGTAAAATCATGTGAGTCTATGTGTCTTAGCTTGGACTTGCTTTAGAGAAAGTTGAATCTAAGACAAAACTTACATGCAGGTAAATTAATGTGATCCCAAGAGTGAAGAACTAGAAAGACAAAAAAAAAAAAATCAATGGATAAGGTTATTGTGCTGGCCTTTACTGAGGGCAACTGAGTCTGAATTTCCCTGGGACACTCTGAGAGACATGTACTGCCAAGGTCCCTTTCCCCACTGATTATAAGTTTCCTCTGGACGGTAACTCCCTCTCACATATGTGGGTGAGGTGGCTGTACCTAGGCATACAGAAGAGTAACTCCAAGTCACCTCTTTTTGGTGCAAGAAAATCTTGATATTGTGGTTACATCCAAACACTATTGGTTTACACCTGCAAAATGCCTGTGAACACAGCAATAACTGGAATCAAAGGTTTGTGTGAGGACTCCAACGCACCATAAAAAAAAAAAATAGTAAGTTGATTGTTTGAGAGACCATAACCAAATAGCAATAAAGTGCTGCTGTTTAATTTGATGTAAAACAACTGTAAAAGGCTGGGGAAAAAAATGTCAAATTTTTCAAACTAATTCCCAAATGTCTGTAATTTCTCAATCTACTTGAACAAAAAGAATTTGGATATCATAGAAACACATTTTGTTTTTGATATGTGCAGAAAAGATTCCATATAATTCTAATGAGGAGATTCATGCTCAAAGAAATCACTTCTGTTTCTACATTAAAAGAATGGGAAAGCGGGCCCTCCCTGGTGGCGCAGGGGGTTAAGGCACTGCACTGAGAAGTTAAGGCTACTTCTGCATGAGTTCGATCCCCGCCTGCCCTGGAGGTGACCCACATGGTATGGCAGACCTCTCCTGACCCGCCCGCTGCTCCCCTCAGCAGTGTACTTCATAGATCTGCCTGTTCTGCTCCCCACTCTGTCTCTGGTGAATTCACTCACCCCCTGCACGTCTGGCCTACACCCCAGTTCTTGTATGCATAAATAAACAAATCTTTAAAAGAAAGATTTATCCTGTTCTCCAATGTGGGGATTGAAAAAAGAACTGCAGATAGCTGGCGGATCATACCTTGCCTGTCAAGGCTGCTCACCTCCAACACCACTGCCTCCTTAGAAAATCACAGGATTTCCTTTCATGTAGCTAAAAGGTCAGTGCAAGTGCTGAATGCAGACAAACAGGTTTCAGTCACCCTTGGTAAGTCTTCATTAGCTTAAAGATTTATCTATTTTGTTGCCAGTAACTGTTTCCTAGCTTTGAATAAATACTGGCATGAGTTTCAAAAAAATGCCAAGCTATGGCCTTTCTTTCCAATTGAAAGGGATTGAAAATGTCTGATATTATAAAGTATTAACCACCAGACGCTTGTTACAGTAGCTTTGGACATAACCTCAGTGGTTAAATAATAGTTCTGCTATATTGTCCACTCATTAACCCATTCTAACACTTTTTTGAACTCCTATTAGGTATTAGACTCAATAATAGGCATTGAGGATACAGAAGTAAAACAGTCTCTGCTTTTGGGGGTTCATTATCAAATGGGAAGTCAAACAGGGAAAATGACAGGGGATGCAGGGGGACATATTCAAGTAAATCTTGTCCATTAACTTGAGACTTGTCACCACTTTTATGGGCTTACTAGTAAAAACCCTCTGAACTAAAATGAACCAAGTAAAAGGACATTACTGAATACACTGCTATGCTATTGATTAGCTCCTATTTGCCATACACATTAATGATGAAAAACAACATGTAACTGCTAAGTATGAGTATTTTCACCATCCAGTTAATAACTTAATTGTGACATTTGGGTTATATGTCGAGCTTCAAGCAACATTTAGACTATCACTAAAATGCAACTTCATGGTATCATCAAATATAGTGATCCAAAGATGATAAAATTTTATGTATATTTTATGCATTACCTATGTACAAGTCAGCAAATATATAATAGTCATTTGTAACAGACATAAATTGATATTAATATAATAGCTGTATATTTAAGTTAATTGTCCATTTTGTCTTATAGTTCACAAAATGTACTATAATCATGAGATGCACAAAGTGTCCCTATGGGACTTATGGATCTGAGTCAAGAGAGGAGTCAACCCATGGGGATTCAGCAAAGAGGGAGCTAGGAGAATCAATATCCTGACTTTAATCAACCTCTCCCTTATATCTTCAGCCAGTACCCCAGGGGCTGAACTCAACTAGAAGCAGGGAGCTGAGGAGTTCACTGACACAATCCATACAGACCAGCCTCCCAGGACAGAAAGTAGATTGAAGAAGGATAAGGTGTGGAGAGACACATAGTACAAAACACAGGAGCAATAGCAACAGCAGCAGCTGTAGTTGCAGTATTGAGAAATGTGTTAGCAACCACTAGGTATTTTGTTTCATTCAACCCAATGCCCAAAGGGTGAGGCTTTCCAGCTTGAAATGAGGATGTCGTGGTGTGTGACAGTCTATGAGTGAAAGAAGAACAATAAACTGAAAAAATAATTATGTGCACAATAAACACCCAAAGAAATGCTAGTAAATGGGAATTATATGCTAAAATCAACATAATATTCATTTGAGAAAAAAAATGTTAGCTCTTACAAGTTACAAAATAAGCAACCACAAAAGCATAGAAGGAGATGGTGATAAAAGCTTGAGTGTTTTAATTGACCAAAGTGCAATGAAAGAATGCTGGATTTTTATCTGTTATAGTTTCAAATTCAAAGAAAGTGTGTAAGCTATCATTGGAGGACAAAAAAAAAAGCAAGATTTTTGGAAACATTCCCTTAAATAATAAAAAACAGTAGAAAAGAGTAATGATGTTCATATGACTTTAGTCTGACCAAATTACTCATCAGGTTATCATCTGTCAATATCAAATCACTTCATGCCTTTATATGTATATTTCCAATCAGGTGTTTGTATAACTAGAAAACAGGTTATATATATATAATCTCTGTGCAAATATTCATGTACATAGAGTTCTTTAAATTGTTAAAAACAAATTCCTAAAAGGAAAATGGGGTGATGGTCCATATTAACAAGTTACAATTACGTAAATGTTATGCTGATTATTTTGGGATCTCCAGTGAACATATTTGTGCTTCATTACAAGAGTTCAGAAAAAGCTACTACGTTTATCGTTCTGAAGCAGTGGATAATGTCAAAACAATTGATAAACTCATGACAAATCTCACATTTAAAAAACGATAATAATAAATTATTTAAAAACTCTACCAGACAATGCTTGGACAATCAAATTCAAACATATGACACAGTAATATAATCGTATTTTTAAAGAATTACTTTCCATTGCTTGCATCATTTTACATGCTGTATTTTCTACTACTTTGAATTTTAAGTCTCTTGACACACACACAGAGCAGCTCATTCAGCTTTCTCTGAAGCCCTGGGTCCCGCCTGCAAACAGTCTCTGCACAGACAGCCAAATTCACTCCCCGAGGGCACCAGCGTTTCCCACAAGGGGAGCACTTGGCCCTAGCCCGACTGACTGGCTACAAGACTTGTTTTCAGTCATCAAGATACAACATTTAGTTACTCTATTGTCATGAACCTCTTGTGCCTCTGGGAGAGAATTATAGTCTGCCATCCAAACACATGACCCAAAGCTTCAGTCACAAAGCTGCTAATGTTGATTATATGACAGATAACTATCCTCCCTGCTAAAAGCCTTGCCGAGACCTATTCAGAAGATAGAGCCAAAAAGAAGAGAGATAGCAGTGAGCTGCTCCCACCTTTCTCTCCCCTTTGCCACTCAGTGCTTCTCCTGCTGTGAGCAGGAGGCAGCCCTCAGTCACTTAAGACTGTCTTGATGAGGGAGATACTCATAGTGTTTGACTTTATTACAGTCGAGCCAAATCAAATGCACAGGCACTGCTTCCTTAGATGTCTATATTTCACTTAAACTGGGATAAAGCAAAGAAACTGGAATATTGTCTCATCATGCATTCTAAATCAGCCAGGGTAGAAAATAATGGGGAGTTAATCAGATCACTGAAACTCTAATTCACTTGGTATTGATCGGGCAGATTCCTAATGGGATGGCAGACCAATTTCAAATTACAGTAAGCTGACTTGTCCTGGAATACCAATGACCAGGCTGCAGGATGAGCCAAGAGGACGGTGAGCTCTGTTCTCCCGATGCTACTGCCTGGCTGGCAGGCATGAATGCATAATCTGATGCAGCATTTAGCTAATTAATAGGGGATTGATGAAAGGTTCGGTTTTGAAAGCAGCCATCTCACTTGAATAAACGTGAACCAGTGCCCCATGGGGATGGGTCGTCAGGGTCCGGGGAGGTAGATATACAATGAAAGCTAATGGAAAGTAATGCAATTAACTTGGTTTTTTAATTATATTAATCAGTGACTTCATAGGAGCCCACTGCATACAGAATTCATGCCTGAACTCTTTGCTACTCCCATGTTTTTTATTCATATCTGAGCCAAACTTAAACGGCAAATTGAAGAAATAGGTGCAAACACATTTATATGAGTTCATTTCCCCGTGGCTCCAGGTTTTTCTAGTATGGAGAATAAATAAAAAGTACAAGAAGGGGAGAAAGGCATCAAGAGGGAAGGGTGTCATGGGTGATAATAAGCATTTTCTAGAAGACAGGTGAGCCCAAAATTGGTCTTTTTACATGGGTTGGTACTCTATGCTTTTTCCATTATTGATTGCTTGGTCTGATATGTCCATAAAGAAGCAGGGTATTTACTTGCTGTGAAAGCTGCTTAAAAAACTAATTAATTTTCACATTTGAAAAAAAGGCTAAATTATTAAATAAAATAGCTAAATGGATGAATTTGTTCTTGGCGAACAACTTCTTGACTTAGGTCCCGCATATGTTTGTGTGTTCAGTGAGGATTTTTGTTTGTGTCTATATGGTGGATGTGTGTGTGTATTTATAGTATATATGCTTGCATGAGTGTGTGTATCCATGGGATGCGTGTGTGCATGTGTGTACTTATCAGGTTATCTTTCTCATCCTAGAGCCACAAAAGTCACACCCTCTGGGCCCTCCCTGGTGGTGCAATGGGTTAAAGCACAGCACTAAGAAGCTAAAGCCACTTCAGCATGACTTTGATCCCCACCCTACCCGGAGGTGATCCACATAGGTGGCAGACCTCTCCTGACCCGCCTGCTGCTCCCCTCAGCAGTGAACTTCTTCAATCTGCCTGTTCTGCTCCCCACTCTGTCTCTGGTGAATCCTCTCACTGCCCCTGTACCTCTGGCCTGTATCCCAGTTCTGTATGCATAAATAAATAAATCTTAAAAAAGAAAGTCACACCCCCGTGAAGAAATCATACAGAGGTGATCTAAGGTGAACAACATCCAAAAAAGCCAAAGACACTAAGTTCAGTGTAGACAAATGGACTTGCAATAAGAAAAAAAGGCATAATTATCTCACATAGGACTCTGCTTTACTTTTCAATCTCCCAACATGTCAGGTAATTTTGCTTTAAGAAGTTAATCCTGGTCCTCCCTGGTGGCACAATAGGTTAAAGCACAGCACTGCAAAAATAACTGCAGCTGCTACAAGAGTTTGATCCCCCACCAGGAGCTGACCCACATGGCGTGGCAGACCTCTCCTGACTGGCACACTGCTCCCCTCAGCAGTGTACTTCATCAATCCCCTTGTTCTGCTCTCCACTCTGTCTCTGGTGAATCCTCTCACTGCCTTTGCAACTCTGGCCTGTACCCCAGTTCTGTATGCATAAATAAATAAATCTTTAGGGGGGAAAATTAGTCCTGGTTTTCTAAAAACCAGAATTATACTATATAGCCAGAGAGCACTCTATTATAAGGATTTTTCTAAATATTAACTGAATATATAGTTATCTCCCCTTTAATTAGAGAGAAAACTAGAAATAAACAAATTCATTAATTTTGCCCAAGTTCATGCATCTCAGAAGCCAAAAAGCCAGTGAACAAACCCATACTGAAGTCCAGCTTTGTTACCTCTCTAATAGCCTGGGTTCTGGGTTGCGATGTAAATTGAATGGAGAGAAAAGGGATACAAGGGCTTCTATTAATGATAACAGCTCAGATTTGGTTACTTTAAGTCAACATGAGGATAAATCAAACATACCTACTCCCATGATAATATATTAGCCAAATTTAGTACTTAATTCTAACATGAATACATTTCTGAAATAAAGTACTACTACACTTCCCTAAAGAATTAAATAAGCAAATCATGGCATATTAATTGCTACTTAAATGATAATATTATTCTCTGTATTATTTTGTGAATAATTGGTCAAAGTAAGCAGGATTTCTTTCTGGCCTAAAGAGCTAGCATAAACCATTAAAATGAATGCATAAAGTGAATGAAATAGATGTATGTGTGTGTGTGTAAACAAATAAAATGAAAAATATGCATGACCATTGATTAAAATTCTGAAAGAGTTTTCTCTGGGTAGAATGAAAAGTAGATGAAATAGATCAAAAACTAAGTTGTTTGATATGAATTTTCAATAAAATATAATAAAAAGATTCAATAAGTAGAATATGACCTATGGTTTTTATTTTATATACCCAATTTTAAAATTACAGAGGCAAAAGTCTTACAATAGGACAATATTACATCCAGGTGCTATAATCTAAAGAAAATCTAGCATACCTTGTGGCTAAACAATATTTTTAATAGCTGAAAAATGGTAACTACCTATTGTGGCCTATAAAAAATAAATGTAAAATTTTAGCTAACAGAATCCAACAATGCATTAAAAGAATAATACACCACGACCAAGTGGGCTTTATCCCAGGAGCACAAGGAT
>NW_004567113.1:12349599-12351706 GCF_000260355.1 Condylura cristata
TACCTCTGGCCTGTACCCCAGTTCTGTAAGCATAAGTGAATAAATCTTTTAAAAAAAGTTGGTTTTTTAAAAAATCTAAAAAGACATACATATATACAGTATAATCCACTTATGTAAATTAACAATCTATTTATAGTTTACAGATAAGAACATATGTAGGAAATGTTTTAATCATGACATGAAAGATATTTTTAATACGGTGAAATGTTATGTGTAATAAAGAAATGTGAGTTTTATGTCTATTTTATGTTAATTTCATAATGTATATAATAAAAGTTTTGATAAGAATACACATTCAATATTTAATATAAATAAATACTTACTGACTTATAAATCATAAAAAAATTTACTTCATCTGTAGGTGATTCCTTAGTAAACTTTTCAAAAAATACGTTTGTGGTGAGATGTAGAAATGTAAGTGAGAATTCTTTACCTTGGAAAGGAAACCTAGGAGAATTTTTATGTGTCTGCACTGGCTTGTATAAACTTATTGAATCTAATCCAGCAGATTGAGGCCATCAGGAGCAATGACCATTAGCAAACTCAAGGTAGTGGGCAGAGGTTAGAACCAAAAATGAAAGTTAAATCAATTTCCTAAGAAAGTAGTCCTGTCTCACCTGCAAGAGTCACAGTAAAGCTAAACTGATGGCCTAATCCCAGACCTCAATTACAATTACCAGGGCAGATCATGCAGGAATCTGTATTTTTAATAAGAACAACCCAAATCATCCCCATTAACATTAAAATTTGATATCCTCTGTGCTAAATCACTCAAAAAGTTCAAAGTACTTCACTGAAGACTTTGTGAATTCAGTTGTTTTTTTTTTTTTAAGATTTATTTATTTATGTATACAGTACTGAGGTGCAGATGGAGAAGCAGGGGCAGTGAGAGGCTTCACCAGAGATTGAGTAGGGAGCAGAACAGGCAGATCTACGAAGTACACTGCTGAGAGGAGCAGTGGGAAAAATAGGAGAGGTCTGCTGCACCATGTGGGTCACCTCCCTGGCCAGGGTTGAACTTGCGGTGAAGTGGCTGCAGCTAGTTTCACAGTGCTGCGTTTTAACCCTCTGAGCCACCAGGGAGGGCCCCAATTGGGTTCTTTGAGCTGGAAAACAAAACTCATTGAATGCCCCCCAAAATGTACAACCTGTTTGAAAGAGAAGGATAAATCTGTTAACATTCTGGCAATAAGAAAATGTGAGGCAAGCATGAAGTTTATAAAGCTGATTTTAGAAATCTCATAGCTACATAGGAGAGACAAGGCTCAGGTGTTTGTTTGGATACCAGATGGGAATATCTGGGTATACTAAGTGTACTCTGTCTTATCAACTAGTGCATACATACAAAGTAAATAAAATCAAAAGGACAATTTAATTAAGGCAAAGTGCCTAGCCCAATGCTCAGTCTACACTATGTGGTCATTACACTATGCAGGGTTGAGGGTCATGCAGAGTCAAGCAAATAGAAATTTCACGTTCTGGGAGCTTAGCAACAGAAACTTCTGGATCAATGCAAGATGGTCTAAAACTCGGGAGAAGAATTCCTAAAAGTAAGACAATTGCAAATGTATAAATGCCTCTCCCAACTATCAGTTGGGAATTCTCCCAGAGGCATGAGGAGGTGTTGACAGTGGCTTGAAGTGAGGTAGATCATTAGATGCCAACCTCACAAATGTCTTTTACAAACTGAGCAGATAAACTGGGTAGGAAAACAGAGGGACAGATTATGGAAAGAACTGAGACTCTCATCTGGACAGGTGATGATCCCTATTTCTCTAGGGTTACCACTGAGCTCACAGTCAAACTAAATGGACAGACGTTGAGGATCATCAAGAGACTTCCAGAACCATATGCTTCTGCACTTGCATCAAAGAAATCAAGTGTAGGACTAAGACTTGTAGAAACAACCACTATGAAGACATTATCAAGTTTGAAAAGGCTAAGTTTTATCCATGTTTACTATTTTTGTACATCTATTCCTTGACATCAAGTAAAAGTAAAAGCTAAAATTAAAATTCCAGTAGACTTTCTGGGGTGGCAAAGAAAGGAAAGAAAATTTCCCCATTTGTAGTCAACCTAAACTATGATGAAACCACTTTTTTTTTTT
>NW_004567113.1:12352031-12386438 GCF_000260355.1 Condylura cristata
CAGTGCATTTCCCTCCCCTCACCATTTTTGACCCCTTTCCCCCCTCCACATCCATAAAATGTCTCTGGTATATGACTGTTCATTATTCTTATTATTTTCTTGTCTGGTCCATTATACTCCTGCTATGAGAGAAACCATCCGGTATTTTGATGAAAGCACTTTTTAAAGGAGAGAGGGTGTTGATTAAAAGCCTGTTATCACAGGAAGAAAACAAGAAGTAGGCAATAAACTGCCTATTAACTGACAAAGCCTTAATGAATCTTCACATGGTCTTCTGGCTCTAAAAGCAATCTCCTCCCTTTCTATGAACAAGTTGCTATTTTCCTGGCTGATTAAAGTGAAAAATGTACAAACACAATACGTAAGTGATGCAATTTAAACTCTGCAGAAGAAACTTGACAAAATATCATGAAACTCAAATAACCATTGAGGAACAAATTAAGCATGTAAGAAAAGACATAAGGCTCTACCTTGCAGTAGACCTGCAAGGAAAAGAGAACAATCATTTCTTGGCCACCTCCTATGTGCCAGAGGATTTAAGAACATTATTATCTCACTTAATTGTCACAAGAATCAGCAAGTAAAAGATTGGGTCTGAAAAGATCATATACCCAAAGTCAAAGAGCTAGTAAGTTGTTCATCTGCTATTTTTATTCAAATCTAACTTTATACCTTGCCTGTCCTTCTTCCTCAGAACTAAGGCTTCTCAAATGCCAGCCAGGCATGAATCACTACTGTATTGTTTTTCTATACATACATATATGTATATGTATGTATGTATATATACTACCTACACTATTACTTATGTAGTAACTACCATACAATGATTTTAATTTTACTCCATTTTTACATATTATTCATTTTTATATAATACTTATTCATTTTTATATAATACTTAGTCTCTGACAAAGCAATTGTTTGAAATCAGGAATTTGAAATACAAGTTCTATTTTTCTAAATGTCAACAAATATCTTAGCTAAATATAACCAAGGTTTGCTTGGTTTTGCCAGTTCAGCTCTACACAACTATCCACCATCTGTGTGCATCTAACACAACATGTACACCTGCCCAAGCAGTGTGTTTATTATGTTGTGGGAAATTTCGCCTTATAGAAGAGAAAACAGGACTCACTGAGAATGCACATTTCACCACCTTGAAGAAATATTAGGAATCATAAATATTAGTACACCTAATAATAAATGTTGGAGAGTAGGCAGATAGTGAGCAGAGCAGAGCAAGACAAGAAGAGACAGTAATAACATGTGGGGGATTTGGTAGAACTTGTTAACTTCCTAAAGTTGCAATGGGAGAAAAAAACATAATTACTAATGTGCTTAGGATAGATAGCAGCTATTTCACTGTATTGTAAATAATAATAATGATTCTCTCCCAACACAAGTCCTTGTTGGAAGAATACAGATGACCAAATTAAGACCTTCTTACGAAAATGAGACTAGAAACTGAGGTTCTAATTTGTTAAACAATAAACTGAGGTATATTAAAGTAATCTGTTTGAGCAAAAATCTATTCAACTCAAGCATCATCAAACAAGAAATAGAGCACTGACGCTCCAGCTGAGACTTTTGCACTGACGCTCCAGCAACAGGATCTGGGCTGAGACTTTTCTAGAAAAGATGAGGATGTGTATTCCTTCATGGTGTGGAGAGGTGACAGGTACATGAGATCCTCTAAATCACATACAATGGTATAAACCAAAGTTACCTCAAGAAAAAAAATTACTTGATTGACTATAGCATATGTGGTTGTCTTATTTGGGAAAGCCTAGTAGGCTATTTGTGACTGGCTGCTTTTAGGTATTGATTTACTAACCTTGAGGCATTTTATAAATAGCTTTGGGTTTGCTCACACAGGCTTCTAAGGAACTAGAGCCACCTCAGTGTAATATCTCCTTGCTTAGTTAACAAAGTAAACCTAGAAGCCCTTTATAAGTGCACCTAGAATGATAACAATATTTAAAAATATAGCATCTTCTTTTTAAATCTTAAATTATTAATTACTTATTTTACCACCAAACCAGTTCTCTTACCCTGAAATTTCTCAGTATCTCTCCTTTATAGTAAAACATTAAAAACTAATTTGGGAGGACAAAGTAGGGATGGGATATTTTTTGTTTGCTTGTTTGCTGCAGCTAATATTCCTACATTGTTGGAGAGAGGACCCCAGTTCCCCTTTACCTTTCCATTCAAATTCCCATAGTCTCTCTCACCTCTCTGTTAAATGCTATTGATGGTTTTTAGTAAGTTTTCACAGCACAGACCCTAATGACTTTCTCATCTTTTCTTCATTGCACAAATTGTAGCTTCATTAACAAAAACCATCTCTTTCTTGAATTTGCAGAAGAATCTAACATGACTAGCTTCCTTATATGTCCAGTCACTGCAGATTTTGCTCTCACCCTTGATTTCTTATACTTTAGTTCATACAACTTTTCCTAATTTAAAAATAGTTATGATTAACTAAATAGATTACTGGATGGTATGAAATAGTTAAGTACCAAGAGAGAAATGCTAGTTATATGTTTAGTGCAAATGTGTCTGAGTAAGTTGGAGCATGAATGCTCAATGTCAAGATGGAATAGGGAGCAACAGTAGAAAAATGAGTTAAGCAGGTGTCTCAGAGGACTAACAACTCAAATGCATCCCAAACCCATTCTCCTATTCCAGCCAATGACCTCAACTTTTCCAGTAGAAGACAGCCTTAAAGAAAAGCCATAGTTTTCTTACTCATTAAGCAGTGTTCAGCATCTCTCCCAGATGGAAAAGGATCTGTGAAGAGCAAAGCACTGCTTCTCGTCCATGTCTTTTCCTGCTCCTTTTAGTGATAGAGAACAGGAACTATTGCAGTCACATAGTGTGTTTTCAATGGCATGAGCTTACAAAACTATCTTTTCACCATTACAAGTGTTTTTCTCTACCTGACTGCCTCTGACTTCATCCTTTTC
Source organism: Condylura cristata (assembly GCF_000260355.1). NCBI lineage: Eukaryota > Metazoa > Chordata > Mammalia > Eulipotyphla > Talpidae > Condylura > Condylura cristata. Next base: position 12,354,995 of record NW_004567113.1, read on the forward strand.
CATTTTTCTATTTCAGGAAAACTTGCTACATTCTTCTTCATGTCCTCTGATCAATACATACTTCACTGGATCTGGCTGTCTAATGTGTTACTGCTAACAGTTATTTGTTGTACTGGATTTTACTTACATTCCCCAAAGCCATCTCAAAAATTCTTTTAATACATTGAATATTTACTAATGGTACTGGGGATTGTGAACAGTACTGATGAGATTTCACCAACAGACACACTTATAAATGCTGGAGTAAAGGTGATATCAACAAGGCAAAGAAGTCACTTCAGCAAGAAACTGGGCTTTATCTGTTAAAAATGTAATGTAAATTGGTAAAAGGTAGCAAAGTAGCAATGGAGGTAATGGTCATCAGATGTACAATCAAACAAAAAAAAAGTCATATGAGCAGTGTTCAATGTTTCAATGTGAGTCCTAATCAGTTAATAAATTTCTACTCTGTCTAACACACTTTGTGTTAGTAGGCGATCATAGTTAGATTCATATTTACATATTCTAATGTGAAGATGAAAGCTCTTTAGAGAATTCTCTCTCCATAAAGGTATCCATAAGTAACCTCAAAATCTCCCAAAGCCCTCAGATAGTGAGATATAATGGGAATGACTGCTATTATTGCCCAATCTTTCCTTCCCAAGTGTGAATTACCAGTAGAAATCCATTGCCTGAATTCCTATTTTAACAACATTGCCTACTAGTTTGACAATATACAGAATTTCCAGTGAGGTAATCTTTAGATAGTCATTAAACCGAATATTTTGAAATCACAGTGATGTATAAGTCAACATAGTCTTTGTTATACTGCACAACTGTGACTAGAATAACACACAAAGCTTTGATTTTTGCTGTGCTACATGTCCAATTTAATTTGGTAAAGGTATTCTGCCCTAATAGCTTCACAGTGTCCTTGGCTGAGAATGATTCCATCAATACTGCAATACTAGCACTTCAACATGTAGCTCCTGGAGCTGAGACAGAAACAAGGGAGCCAGGAGACAGCTGAGACAGAAACAAGGGAGCCAGAGACTTTTCCTGCGCATGTCAACTATATCAACATTGCACTGAACATATTACAAGGCTAACTGTAAAGGTTGAGACAGCCTTCTGTATGCCCAGAGAGGACATAATAATGTGACTACCATCCATATATGGTATTGGTTTTACCTGAGCAATATTTCATAAGGAAAACTGTAGATTTTCCTCTATTGTAACATTTTTGAAAGATTTAACTTTTGTTTTCTAAAAATAACTTTGTATTGAAGCAGCATCTTATTATAATATTATGTTTTGGTATATACGTATATAACATTTGTATATACTCTATCAAGTTTACCACTAAAGGTCAAATTCTGTTCTTCACTATGCAATTGAACCCTTTCAACCAGTTGACCTGCCCCTTTCCCACGTCCCTTCTGATAACCACTAATTTGATACTTATTGTCTAAGATCTCATTTTTGTTTTATTTAGTTGATCCTTTTGTTTCTCTACATAGCATATATGAGTGAAAATCATGTGGTTATTTACCTTCTAAGGACTCGTTTTTCTAAATCCTTCATTTTTTAACTCATTCTACCAATTGCAAATTCTGAATTATAATTTGAACGTTTTTAATTTTAACTTTTTAGTTATAATACTGCTGAAATATCATAAAAACAATTTTAAGTATAGTTTGGTGAATGTTCATAATTCTCTATAATCATGTAACCATCTCTGCAATCAAGACACAAAACAGTGTCATTGTTCTTCCTGCTGTCCTTAATTCCAAACCCCCCCCACTTCTGATCCTGCTGACCATCTATACTCAACGTAATTTTGAATACTTCGGATTTAACTTTCAGAATTTGCTTTAATATCCATAAAGAGTAATTTACAAGTCTTTTGACACCTATTGGAATTCAGACAGGTTATTTGATGAATATTTGATGCCAATCATCATTTTGTGTTTCCATAACCATCATTCAATTGCAACCCCTTGCATCCCAACAAATGGTGTCTGGTCCAGCACATGTTCAGAAAGTAACATTCAGATGATTCATTTATTTTGAGTATGCTCAGTAATTTCCCTGAGGCTGCAGTAATATTGGTGGGCCCTTGATGGTGGGCATGGAACGATCACATCCATTTAGAAAGGTGTGACCCTATACTCTTAAAACATATACTGTGTTATAAACCAACATCACCTCAATAGAAATAATTTAATTTTAAAAATAAAGTTCACACTTAAAATTCTGCAAAGAAACAAAGGAAGTTTTCCTTCTTTGCTTGTAAAATGCAATCAAAATTGAGCCAAGAAAAATAAATAGTTAGGGGGAGAGTTTCCAAATTAGCTTTGGGACTGCTTAATGTTTTGATGACAATAGACAGGGATGTATCAACATAAGTGAGACTCTGTGTGTGTGTGTGTGTGTGTGTGTATGTTGTCACTGGAGTGTCACTACAGAGAGTTATAAGTATTCATTACTATGATGAAAATTCCCTCCTTCTTCTCTCATCTTAGAGTTGTGACAAGGGATCACAGTAAATCCAGGGTTGGGAAATGAGCTCTGTCAGTCCTCCAGACAATGAACACTGTTATAAGATGCTGTCAAAAGCCCTGGGGACCAGGTAAGTTACCCATCCCTATCAAACCCAATTTTAATTTGTTCTTATCTCATGGTCGAGGAAAGATTGTCAAAAAGGAATTTGCCACCAGCTCTGGGTATACAGTGTCAGTGGTAGGTGGCCCTGCATTAGGGCACCAAAATATGGCAGTCAACAGCGAAGTTGTTGAAACAGCAGCACAAATACAAAGGCCACAGGTAGCATATGTACTTTGTTTCCTTGAAATAGAAAAAAGTGGCTATTTGTGTTTCCAGGGAACCCAATGATCTGGACGTAGAGTATAGATGGTGCCAGTAAAGGAGAAGCAGGTGACCTCATGCTATACGTGAAATTCAGTTTGTGGGTATTTGATAAGACTTAAAGGACCCTCTTCCAGAAATCTTCAAACAATTCATATATTTCTGTCAACAGCACTGACACTTACATATCCCATCCTGATAGAAGTTTCCATCTTTTCCCTCTATCGTTTAATGTGTATTTAGTAACTACCTGCTCTAAAATATTGGAGTCAAGAGAGGAAAGCATGCCCAGCAGCCATGTCATGATGTGTGCTAGAACAACTTTGGCCAAAAGAACTTTGCAAAGTTCTTCGGTTTGTGCATATTCCAGAAGAGCAATCACTAGACAAATCAGGCCACTGGCCATTTGGAATGTGACTAGTGATCATGTGACACTAAATTTTTCACTTTATCTCAATCATTTTCAATAGTTAGAGATGACCAATGGTACACACTGAACATCACCATTCTGGATACTTTCTATTTCTCCAGTGAACAAGGCTTTTTGGTTTTGTCTATTTTCTTCAGAGTAACAGTAAGTAAATACAGTAAAGGCGTGTTTCAGTGAAAGACCATAAAATCTTCAATTTTGTATGTACAGGGTTATATATAATTCTCCCCAAATCCATGCCCTTCCCAAACTCTCAGATACTATCTAATTTGGAAATAAGATAATTGACATGTAATTAGTTAAGATGAATTTATACTGGAGTAAAATGAACCCTCAATCCAAGATGATGGATGTTCTTTTTTCTTTTCTGTCTCTTTTTTAATTATGTTTATTGAGGTAATGTTGATTTAAAACACGGTATATGTTTTCGGGACATAGTTTCCCAATGCTACAAATGTATGTTATTATGCTACATCTATCTCCAAAGCACCAATAATCTTTAACCATAGTCCACTGGGCAACCTCTTTCCCTAACTTCCATCTCCCCAATCTCTCCATCCCTCTTATGGTAGCGTCAATTCTATAGTCAGAGCTCAAGGGTTTGTTTTCATTTGGTTTTATCTGTTTCTTTGCTTTGCTTTTTAAATTTCATATATGAGTAAGATAATCCAGTATTAGTCTTTCTCATCTCTTATTTTGCTTAGCATAATCTTGTTTAGTTTCATTCATTCATGTTGTCATAAATGGCAAGATTTTATATATTTTTATTGACCAGTATTCACTTATATATGTGTAAACATCTTTTCTTCTCATCTGGCATTGACACTTGGGTTGTTTCTGTAGTTCATTTACTGTAAATAGTGCTACAATGATGACAGGACTGCACATCTGCCTTCAAATTAGTGCTTTTATAACAATTAGGGAGCTACCTATAAGAGGGATTGCTAGATCACACGACAGACCTATTCTAAGTATTTTAAGAAACCTTCATTTTATGGGTACTTGAGCACAACAGCAGGGGAAGCAAAAGCAAAAGTAAATAAATTTGACTATATCAAACTAAAAACTCTTCTCATGGCAAAAAAAGAAAAAAAAAAACCCAAAACATTATCATTGAAACAGACACACTACCAAAGAGAAAGAGAAGAATATTTTTGCAAATAAAACATCATCACAAATCCATCAAGGGCAAATATTCAAAATATATGAAGAACTCAGATAACAAAAATAAAATGAAGGTTCCAATTTTTAAAAGATGTGCAGAAGGCCCAAATAGACACTTCTCATACAAAAATATACAAGTGATCATCAAGCATAGGAAAAAATGTTCATCATCACTTATTTATCATCAGGAAAATGCAAATCAAAACTACTATGAAATATCACCTCACACCTGTAAGAACAGCCCATATCAAAAAGAGCAGAAACAGGCCTCCAAGATGGCCAGGGGGTTAATTCTAAGCATTAAGAAGCCATTGCCAGCCACTGCAGCATGAGTTCAATCCCTGGCAGGAAGGTGACCCACAAGGTATGGCAAACCTCTCCTGCCCTTGCCAGCTGCTCCCCTCAGTAGTGTATTTCAGTCAGTCCGCCTACTCTGCTCCCCACTCTGTCTCTGGTGAATCCTCTCACTCCCCAGATCTCAGGCCTGTACCCCACTTCTCATATGCATAAATATAAAGGAACTCCAGAGGCCAAGAAAAACCGCATGGAGCACAATTTCCTCCAGGGCCTTGAGAGAGAGCATGGCCAGGCTGACATTTTCACTTCAGATTCACAGTCTCCAAAACTTTGAAGAAATGGCACTTTGGTTGTTTTTTCATCCAGTTTGTGGTAATTGTTATAGCAGTCCTAGGAAATTAATACAGGTACCCAAGTTGGCTTTCCCTATGCCTTCACCTTTATGTCACTTAATAAAGGTTTCATATGCTGAAGTTTGACACCAAACTTCACTACTATGAGTAGTGAAAAGTGGAAGATCCATGTGAGGGAACTAGCAGTAAGGATATTTTAACACAGTGAATATCAGGCAGTGCTTTGATAAAGTGACAGTTTCCCATTTCTTGCCATCTAGATTTTCTCTCTCACCAAATTTGACCTCCGAAACTGGTTTGCAGAGTTATAGTCTGAGCCCTCTTTTAAATCAAAGATGTGAATCCAATTTTAGAAGGAAGCCTGGCTTCTGTCTACAGCTCATTACTGACTTAAAGCTGCAATGATCACATTAAGAAAATAAAGCATTATTCATCCAGAGAAAAAGTATGACAAGTAATGATGTATTATTTCTAAAATGTAACATTCCTAAAACGTTGTTCCTAAAACTCATGGAAATACATACAGACATAAGTGTGTGCATATTATATGTACCTGTACAAGCACAAGTCTGTGTATAAATGTGGATATGTATGTTTATTGTATGTGTGCATCATGGAAGGGAAATCTATTTTCCCTGAATGACTGAGTGTTCTTTCAGGGAAGGAATTTCATCAGTGACTCACCAAGTGTCTCGAAGAAACAAACTTTCATAAGCTAAGTATGTATTAAAGTCAACCTTACAGCCACCATCAAGCTCAACTAGAATGAACCTGATGGAACAACAGGCCCAAAGACCCACAGTTCTGAATTTCAAGCACACCATTGATGAGGCCAAATTAGACAAATCCAAAAATCAACATACTACAATCCACTGCCATCCTACAGAGGAACTTCACTTTATTTACATAAATTTGTTTTGCTGCCATAATATTTGGTCAGATGTATCCACTTTACAGCTTGTTAACTGGCAGGGAATATGAAATATTTTATGGACAAGTTGTTTACATCTGAGATCTCAGGAGCCAGTGTCTGGTCCTTAAGATACACTTAAAGAAACAGACCCAGCGAAGGAAACCATAGTTATTTACCAGAGCCACATAAATAGGTAGATGGAGCAACTGGAGACCTGTCTAGGTGGACTGCTCTTGGGATAAAGAAACAACTGTTTTGATTTATAAGGGTTAACCTGACAGAGGCAGTGGCGGAATGAAATCCTTTTCTTATGGCAGAAAGACCTTATTAAGCCACAATTGATGGGATCCAAGTAAGGTTGCAGAGAATGCCACTGCATCTCCCAGGGCTTCAGGGTGTTCCCATAAATTTCCCTGCTGACATTGGTCCCAGGGCTGGAACAAACCTTTGTGGAGGCTGCGTTGTTAGGCTTCAGTGGATTCCTGCTCTTTTCCAGAAAGCTATACATCAGCTATAAATTGTTATTGATAAATGTTGGAACCTGATTCTGGGGTTTTCAGTGTAGCCTGAAAACACCCCACATGTGGTGAAGACTGAAAAGGGGTGCACAACCTGATGGTTTTGTTCACAAGTGCTGGAACATGACAAGCAGCAAGTGCTCAAGCTTCCCAGAAGAGAGGTCTTCACACACCTGATACACTTTTGCCCCATGCGGTGCTTTGATTCAACCCTCTGATAATCTTCCCTGGTTCTGAAAGGGAGACTGAGCCTTGTTACTTGTCTGCTATGGATGAGTTTCAGAGATTTGTGGACTTTACTCTTATTAGAATCCTGTTGCTGATCTGCTTCTAACTGAAAAAGAGGTTTTTAAGAAAACAACTGTATGGTAGACAGAGAATTACCCACAATGCAGTTGGAGGTGTGAAGTATCATCATGAAAAAAATTGAATACAGAGCAGAAAATTTTATTTTCTAGAATGTTCTGATCTTTATTCAGTGGACATTACTATTGATTTTGCATTAAGTCAGAGCAAATTTTATTGTGTGTGACTAAGACATATAAGGCTCTTTTAATGCATATTTTAAATCTGTGATAGCATGATTCAAGAGAGAATGAATGTGCTCCCTGTAGGTGGAAGCAAGCGCCCTCTGAAGGCTTGGGAACACGAACATGATGGTGTGTTTATTTAGCAGGGCTCCAGTCAACATTCTGTTTTAATGGCTTTTCTTTACCTACTGAGGCTTCAGTCGTGGACTGGGCATTTAGCCTACAAAGTCCTATTTTCCAACAAATACACCTTTACCTCTCAGTCCCACATGGGGGACACATTTTAAAAAGTCAGTAAACTCAGAAATTTCCAATTTCCATTACTTAGATTTGTTTAAGTATCACTCTTCTCTAAACCCTTTTAACTTCTTTCATTAAAAATCTACATCAGAAATTAGAAAATGATGGGTTCATGTTATATATCCACTGCTAAGCACACAGCCAATATATTCCAAATATATCAAAGTATATTTGGTTTATAATATATTTTAATTGGATAAATCATATACATGGGAATACAAATAACAGCAGAAGGAATTCTGAATTTTCTATTTGCTAGTGAAAAATACTGGTAACTGTGATTTGGTTTCTTCAAAAATATAATTGTTTTGCTTTGGAATTTGACTTCTAGAATGTTTTAAAGTATCATGTAATAGTCTATTACTCTCAGTTTGGCATTTCAAAAAGTAATAGGTACCTTAGAATTTCTTAATAAGCATTTCATTATTTATGAACATTAATTGCCTGTCCATGAACAGTTTAAGAACAAAATTGTAATTACTTATTCCTAAATTTATGATTGCACCAAATTTGAAGGAAAAATAATCACATTAAGCGCCAAGACTTAAAAGTGTAGTGAATTATATACCAACAATTGATCATTCAAATAACCAGCCAAAGTGTAGTGATTAAAATTAGAATTTTCACACCAGAGATGATGAGTTTCAAGCCCCTGTTCTACAGCTAGTAGCTGTGTAGTCTCAGTTTTCTAGCCACAGAATGAGAATAACCAAAAGGGAAAAGGGAGAGAAAAGAATTGTAAGAATCAAATAAAATAACCTAGCAATGTATCTGTCATAGTGTATAACACATAACTGATGCTTACAATTTGGTAGCTTTTCTTTTCAATCACATTGATGAAATGACATGTAAAGATCATTTCTAGATACACAAGTTAAACAAGTTTCAGGGATGACTGCGTGATGAATGAAATGGCTTATCTATTTAAGAAGAAAGTTAATCCAAGTTATAGAAGTGAGGAATGGCTAGAAACAGAGAGGTAAGGAATCCGGGCCATTAAAGTCCTGGAAGCTAATGTGATAATATTCTGTAGAGTATGATCATACCCATTTTACAAACTTTCTCCTAAAACCATTTCAGAACTTGTGGACAATCAAATATTTTTAAAATTCTGTGAAAGTTTTTTGGTGCAGTTGCCAAAATAAAATATATCAATGTTTTTTATTCAACTTTTTTCTTTCACTCTTATTAAATAAAGTATATCAATATTTCTTATTCAACTTTTTTCTTTCTCTTATTAAATAAAGTATATAAATATTTCTTATTCAATTTTTTTCCTTTTCTCTTATTAAAGGGAAACTGAATCCATTTCTCCTACCCCAGTGTGATAACTTTGGGAGATATAGAAAAAAAAGTTGAATAAGAAATATCGAAACAGAAAATATTAGCTGCTTTCAAAAAACAGTCCTTTTGAGATAAAAATTGCCAGTGAAAATTTTGATATTTTAAAAGATTTATTTATTTATGCATACAGAACTGGGGTACATGCCAGAGATGCAGGGGCAGTGAAAGGATTCACAGAGTCAGAATAGGAAGCAGAACAGGCAGATCGACAAAGTACACTATTGAAGAGAGCAGCAGACGGGTCAGGAGAGGTCTGTCACGCCATGTGGGTCACCTCCCGGGCCTGGGATGGAACTCACACTGAAGCAGCTACTGCTCGCTTGCAGTGCTGTATCCTTATCCATTGTGCCACCAGGGAGGACCCTGTTATTTTTAAAGTGGGCTTGTTAAGCAAACAAAACAGACTTTTTACCATGTCTTAGAAACTTGTGTAAAGATAACCAATTACCTCCTGATACCAACTCAGTGATTATTTTTATCTTGCTTCTGCCTAACCTCAAGGTGACATTAAGCACATTAAAAAGATTAAGAAACTTTTGAAGATTTTTGCCCTCTACTTAAATTTTGTCACTAGCATTTTCCTAGGGGAACCATAACCACACTAGTCACTTAGCTATACCCATATACCAATAAGTTCTAAATATGTAATGACGTTGCTTCAACTCCAAGAGCACATTCTAAATTTCTTTGGATACCTATTCCTAGTACAAAGACACTGTGGAAAGCATTGCCCTGTTATTGTTTATGAATCTGCCCTGAGTTCACAGACAAGAAACCAGAACTCCAGGACAAGAATCAGCTTGAAATTTCCTCAAGTCTTTGAGCCAGAAAAAAAAAAATTATGATGCTACTAAGAACCAGTTCTTGGCTGATGGAAATTACAATGGGCCCCATACTTGAAGTGAAGAGCTGAGAAAACAAAATATGAGGAAAAAATGTAAGTGAAGTTAACAGGCTCTCTATAGCCAGAACGAGTTGTTCTAGAAAACAAGATACATTTTGAGGCAAAAAATAAGATGGGACAAGTTAGTTATGATGGGATTAAAACCTATTCTTTTTAATACCAACTACTTGAACTTTATTTTCCTTTTCTTATTAATGAGTAACCCTAATTTTGAAAATCAATGTTTTCTTGTCTTGGTTAGAGGTGACCAAGTGGGATGACACTTAGATAGTAGGTCTTAAGGGACTATTGGGGGCTTTCCTGGTAGCACAAGGGGTTGTCTCTTCTCTATGAAGCTATCAGCAGCCACTGCACCACAAGTTCAATCCCCTGCCAGGGAGCTGACCCACATGGCACAGCAGACCTTTCCTGTCTCTCCTCAGCAGCATATTTCAGTCAGTCCACCTATTCTGTTCCTCACACTGTCTCAGGTGAATTCTCTCATCAGCCCCTTCTGCATCCCAGCTTTTATATGCATAAGTAAATAAATATTTTAAAAAAATAATAAAGAGCTCTTGGCCCAAGGGTAGAAGAAAGATTCAACATGAGAAACTTTCATGAGAAGGTAAAAATACATGGTCAAATTAGAGCATTTTGGTAAGCAGTTACTCTGCATAAAATTCTTCCAGTTATGTATAAAAAAAGTCAAGAAAGTTTCAATGCTTGTGTTTCCTTTAAGGAGACTGTTCTTTAAACCTAATGTTCTATAAATCAAAAGTAGAAACTTTGTAGCTTCCATTTACCTATTCCCACTCCCAAATTTGGGTTTCATGTGTCTGCTAATACTGTTATAGGGAATCCCTGAATTTCTTTCCTCATTTATAAAATTTCAGTATCAATATCTGACTTAATTAACTCTCAGGATTTATCCTATACAGATTGGGTCTTACTGGTGCTCTATCTCCATGTCATTCTAGTGCTTTCAAACAGCAATCTAATTGAAACATATATTCTTCCTTGGGTTTTCAAGTGTCCTTAGAAATATTCTAGTTCTGCCTATCTTCTCTTTTCAACCATTATAAAACAGTGAGCTGTCATATTTTCATTCCCTATGCATGCATTCTGTTCTTCTGAATTTTTAATTGTGATCAACTCAAGAAGCAAATTCTTTCCTTTAAATATAATTTTTTTGTTCATATGATACTGATGAATCAGTGTTTCTTTACTGCCTGATCTTTTTAAAGCCCAAATGCTCAATTACAATGTATTTAGAGACAGGGTTCATCTGTAAGCACCACCAACCAACCTCTTATTCACTCAAAATAAACTCAGTTTTTCATAAAACCTCTGTAGTTGTGCTTTCATGGACCTAATATATATCCTTATTCTGTAGGACCTGTGAGAGCTCCTTCTTAGGTTCTAGAGAAAGGGAGACAGTTTATAAAGCTAAATAAAGCCTTGTCTTATTTTGAGGAAAAACAGCTAACTTAACCTTTGTATGTGTGCTCATAATGTCATGAAAAACAGACACAGTAAGAAAAGCAATTCTTTTCAATGAGTGCATAACTTAATTTGTTTATTAGAAAAGAACTCAGCAAGTAGAAGTTTTCTTATCCCTACAGAATCTTTAAGCTGACACTATGCTGAGAAGGCTAAGAGACACACACACACACTATTGATTTCCAGAATTTCTCCATGGAATGCCAAAAATAATAAACAAAAAATAAATCAAAAGCAACAGCCTCCTTCCATTATGTATTAAATATCTTCCCCATGAAGTTAGGACAAATAGAGATGTATATAGATAGCAATGGAAACATAAATCTAGTGCCATAGTAATCGATTTCTGCCTTGTTCTTTTATTTCTAGTAAATAATGATCTTCAAATCTTTTGTGGTAGCACTATAGTAAAAATCAGCCCCTAGTGTTTCATCTATGATAAAGCCAATGATGCTCTTCCTCTCCAAAATCACTTGACTCATTTATTTTGAAATTGTAAAGTAAAAACATTAGAAGAATCAGAAGAAAATGTCAAGGGAATTCACTTAAAGAGCTTTCTTTTGGCTATGTATAGGTTAATAAAGCAGTTTATACTGTTATATATCAAACCCCAAAGAGAATTTCTCAAGAAAATGTGGTCCCTTTATATTATCAAGTTACAAAGAATAAAAACAAATCATTAATATTGATTACTTGAAAAACCTAAAATATTAAGCAGACCTAATTAGACCCAAGACTCAGTTCAAGCTGAAATATATCAACTATGAGATACAAAGGGAAATGATAGAATCTGCTAGCTATATGATTTCAGTAAGCACAACCCACTCCTGTAATTTTATAGACTTCCATGCTCTTTCCCATTGCTCATTTCTCAGCAAAAAAATCATAGAATGATATATGATCTAGTAGATCATTAGATTTTTAGAACACATGGGAAGCTATCAATATATTTATAAGATAAACAACTGAGGTGAGTTCTGAGTCTGGGATTTCATTATCTATATGCCTTGGGGAAAAAATATGTAACCTTTCTACATAATGAGGTAGTGCATATGTGTGTGTGTGTGTGTGTGTGTATGTATCTGTATACATAGATATACATATACATGTGATAACTCTCCAGTATCTTTTTAAAGTATGTGGCTTGTATATCCTACTTTGACATACCAAGATGCTTCCAGGACATGCAAAAGGAATTCCAAAAAGGAAAGAGAGAAAGTAACATGCAGGAGATGTCAATAGTTGTAAAGTTTGATAGAACAAAAATAGACACTGCAATTTGAGCTCCTCTTTTTCTTTAACTTTGTTTACTACTACTACTACTACTACTACTACTACTACTACTACTACTACTACTATTACATTACTATTGTTGTTATTTCCAAAGGCAGAACTCTCATGAGATTGTCACTGGTGTGCCCAGTAGCCTAGTCACCAACGGTCATATAATGTTACAAATCCAATTACTTCAGTGATGTTTTAAGCAAGACCTATGCTTTGTTCCACCCTCTGAATATATACTTTGGAATATGCACCCTTTATAAAAAGCTATGTTTTTCTGACACAGATATGTAGGAACTTAGTTTTTGTAGGACCTTAAAGGTAGTTTTCAAAAATAAAATAAATGCTGAATGAATCTTATAGAGAAATCAATTGTGTCAACCACAGATTTTCTGGGTCAGTAGGTTAGATGAAATAGAAGTAGTGACAGATGCCTAGGATGATGGCTCTTGTAGTCACCAATCAAGCCAGATGAAAACGCAGTGTTCAATAGAAACTGACACCCTAAACTAAAGAGGTTAAAAAAAAAAGGCTGTGTCTTGTGCAACAAATTAATCTGTAATGCCATTAATGAAGAACCCTCACATTCCTGCAATATCCCTCCCTCTTATTAATTACACCTATCACCTTTCAGTAACTGTGCCATAAAGTCTATTAAAGCCTGTGGTCTCAATGATATATTAACACAGCTTTACTGTTCTTTAGGTAAGCATCTTTTAATGAAATCCTGATCTTGCCACACAACCCCCACTCCAATGGCCATCATTGCAAAGAGGTGCTACCAGTGACAATTCAATTTGCTTTTCAAGAATTTGTAAATGTAGGCAAAGTCAACCAGGAATGAGGCATCTTTTATGTAACTTTTACATTAAGAAGTAGTTCTATTGGATTACTATCATAGAGACAAGAACAGTAAAAAATAAAAGTGACATGTTACCTAATCATTACTTTGACAATAATTGTCACGAACAGAATTTCTTTATAGATTTTGGATGTAGCCTTTGAAGCAAAAAAGACTCAGATGCTGTGTTGGCCTGAGCTAAAAGGATTTAAAAAATTTAATCTTTAAGAGAAGCTCCTGAGATACAGGCTAAAAGAGTTTATAAAGGTCATAAAAAAATTAACTTATCTTGCTGACTGAAGCTTTTTTAATGCACTCTCAGTTACAAAGAAATTGCTTCTGGAGTCTTTAGGCCAATGGTCTACTATATTTTCTTCTCATTAGTAAGGACAGCAAAAATCTGCATTTGGATTTTTACCACTGCAATCATCTCTGATTCATTATTCTTCATGATTGAATATGAGGAGAGCATGGAGCCAGTGGTGTAGGAATATTCTGTACTTATCTTATTTGCTCACAGTGCAGTTCAGAGGGTAGCCAACGTTGTGAGTGGAAATGGGCCAGCTACCGGGGTTAAACATGATTCAGAGTCAGACTGATTTCTGTCAGGTCTATCTGAGGGAACTAAATGTAATAAAAGATCTTTAAGGCAAGGACTATTCCCTCTGCAAAGGGAATTCATACCTCCCCTGATATGCAACATCAAAATCAAAATGGAAGAGGTCACCATGGCAGGCTAGAGCTCAATAAAGAGAGCTGATCCAGAAGAGTGAAGTGAAGAGAATTTCAGTTTGTGAATATCATCTCCACAACCATCAATAAGGAATAATAAACTAGCTCTGCCTACTTCTCAAGGAACTATAAGATCTAGATGAGAAAATATATTTGAAAACATTTTATTGTGATCAATTTTCATTTATGTGTTGGGCAATGATCACCATATTGCACATCATAAGTTTAGAACCTAAAAAACTTTTAAATAGCATCATTTTTTTTTGAGGAAATATTGTTTTACAGCTTTCTATGTTTTATGGGAATAGGTTCACACCTCTTCAGATATTTTATCACACCATACCCACGACCAAAACACCCATAGACCTCCACCACAATCCATTCAGCCCTCTTCTGTCCCCACCATTTATTATCATCCCCACCTACCTATTCTTATTCTTTGGTAATGTCATTATGTAGTCAGATTTCTAAAGTTTGTTTTGGTTGAGTTTTGTTGTTGTTGTTTTTGTTTTGGTTGAGTTTTATCTGTTCGTTTGAATCATTTCTTTCTATTCCACATATCTTTCTCCTTCAGTATTTGTCTTTCTCCTTCTAATTTACTATGTTTTTAGCATAATCCCTTCCACTTTCATATTTTAAGTGGCAAGAGTTCATCTTTTATATATAGTTCAGTAATATTGCACTGTGTATTTATAGCACATGTTACTTTATCTGTTCATCTGTCATTGGATACATACAAGTTTTCCATTACTTAGGCATTGTAAATAGTGTGACAATGCATGCAGGAATGCATTTATCCCCTCAAATTAATGTTTTTGCATTTAAGTTGATAGTGAAGAATGGATCGCTGGATCATCTGGCAGATATATTTTGAATACTTTCAGGAACCGCCATACTATTTTCTAAAATATTTCATTTAAATAGTCCCATGTGCTTTTCCCACCCCAGTTTTTATCCTATTCCCTTTTACACCCCTGTAGAATGTCTCTGATTTATAGATTTTTCGGTTTTACTTTATTGCAATTACACTTTTTTTTCCTTTCTGATCCCTTACACTCCTGCTATGAATGAAACCATCCAGTATCTCTCTTTTTCTTTCTGGCTTATTTCACTAAGCATGATCCCTTCCAGCTCCATCCATTTTGTCACAAATGGCTTGAGTTTTTTTATCTTTTTTGATTTCTTAGTAATATTCCATAGTGTATATGTACCACATCTTCTTGTCCAGTCATCTACTTTTGGACATTTGGGTTGATTCCACATCTTTGCTACTGTAAACAGTGCAGCAGTGAACATAGGGGTCCTTTTGAAGTTTTTTGGATTTTTGTCAGAATTGCTTTGGCTATTTGGTGCCTTTTATGAATCCATATAAATTTCTATACTGCTCTATTTCTTTGAAGAATGCCATTAAGAAGATTACTAAAAGAATATAATTTGTAAATTTTTATCAAATGTCTTCCAAAAAAGGACTATGGCCTCTTACTGTATAATTTTATTGGGGAAAAAATCTTAAAAGAATTATATAAAAGACTGCCAATATAAAGTGGCCAACAAAAATAAAAACACCAGAAGCAATTTAAATGTCCATCAATAGGAGATTAATAAATAAAATTTATTGATAATTCAGAATTAGGAATGATTGTGTAAATCTATATTTATTGACAAAAAAAGAGGCATATTTTACACTGTATTGTTATTAGGCTTAATGAAAAATTATGAAACAGTCAGGATAGATCTATCACAGTTTCCTGAATAGGGAAAGTTTTGAAAGAAATTAGAAATAAACAAAAACATTAATAGTGTTTGTGACTGGATATAAATAATGCAGGGTTTTCCTTTCTTCTATATCATTTTAAGCATTTTTTCACTTTTTTTTAAACCACTGGAGACAAGTACACAAAGAGAAGGTACTTTTACTTTGAAAAAAGAATAACTTGGGCTCGAAAGTGTATGGCATAAAAACTTAAATTTGAGATTAGTTAACATATTTCAAACATGTAGACCATGATTATACTTCAAATACACACATATATAAATATAATTTTACCTTAGTTCAAGTTAACTGAAATAGAGAATTTTCTAATATCAAGGGCCACATTAATCTTTTATCTCATTAAAATCAATAGGGCTGGGTCCCATAGTAGGTGATTAATAAATATCTTTTAAAATTTTTTAATGATGATTATTTTATAAACAAAATAACTTTGGGAATCAAGTTTTAAAAATGTCTCTTCTGGTCCTCCCTGGTGGAGCGTTGGGTTAATATGCAGCACTGCAAATTAGCCACAGCCACTTCAGTGCAAGTTTGATCCTCTGCCCTGGAAGTGACCCACATGGCACAGCAGACCTCTCCTGTCTTGCCCAATGAAATAAACAGGGCACTTCATCAATCTGTCTGCTCTGCTCCCCACTCTGTCTCTGGTGAATCCTCTCACAGCCCCTGCACCTCTGGACTGTAACCCAGTTCTGTATGCATAAATAAATAAATCTTGAAAAAAATAGTCTCTTCTGCAATAAAAAAAAGATTCAATTGCTTATATCTGCCTACAAAATTTAGATTTAGGGAGAAATTATAGCATAATGGAAGACAGGAAATGAAATCCAGACTACCTGGCTATCAGGTGCAAATCCATTACATATTAGCCAACATGTTACTTAAACTTTTTCCTCTTTTGAATTACAGAGGTAATAATACTGTCAATCTTGTTTGCTCCTATTAGGAGCAAATGATATTGCCCATGCAAAGTGTCTCACAATATGCCTAAGTCCTCAGAGCTCCTTTATAAAACTTGTGATTGAAGTTGCTTAACATCTGTTCTTCCTATTGTTGTCACTGTTGTTATTCAATTCATCATTGTTAGAAAAGTGGGGGGGGGGGCACATTTCTGACAATTCAGTGATTAAGGTCTGCCAGACTAGATGTTTGTCATCATACTGACATTCTTTGAGACTTTCAAGATGAGAGACTGGCTTTAATTGCTGTCACTTGGCTCATTCTTAGGACTGACAAGCACAGATCCAATGAACATTTGTCAGTCCTGTGTGATTTTTGGTAACGATTATGTAAATATTTATTTATTTAGCAAGCTGCACTACTGATATAGGCATTTCATCCCAAGCTAAAGTCATCTTTTGGCTGAAACTTTGATTGGATTCTTCTTCTCAACTAAAATTATTCAAATTAGAAAATTTACAATAAGCCAGCATTTACCACGGAGGTCATGTGGGGTGCTTTTTTAAAGTGAATTACATTCTTCTCATTTGTATTCATAAAACGATCCCATAGCCATTGAGAATATTATATAGTTGGATAGAAAGTAATTTTTGTTAATAAGAAAATTTACCATCATTTGCTTAGTGACTTTTTGATTAGATTAGATTAGAGATCTTGCTAAGGTTTTTATTCACTTCCGCTAAACTCTGAAATTGCATTAGCGTTTCATAGTATCATTATTTATTACAATTTGTCCCACATAGGGGTCACTCTCTTCTCCCCTTTTTAATCATGATGATGACAGTTGAGAATTGACACCGTGCACTATTGTGTACTGTCAAATGCATAACAAATACTTTAATCAGGCTTGAATAGCTCAAGAATTACAACTATTTATTGCAGGTCAAAGGCAAATTTCTGGAGATGGCACAAGGAGATGTGAGGACACTGACTTCAATATGCCCTGCCCCAAATGATATCACCTAATTTGATGAAATGGTTGCTTCATTTTATACAAAACCATGTCTCTTTCACTGCAGCAGTGACCTGGATCAAATAATCTAGGCAGAGGCATTAACTAGAATTAATAACCAGATTATACTAGCCATTTTATTGCTTTAATAAATTTATAAAATCAGAAAGTTGGCAGACAAATTAAACATAGTGCATTTCCTTAATAAGTTGAGGTATTTTAGGAGAGAACAAGAGTCTGTAGCAATTTGTTTAATGATAAGCAACTGGCAATTGCAGCATCTTTCCTTTCTCTGATTTCTAAAGGAAGAGAAGAAATTTTCAAAATGGAGTCTTTATTCCTGTCATAGTGCCTCTTCCCTGAGTTCAGAGGATTTCCCCCAAACTAGAAGTAGCACTTCTCAAGCTGACATTTGTCAAAATTTGGAAAATGGGATCCTAATGAGAACTGAAAAATCACTTTCTATTTCCTATTAAAATAGATTTATTTCTAATTCAGGGGTCGATGATAATAGGCTTATAGTCCACACTGCCTGACAGGAAGCATTCAAGACACTGTTTCAAAATTAAAAGGGAACTTGTTGCTTTTAACACTTTTAAAGCAAAATTCTTTGTGTCCCTCAGCTCTAAGCATGCCAAGGTGGAAGGGCATTTATTTCCACAGCAGGAGGCTAAAAGTAACACTCAATCGCTCTGACTTCACATTTATTATGCTAAATGACCGAATCACAGTTAATCACTTGGTCTGTGCGTCTGTGCAAGTGGGGGCTGGGGCTGGGACTGGTTTTCTCTGTATGAGTATTGACAGGCTGGCTTAGAGATCAGCCTGCTTGGTGTTTCAGTCAATTAGAAAACACCTTGTCCATGAAGTGGACTGACTGTACTTTCAAAATAAGCTTGGGTTGGAGTAGATGATGTTCTATTCCAATACGAATCTTTAAATCATGATCAACGAGGTCAATGTACCTGAAATTATCCATTTGCTCAATATCAGACAGATTAAACTCTGACTCACTGCAATGATTTCTAAAAATACTAGTGGAATACCCAAAGTAGTAAATACCAAGAACTTTTGTGCTGATTTTGTAACTACAGCAACCATTTAAAAACATTTACTTTTTCCTTTGTCTCCCAATTCAAAATAGGTCATTCAACTTCACCCAATTTCTTTGTGAAATGAGGTGCCTATAATAGCAGGTGCTTTAAATTAAATTTTGAGCACAGGTAAAAGATATTAAGCATCCATTGCCTTCTCTTTTATAAAAAGAGTCATAAAGAAAGGAAATAATGTAAAGGTTTTGAATTTTTAGTAACTTCTTTGATTTTTCTTTCATCCCAACAAAACCTCAGAATTATCTTTAAGGAACCTTAAGGTTCCTTCCTGACTGGGTCTGAAAATTAAACTGGCACAGGTTAACAGAGGAAAAAAGCATACACATTTATTTAACATAAATTTTACATGGCCCAGGGCCCTCTCTGGTGGTGCAGCGGGTCTAAGCACAGCACTGAGAAGCTAAAGCCACTTCAGCATGAGTTCAATCCCACCCAGGAGGTGACCCATATGGCCAGCAGACCTTTCCTGACCCACCTGCTGCTTCCCTTCAGCAGTATACTTCATCAGTCTGCCTGTTCTGCTCCCCATTCTGTCTCTGATGAATCCTCTTACTGGCCCTGCACCTCTGCCCTGTACCCCAGGTCTTCTTGAGTGTGACCAGATATGGGCAGTCACACAACAGCTACATGTGTGACCATATATGGGCAATAGCACAATGACCCGGGCTGGGCCTTGCATCCAGGTGTACAGTGCCACATCAGCTTTCTAAAACTGAACCTAAAACCTATATAAGAGACACTTTCCTCTACAGCACTCGCAGTAGCTGTGGACCCCACCCTAGGGAGCTCCATCTCAGCTGCTGCCCAGGAGCAATAAACTCTATTTGTTCAGCCTTTCTGCCTCCTGTCTTTCTTCCTTGCGGTCAATCACAGAAATCGGGACAAAGCAGTTCTTAATGCATAAATAAATAAATCCTTAAAATAAATTTTACATGGCACAGAAACCATGATAAGAAATAAAACCCAGCAAATCAGAGTATTTTATCCTAGGATTGCTAAAGAAAAGACAGCTATGAAGAACTATGATGGGTCAGTAAGGCAAGTATAGAAACTGGAGGAACTTGGGAGGCCTGTTTGTTAGGATTCTTCTTGGTAGCCCTTTGTCTTCAGATTGTCATAAATAAAAACTAAAAAATAAGTTAGTGTTGAGTTTGATGTCCTTTATTTAAGGGGGAGAAATCTTCATAGATAGAAGTACAGTCCCTTACCAGCAGGGTTACACTGTTCCTGAGGGATTTTGGTGAGAGAGAATCAGAGAGAGTAATAGAAGTGACAAAAAAAAGGGGGGGCTTGATTGGCTAGGAGGCCTGGGATTTCCCTGTAGGACTTACTAGTCCTATTTTCTAGCATAAGGCGAGCCAGCTAATGCTAAATTAGAGAATTATAATTGATCTGTGTTGTTTTCCTTGATGTGTGGAAAGTGCTTTCCATAAACATGCGGGCTTGACTCAGATTTGTGACTTGGCCTTGCCAGAGGAGTAGACTCCATTTTGTATCTCCCAATATACAAATTAACTCTGGAAATAAGGATGCATTGTTGCTCTAGGTATAGGAAGGACACCACTTACATGATTGTTTTATGGCCTGTTTCAAGGAAGAAGTAGGGGAGTGGAGGCCAGAGTGAATCCTGCTTCTGCTATTCTCTCACAGTCCTTCAATTTAAAATATTCAATATTCCAAAATGCCCTATTTTGAGGTAGCATGTTCTGCACCCTAACAACCCTCTCTTTTTGCTCATCATTCCATTAAAAAACTTGTGTATTCTGTATATGTTTTGTCCGTTCTTTCCTCCCACTGTTACTCTCCTGGCGCAGGCCTTCATTAGTTCTCTTCAGGGTTAACTGGTCCACTTAATACCAGTCTTTCTGCCCTTTAATCTATTTTATATACTATGACCACATTAATCTTCCTAAAGCAGAGATTAGATCATGTCATTTCCTTGCTCAAAAATCTCTAATGGCTCCATATTGCTTAATTTTAAAAGTCTAAACTGCTTAGTCTAGTGTTCGGCAGCCACCCTCCACCCCATTTACCTTTGTGATCTTTTTCCCTCTACTTGTCTTCATTTATGCACTTATTCAGTAACTTGAGATTAGTCACTATTCATTACTCATGGCCTCTGCATGGGATTTTCACTTTCCATGTGTTTGACCATGCCCTACCCCCAACTAGATTTCCTGTTCCAGCCTTAGTTTATTTTGCATGGCCAAACCCTAACTGCTCAGCCTTCTCTAACTTGCTCCAACTGGAAATGATGTATCCTCTTTCTTACTCCACATGGAATTTTATCCATATATCTTATGACACTTCAGTTATGTACAATAGATCTCTAGATCTCATATATATATGTTCATATAAATATGTATGTATACATATGAGTATATATAGATATATAGTCTCTTTCTATATATATACTCCTTGAAAGTGGAGTCTAAAATCTGATTTTTTTTTTGCATCCCTTACAGTACCTATCAAAGAGACTGACATATTATGTTCATTTAATAAATATTTTTGGCACATTCCATTCACAAATGAGTGGATGTATTGGATGTACCCTAATTTACTGCCTTTCTATAATCATAAATTTATTTTTTCTGACACCTGCTTTCACCTATTCAGAACTTGAAGCATTCCAAATTCTAACAGATGTTCACAGACAGCTGGGAGAAATTACAGTGCAGATACCAAATCATCAGCACAGCCCTCAGGCTCACATCTTCACCTGGTTATATGTTCCAGACAGCTGTGCCTTCTTAGAAATGCACTTGGCTTCAGGAGCAGGCTCTGCTGTAACACCCCTATAGCTTTCTAGAATAAACATGATGAGCCTTGATGCAGTAGAATACATGCAAGTCCATGATTATTTATGTTCTTTGGGGAGTTGTGGTAGACTCATTTTGCATTTGTAGACTTTGCTCCATGTAGATCACAGTGATTTCACTTTAAGTTAAAAAAAAGTAGTTAAGATACCCTGTGATGAAGAAAATATGAGTATACGGACAATGTATAACTCAGCATAGACTATAGGTCAGAATCCAGACCAAATGATCAACATTTAGGTTAGCTTTTCCTGAATTTGGATGCATATTTTACAGAAAATGTATGGTAACTTTAGCTACTGAGTCATTTTTTAAATGTGTTTGCTCTGAAACTGTTCCTAGCATTCTCTTGGGACTGTGGTCAGAGGTAGAACATTAGTGAGTATCCATGTTACCCAATCTCCTATGGTGTAGTTTATTCCATGCCCTTTGTTTCATTTCTTTTTGCTTGATTACTCATATGTACCCCTTTCTGTACTCTGTTGGTGGGGGTAGATGGAGAAAGAAAATAAATATGCCCATGTCTGTCACTAGTAGACACCAGTTTATAAATAGTACTGGTTTGACTGTGCACTGGTTTTCCGAATGCAGGAAGGTCAAGAAAAACATTTTCTTTTGAAATGAAAAAGGAGGTTAAAACAAGAGTTTTAATAACAGGCTTGACACAGAGCAGTGTAATACCAGCATGAATTACACTTGGTACCAGACTTTTATTGGAAGCCCTAGATTGCTTTGTTCCTGTCGCTGACATAATATTCAGAGTTGGGTTTATATTTGTCCAGAAGGGAGCTGCTTGCTGTAGTCCATGCAAATCAAATGCTTGATTTATGCATCATTCTACTGGAGGGTGTAACATTAAATTTAATTTTGTGAGGAAAATCTGAGGTGTTTCAATGCCTGGGCCTGACATTGTGAACTAGGCAGAGAGGTGCACAAGAATTCATTACAGTTTCCAATATGCGAAATGCAGCATTTGAATGAAACATTTGTCTCTTGTCAAAAAGGTGTAATGTCTGTTCTTAGTAAAATATTCCCACCCCCAGCCCTCAGGACACACCAACACATTTTTGGCCTTCATCATAGATCTTGGAAGATAAGTGACTATAGGCACTTGGGGGAACACTGAAATGATCAGTTGTCAATAGTACCAACCCCACTGTCTTCACTTTGACTGTTGAGTGTTGTCTCAGAAAATATGCATACCTGCTAATTGACTGGGTAGCAAATTTGTGATTTTACATCTCTAGTGGGATGCCATTTGCCAATATTCTTGCCCATTATTTGTTTTCCTTTCACATGGAAGAGAAAGCTATTCAACATTTAGCTACTCTGTTCCCAAGCCCCAATTTTGATGTCAAACCCTTGGACTCAGAAGAAATTCTGCCCTTCTTTTCCCTCAAGGATCTAAACAACTGGCAATACTTCCTTATGTTTTACATTCTTCTATTAGCATTGCTCCAACTCTACTGTTCAAGGAGGAAAGGACACACCCTTTCCCCTGCAACTATGGCCTTCAGTGTCCTGTGCTACCCTGCCCTTCCAGCTTAACTCCTTCACAACTCACATATACTCTAAGTCTTTTGAGAAGTACCTTTGCTCACACTAGACCTCTGCCTGAAATGACCACCCCTGCTTTTACAGGCAAAATCCATTTTCCCATGCATCTCTTCTCTGTCAAGAGAGACTGCAAACTCCATTCCAAACACAAGCATAATAGCAATATAACATTAAGTGGTTCCAGGCCTATTTGTCCACCACTGTTGTGAGCTTCTTATTTAATTTTTAATTACCCAGAATATCTCATATACAATATGGTACATAGTAGGCCTTCTAAATTCTTCTAGGATTAACTTGGATTAAATAATCACTATGATAGCAAGAGGAAAACATATGCATATGAAGCAAAGAGAACATATCTTCTCAATGTTTCCTACATCTTGCTAAACTAGTAAGAATTTAGTAAATCATTGATGCAAATTTTGTCTTTAAAAATTCTAGTTTTAGGTGCAGCAGACCTCTCCTGTCTCACCCACTGCTCCCCTCAGCAGTGGACTTCCTTGATCTGGCTATTCTGCTCCCCACTCTGTCTCTGGTGAATCCTCTCAGCACCCCTGTATCTCTGGCCTACATTCCAGTTCTGTATGCATAAATAAATAAATCTTTTAAAAAAATTTCTAGATTTAGGTCCTAAAGTAAATATATCATACTTTTGAAATTATTTTTAATTATTATGTACATTTTTCCTAATCTATGAAATAAATACACATGTAAATGTTTTAAGCATGTTTTAATTTCTCAGTTTCTTGAAGGTTACATGAAAATAGGGTTTGCTTTATTCAAGCTTTCTAAGGAAATTTTCCTTATAGACCAGTCTTCTAAATGGTCAGAAACCTTTATATATAATTTTAATATTTAAATAATTATAAATTTAAATGATATTAAGTATTTATATTATAAAACTCCTTGAGACTCAACTTTATTTTATTTTTTTTAAAGATTTATTTATTTATTCATACAGAACTGGGGGTACAGGCCAGAGATGCAGAGGGTAAGAGGATTCACCAGGGACAGAGTGGGGAGCAGAAAAGGCAGATCCACGAAGTACACTGCTGAGGGGAGCAGCGGGCGGGTCAGGAGAGGTCTGCCACACCATGTGGTCTCCTCCGGGGCAGGCGGGAATCGAACTCATGCGGAAGTGGCTTAAGCTTCTTAGTGCTGTGCTTTAACCCGCTGCGCCACCAGGGAGGGCCGAGACTCAACTTTAATAGGTTGATAAAAGTTAGTTAAAAATAATTATCCCCCATGTATAAATGATATCTAAATGGTATGCCTAGAAAATTCTATAGAAATAAATTTATTTAAATGTTGCACTGTCTGTTACCATGAAACATAGGAGATAAACTTTTAATTTAGAACTTAAGTGGAAGGGAGAACACATTAGCTTCTAGTTTTTTTTCCTATTTTCAGTGAGAACAGGTGTGAGAAGGACAAAGCTCTTCTGCAACATGCACCTCACAATAAAGTCACCAGTAGAATCACTATTCCAAACTATGGGGCCATTGACCAAAAGTGATGCAAGGGCTACTTATGTAGTGTGCAAATCTGCAAACTGAAGAAGCAAAGTCAAAAGGGAAAGATCTCTTGAAATGTTACAGCTCCAAATCTTCATTCAAAACAAAAGTAACTGCAATCTCTTAGCTTTATTCTCTAGCCCATCTCAATCACCCCAGAACACACACACACACACACACACACACACACTGCCACACAGATACATACAGATTCAACTTGAATCTCATTGATTATTTTCCAGAGTTTTTAGGGTCCCCTGTCAATTGTGAATTAATTGAAAAGATGATCTCAGGAGAACTTATGAAGTAAGGGAAATTCATTTGCATTCTAAAGTTTAATTGCAGCAACTACTGGGAATAAAATTACTATGCTATCAGAATTCTCAGCTCAGTATTGCTGTGCAACAAACAGAATTTGTTGATTTACACATGTCATTTTACTCCTGAGTCTTGATTTCTTCAATGCATGCTGAGAACAATGAGAGGTAAAACTCCCTTGAACTAAAGAGAGACATTACTAGAGGTAAAGAGAAAGAAAAACTATAGACAGAAAATGAGTAGATATAATGAGGGGGCTGATTTAATGGATGAGTAAAAGAAAATAAAGTAAGGTGGTAAAGAAAATAGATTGCAGAAGATGTTTAACACTGAGATAAATTAAGGAACTAAAACAAAGGAAGCTCCCTTTAAACAAAGCCCCAATCTGTTAATCCTACTGGTTAACTTTATTGTGGGCAAAGATGTGGTAAGTTCTTGAATAGAAGCATGAGAGGATGAAAAAGAAAAAAAAAAAAAAACAGAACACTAGTTGTCAGGATGAATTGCTAGGCAGCAAGGTCAGAAAAAGCAAATATTTTCCTTAATGTAAATCTGATAAGCGCACAAAGTTGGACAGTAGCAAAGAATAATTACAAGCTGTATAAGGGAACCATTCTCCTCAAACTCAAATCACTTGTTATAACTGGGTTGTTGCATTTATAGATTTCTTGGGAATTTGAGTTGTTATGCAATTAAAGGTGCCTATTATGTAAGTTCAAACCCAATCCTGTCCCCACTATACAGAATCAGAAATCACATACAGATGGTATAGCTTTTTTTAAAAACACTGCAAATTGGATAAATACAGCTATTATTTAAACTAGAACTAGATCAGTTTCAGAAATAAAAGTTTTTTATAGCACATACTTAAATCCATGACGAATTACCTTTGTTGATTTGTACATTCCTATAAAGTCGTTAATGATCATAACATAAAAGAGTTAAAAATACAACTTACCCTCTGAGTACAAAGCATTGTTTCTGGTATTTTTATGCACTATTGCATTTAATCATCACAAAAATCTCTGGCAGGCAGGTTCTATCTAGCTATCTATTAGGTTCTATCTAAAATTATCCTGATTTTACAGGTGAGAGTACTTGTAGACAGACTCAGTAACTTGCTCGCATTTATCACACACATCCATGACAGACTTGTGAACCTGATGCTGGGGATTGAACACAAAGTCATATCTCTCCTCTGTTCAAAGTCTTACAAGGGTTGGGTTTGTGAAAAATCAATATTTAGGACTCTATTTAAATGAGCCTGGGAGGCTAGAGAGTGATCACGTACACACAAATCAGCAAACTATAGGACTCAACATGCCTTGCATCTTCCATGGCACTGAGAAGGTGGTTCTCCTGAGGTGTATAAGGGATTGAAGTTCTAGGTTTGGGGAAGTGTAGGTGATATTCACCATTAATGCACTCTCCTATCTTTTTTTCCTATTGTTTATGTCTGAATAAAGCCTGTTTACTGTGAAAATAACTAATTGCTTAGTTGCAATTAGTTTATTTTGCAAAATAACTGATTGTTTGAGGTCAATACTCTCTAGGAATACTGCAAGTTTTCCATTCCAACCTCAGAGAAAATCAATTGTAGATGAAGAACAGGCATAGTATAAAGAGTGAAGATGTGTGTTACCTTCTCAGCAGACTGCCATGCTGGAAATGAAACGTACCACATCAGAACTCAAATCAGTTAGGACAGGGGTTCCCAGTGTCATACCAGGGGTGAGATGGTCCATTCAGTCTAGTCAGTAATGCTCTTTCCAGAAAGACTCTTGCTGCTCTAAATTTGCAACAATTGCTGCAGCCAGAGTTGCTTTTTAATGGTACATGCAAACATCAAATTATTATATTTGTACTTTTTATACTTAGATAAATATTATAGTTTACATGGAAATTAATTCAGATAATTTCAATTACATGATCAGTTTAAATTACTTAAGCTGTAATTTGTCCCCACTCTGTGGAGTTACATATATCTGTCTTTAAATAATAGATTGTAAGTAAACAACAATAAGGCAGTGACTATTAAAACAAAGAAATAAGGGCCCTACCTGGTGGTGCAGCACTGAGAAGCTAAAGCCACTTTAGCATGAGTTCAATCCCCACCCCAGAGATGACCCACATGGTATGGCAGACCTCTCCTGACCCTCCCACTGCTCCCCTCAGCAGTGTTCTTCATCAGTTGGTTTGTTCTGCTCCCCACTCTGTCTCCAGTGAATCTTCTCATTGCCCCTGCACCTCTGGCCTGTACCCCAGTTCTGTATGCATAAATAATTTTTAAAAAAATAAATAAATAAAACATTATTAATTCAAGTATGTAACTCATTCTAAATCAGTGAATTAAATCATGCCAATATTCACCATCATACAAACCCATTCCTTGTTTGTGCAAAAAAAAAAAAAAAACTTAGTTTTTACAGAATAAAACTTTTTTTTATAACTTTTCCTGATCACATTTAGGTAGAAATGTTTCCACTAGAGACATTTGTAGGTTTTTTAATTAATCCATAAGATATAACAAAATGAGTAGTACTGAAATTTTTGGAATTTTGGGAAAGAGATCTTCAAGAATTTCTGATGAATGTATTTTTATGTTAAGTCATTTCCTAATTTTTTTAGATATTTTGATTTATGTGAAAGAAAAATTTCAAATTTCACAATGATAAAAATATTTTCTCAATAAACTATAAGCAAAGATGGATTAACATAGCTAACTATATTGCCTATTGAACAGGAATATACAAAGATAAATTTGAACAATGTACTGATAAATTTGTGGAAATTACGGTTTAAAACCATACAAAACAGCATTTATTCAACATTATGTTTGAGATAATTTTTCAAAACATGTACTAAGAGGAAAGCATGAAAGGGCACAAATAAATAATCTTATCTCTTGCCTTAAGGAACTAGATAAACAAGAAAAAATACACCAAACTTCAATGGAAGAAAGGAAATAATAAAAATTAGAGACAAAAAAATGAAATAGATACCAAAAAGATATGCCAAAAAATTAATAAAAATAAAAGTTGCTGATTCATTTAAAAAATGAACAAACTTCTATCTAGGGTCACAATTTTTTTTTTAAAGGAGGAAAGTTTGAAGAAATAGAATCAGAAAGAAAAAGAAGTACAAAAAACATCACAGAAATTCAGAGGATCATAAGAGATTGCTGTGAATATCTTTATGCCAATAGGTTAAATAACAAAGAAGAAATGGACAAATTCTTTAAAATATACAACCATCAGAATGAAGAAGAAATAGAAAACAAACCAATTATAATTACAGAACTTGATAGAGTAATCAAAAGTCTCCCCCAAAATCAAAAGTCCAGCATTAGACAGTTTCAATAGTTAGTTCTATCAAATCTTCAAAGATGAACTCATCCTTCTCAAACTCTACCAAAAAAACTGAGAGAGGTTGAAACAAGCATTACCTTGATACCAAAACTTAACAAAGACACTACATAAAAGAGAATTACAAGCCAATTTCTCTGATAATTATTGATATAAAATTTTTCAACAAAATATTAGAAAACTGAATTCAACTGTGCATTTAAAAGAACACATATTGTGACCAAGTGAGATTTATTCCAGTGATACAGGATAATTCAACATCCAAAATTCAGTCAACATAATTCACCACAACAACAAAAGGAAAAATAAAACTCATGGGCTCAAACCATTTGATGCAGATAAAACATAAGATTCAACTTCCATTTATGTTAAAAACCTTCAACAAACTAAGGGTTAATGCAAAAGAGCACAATATAATAAAGTGCCTATATGAAAAGTCCACCTCTAACATAATTTTCAAAGGTGAAAAACTATATTTTTCCCATTAGTACCTGTTACAAGATAAGGATGAACACTCTCACAACTATTACTGAACAGGGTATTGGAAATCCTCTCTAAAACAGGCTAGAGAAGGATATTAAAGGAATTCAAACTGAGGAAAAAAGAAGTAAAACTATCATTATTTGTAGATGATATACATAGAAAGCTTGTATGGACTATACTAAAAAATAAAAATCTGAAAGTACATATCAATTCAGCCAAGTGAAAGGTTACAAAAATCAGTTATTTTTTAAAATGAACTAGAAGAAGAAGAAATTGAGAAAACAAACCCATTTATAATAGCATTAAAAAGAATTAAATATCTGCAATTAACAGAGGAAAAGAACTAATGCAATGCATACTATAAGCCATTTTTTTTTAATGGAGGAAAACACAAAGACATGGAAAGATACTTCCAGGTCATGGATAGGAAGAATTAATATTGTTAAATGGCCATCTTAACCAAAACAATATACAGATACTATACAGATACAATGCAATCCCTGTCAACGTTTCAATGGCATTTTTCAAAGAAATTTTACCAAAATTCATATGGAATTGCAAAGACCACAAGAAGCCAAAGCAATTCTGACAAAAAAGAAGAGTCATAGTATCACACACCAAGCCATCAGATTATTCTACAAGCTATAGTAATCAAAACAGTATGATACTGAAACAAAAGCAGACATACAGACCAATGGAATAGAATTTGAGAGCCAGAAATAAACCTAAGTCTATATGAATAGTTAATCTATGACAAAAGAGCCAAAGGTATGCATTTGAAAAAGGAAAGCCTTTTTAATAAATGGTATTGTAAAAATTGAACAGCCACATACATAAGAATGAAAGTAGATCACAGATCTCACACCATGTATAAAAATTAAGAAGGGATAAAAGACTAGTATTTAAAACCTGAAGCCATTTAAATACATAGAAAAATATAGGAAAAATACTACACAACATTGGCTTCAGATGTTTCTGTGGGTCATCTCCAACACCAAGAGAGAGGGAGAAAGAGTTGCAATTTGCATCTGTGTAGACAGTGTAAGGAGAGAAAGAGAGAGTTAGATGTTAATGTGATATACGTTTTTAACTTGGGAGCCTGGCCAAAAAAATATCTATGGGCAATTGACACAAAGGTCCAGGAATAAATTGCAGGCTTGGGAAATGACTAAGAAAACCATCTCTCCTACTATCTGTGAAGGCTCTAGGCTTCTGCCTCCCTTTGTAAAGGAGATCTCCATAGCTGCACATGGTTCTAACCAAGTTTCCGAAAGTTTTTCTGTTGATGTTTATCTTATAAAAATGAGAATGGAAGAGACTGACAGAGTAATATTCCTAGTCACACAATGTTACCCAGTAACAGCAGCAACAAAAATATGGGTTTTCCTAAGATATTGATGAGGAATTTGTCCATTGTCCTAATATTTGTTCCCACACAGACTACCTAACACATCAAATTTCTTTAAGAAAATGAATTGAACAAAACCATCCATCTCCCCATGTTGTGGTTCACCCTCTTTCCTTCCTTAATCCTGACTTTCTCTAGTGCATTGCATTCACTCCACTGCAATGAGAGATACCCAAATCTGTTGAAAAGAGAAGGATATGAATGGGAAACATAAATATTATTCCATTGCAATTTGAAGGTAGGGTGTTCTATAGCTATGATTGGGTCTTTTTTTCAGTGGACTGACTAGCAGTTTGTTAATATGTCACAACTCAATTCAATATAAATGGTATACAGAATGCCAGACATCACCCAAAAAAAGGCACCAGAAGGCTTAATTTAATACACACATTAATGTCTACTTACCTATAATTCTCTTAATTTCTTCTTTATATTCACTCCTAAATTTATCTCATACTGATAACTACTTATACTGTCTACACAGATACAAACTGCAAGACCTGCTCTTACCTGGAAATAGAATTAGTAGAGGAGAATCAAGAAAGCACAAGAATTAGAAGTTGACATAATGGAAAGTTAAATTATAAAAACTGACCACGTGCCAAAAAAGGAGAAATAAATATCACTCCCTGTCCTTTTCCCTAGTCAATTTACCTCCAAAGAACTTATAACCTCCTAATGTAGTATATCATGTGTTCATTTTATTTTTTATTTGTCTCTTCCTCTTAAAATGCAAACTCTATGAGAACAGGGACTTTTTCCACTGCTAAATCACCAGTAACATGCACAAAATAGGTAGTCAATTTGTTCCTGAAAGCACACTTTCAAGCATTATTTTATTCTCCTGCTTGAAATACTCAGTAATTTCTGCCACCCCATCTTCTCCTAGCCCACTTTAGCAAAACTGTTTATTTGAATCTGTAGGGCATAAACCCAAGAGTGATATGGAGAAGGTTATAGAAAAAATATGCCTTAGGTTGAAGAATCCTAGTTTGAAAAAAACTTTCATGTATTTCTACAGTTTATCATATACCAACAAGTCCCGAAAAATTTACAGAGGAGTTTGTGATGCTCTTATGAGCCCATTTCTATTGACCACAATATTAGCTTTTCCACCAGTAAACAGTGTCTCCCAGAAACCTTGTGTACACATCCACTACTAGAAATACAAACATCTACAAAGCTTAATAAACTATTTCTTCATTTCTCTTTTTCTTCATTCCACCTACAAGATGGCTAGGTTAAAAAT
>NW_004567113.1:12387503-12399586 GCF_000260355.1 Condylura cristata
ATCTTCCTACCATACTGACCTTCCAGAGACTGTTGCAGGCCTCTGAAGAATGTGGACAGGCTTCTAACAGCCAACCTCAGAGAGGAAAAGTTTAGAGGTTTTTTCAGATAACTGCAAAACACAACTGTTCCCAGTTTTGCTGCTGTTTCAGCCTGTTGAAGAAGGCAAAGACGTAGAGCAGGTGAGTGAAGCTCATTTGTCTGGGTTTTCAGCCGCCACAGCTGCTGTTTTGAGTGTCGCTTGTCTCCTACTGTGCTGGAGCATCTTGGCAGCTCTGAGGAGTATCTCCTGTTGTGTCTTCTGTTGTGTTCATAAGTTGGAATCTAGCCTAGAGTCTGGCTACTACGTGTTTCAGGTCAGCAGTGGCAGAAGGATGCCATCTTGGAAGTATGGCCTATTGTTCCAGAGAGAAGCTCTGCATCCTCAGTGGTGAGAAGACACCATCACAAGAGTGTGTATTTAGGACTTTAAAACCCCTGGCCAGAGGTAAATGGCCATTTTTGGCTTCAGTAATTCTGTTTTTCCCTGGTTTTTAAAATAAATCCCATTATTGTTCACTGAAGCTGAGTAATCTTGCCATTGTACACATGGGTGAAGAATTTGGATAGTGACCAACTAACTATTCAGGCAGTGTTCTTGGTCAGTTTTGTGCCCCTTGATGTCCTGCATCATAACTTCAAATAAATAAAATTCTTTGAGTCCTAAACATAACACCTGGCATGTACAATGTGAATGATAACCTTCACAGACATGGGTGCTCTGAAGGTACAATTAAGCAACATATTGTAAAAACCAAGGGAGCTGTATTATTAAAAAGTAATTCCAGACTTTTTCTTCCCTGAAATTAATATATTCAGAAAATTACAAGTTTGTAGAAAGAGAAAAAAAAAAGACAAGTGAATAGCCAAAAACATGCTTGTACGATAAAAACATCAAAATAATTTTGTCTTCGGAGTTTATAAGATATTTAACAGAACTACTAGATATATTTTATATTCCCATTTTATGAATGATAAAAGTTAGGTGTAGAGCACTGCCCATTCATGTAGTGAACATTATATTACGTTCCCAAAGCAATATTATAACCAGGCAGCAAAATCAGGATTTATGTCCAGGTCTGACTAAGCCTTAACTCTAAGCCAAAGTTAAGAAAACAAAAATGACACATAATCTGTGGAAGTTGTAAAAACATAACAATTCATTCATTCCTAACCTCTATGCCAAGCAACACTTGATTCCATGGAAGAATCTTTGCATCATTAATAACTATGATGAGAATACTGATAGGTTGCTGATAGTACTTACAAAATGACAAAGTGGAATCCATTAATTCTGCTTAACAATTATTTATGGGAACTTAGTTTGCTCCAGGTATATGCTAGGTGCTTGTGAAGTTACAAACACAAATCAAGTATGTTCCTGACCTAGAGATATTCAAAAGCTAATAGGAGAAGCATAAGAAAGAGACACGGCATTCAAAAGCAGCTGGTGATTGTCTACGACAAACTTGTTTCTCAGTACATGAGAAACAGTCTCCAGGATAAATCTATTTGTTTTGATTTTCTTTTCAGTGTGTGGAAGATGAGAAGACACTGGATTTTTAGTCACTCAAAGCAAGCAAGTTTTGTATATACCATGGATACATTATGTGAGGCCTGGGCAAAATTAAATTTGCATTAAAGTAATCAATGTCTCTGTGTCTGGGTGTGGGTGTGTATACATACTGTTCTCTAACTGTTGATCAGAACTTTTTGACTCTCAAAGCACTCAAACCACTTTCTCATACTGATTATCCTTTATAAGCAAAAACATTGTAATTTATCAAAAAACCATCTTTAATAGCTTTCCTTTCAAAGAATGAAATACATAAATTATATTCTTTCTTCACTTTTCTTCTCCATACAAAATCAACCCTCATTAATCCATCTTTTCAAATTTTTCAATGTCTATATTTTCATTTTAAATTAGTTTCCATTGAAAGATGGAGATGCAAAGGAGAAAATGAATGCATTTTTTAAAATGTTCTAAAGGTACATGGTAGACACCTCAGAGAAATGAGTCACTTTTTCATCTGAAAATTTAGGATTATCATTGAAATTAATGAAAGCTAAATTCTCTTTCCCCAGCTTAATTGTCATATAGGAGCATTTCTCTCTTCCTTATCCTTAATGCTTTGTCATTATGCATTCAGCAGTTAGCTTACTGCAGAGCAAGAAGGCAGAGTTAATCACTGAGGTTCAAAATTTTGTTAAAATGTATATAACTATAAATATTAAAAGATTTCAGATTCTTCTGCCCCCCCAAATGTATAGGGAACTAGCTTAAAATTAAAGGTATAAAAGGAAAGTGAAGGACATCTTTCTGTTTCTTTTTCATAAATTCATCAATATAGAACTGTATGACTAATTCACTGAAATAGAACTAGTTTTTATACCTCAATGGGAGTGCTAACGGTATATTATCTATGGACATTTGGACTTAGTCTCTTAGCCCCAAATTATTACGAGCATTTTTTTAAAGATTTATTAATTTATACATACAGAACTGGTGTACAGGCCAGAGATGCAGAGGCGGTGAGAGGATTCACCAGAGACAGAGTGGGGGGCAGAACAGGCAGAATGATGAAGTACCCTACTGAGGGGAGCAGCGGGCAAGACAGGAGAGATCTGCTGCACCATGTGGATCACCTCTGGGGCCAGGATGGAACTGGCACTGAAGTGGCTGAGGTTTGCTTGCAGTGCTGACTTCAACCCACTGCACCACTAGGGAGGCCCTATTATTAGTATTAATGACAAGTAATTATACCAAAAGACAAATGCTTCTTTAATATTTTTTCTCCTGTCCCTTTTCTTTCTCCAAAATGCCTACTGAATAATTCAAAAAAGAAAAATGCATTATCTTTTATGTCCTGTGCTTGGACTCAAACTTGTTAGCCAAATTTCATAATATATGTTTTAGAGCTGGAGTTACTTCATATTATTTCAGTGAATATGTTCAAGCTTAGACTGGTATGACCTGATTCAGGCATAACAAGGATAGCTGATTTCCTCTCAAGACATATGTCAATCGCTAGTGAGTGTCAAAGATAGTACATAAATAGTAGAAGCTTGTTTAAGAAAGAGTTCTATTGTGAAGAGAAAGAAATGAGCATTTATGGAGTGCCTCTGTGTAGTCTGAAGCTGTCTTATTCAATTCTTATACCAACTTTTTGAAGTGAACAATGTTATTCCTTTTAGCAAATTAATCAATTAGTTTCAACAAATTTTTTTTTGAGCATCTGCTATGCAACATGCATGTTTACAATTAAGCTATACAATAGATCTCATTTATGGAGATTTGTTGGATGACAAAATTTTAAGACTTTTAATATATAAAGCACTTATATATAATTAATAAAAGGTTACCAAATCAGTTACCAGACACCCTTACCAGCCTAACACAGATTCAATGACCTTGAAGTGTTTGTCAACTATTAAGTTAAATAAAAAAGCTTCACTTTTAACATATTAATATATTAGAATATTCCTAATCTAAAAAGTAGAGATAAAAATGAGTATTCCCAGAGTTGCCTGATGGTTACAGAAGATAGTATTAGATATTTATGGGCTCAACAAATTTGTTCTCCTACTTCTTTTTCCTCCAGAATACTCAAACATCATCTAATATTAAGTGAAATGCAAAATAATCAGCATTCATGTTGGATTCCCATAAAAGGAAACTGATTAATTTCTGAAATTATGAAAAACTACTTTTAAAGGGGTTTTACTAAGAGTTAATCTCATTATCTGACAGCCATGGACAGGAGTAAAGGTTTTTTGAAAATAAAAACCACAATTCATATATCTATACTATTCTATAATCTGTAAACAATATACATGAAACTACAGGCCAATTTAATTGCAGCAAGCTTTTAAAAGAGGCTTCTCCACATTCTTCTTCTAGTATATCTAAAACTTAAAGTTTTGAGAAAGACAAGAAAAAAATAAGAATATTTGATAAAACACTATAAAGAGTCATTGATATTTCAGTGTATATATATTACTAAAACAATGCTAAACTGATGAAGGTATATTGTGTTTTCATATCTCCTCCAATTCTCTTTCCTGCCAGATTTTCAAAATAGTACAAATTTTGGAACATTATGCTGTCAACAATCTCTAGTAGATAATGATGAAGAAGGGCACTACCAGATTGGATTTAAGAATTTTCCCTCCAGTTAAAAAATTGCTGGACACACTGGTCCTTTGCCAGTTTGACTACTTTAGCAACAGTTTTCACTGATAGTGAGTACTTTGCCAGTAC
This sequence comes from Condylura cristata, assembly GCF_000260355.1. Lineage (NCBI taxonomy): Eukaryota > Metazoa > Chordata > Mammalia > Eulipotyphla > Talpidae > Condylura > Condylura cristata. Next base: position 12,391,806 of record NW_004567113.1, read on the forward strand.
TTTTTCCTGGATGATACTTTTAAAGAAAATCCAAAAGAGAAGATAACTTAAAATAACCCTATCCATAGGGTCCTAATATCCAAATAACTTTTTTTTTTCAAATTAACTTAAAGTTCAAAGGCAGGGTTTTGGTATTTAATGTTCATTGCAAGAACCAACATTGAACACTCACTTTTCTTGAAATAAACTTCCATAATAGAGATGATCTAAATAAAAAGTTGTTACCAAAACTGTATCTTTATCCCAATTTACAAAGCTTTTAACTATTCATTTTATGAAGCAAAATTAGGCACACCAAACTGCGTTGTGTGATGATTCTCTCCAAGGTAATCTAGAAAACATAACTCTGTGACCTTATATAAATGATTATTCCTCTCTCTCACTATTCTTCAAGTATAATATAACTGTTGAATAGTGATTCTCAACAGGGAACCAGTTCTAGCCCATTCTGTACCCTTATTCTCCTCACCTCTGGATATTTGACAATGTCTAGAGACATTGTAGTTGAAACAAGTTGGGGGTACTACTGACATCTAGTGGGTAGAGTCCAGGGATGCTACTAAACATCATACAATACACAGTACTATAGCCACAAAAAGGACTAGACCACCACTGAAATGCCTAAATAATACAACAGCATTTAATAAGAAATTGTGTTATAGGATTGGTAAAGATGCTATCAATTTTGGCTTTTACAGTCAGTAAGTATATAATATGAGAATTAGTGCATTTATTTAAGTGTTTATATAGTGAATTTGAATTAAAATCAAATTGTCCATTAAATAAATTTTTAAATTCATCTTGAAGTTACAAATACTAAGAAGGAAATGTAAGGATTTTGGGGCATCCCTGGTGGTACAAAGGGTTAAGCTCAGTACTATGAAGCTGTCCAAAACCACTGTAGCATGAGTTTGATCCCCAGCCAAGTTGCTGACCCACATGGTGCAGTAGATCTCTCCCGTTTCTCCCCCTCCTCAGCCTCAACAGTGTATTTCAGTACATCTGCCTGTTCTGATTTCTATTTTGTCTCTTGTGAATCTTCTCACCCACCACACATCTCACCTGCACCCCAGTTCTTATAAGAATAAATATACTTTTTAAGGAAATGCAAGTATTCAACTACTACCATTTAAGCTATGTGTATTAAGAGGCCACATTAAACATACAACACTTTGGCATGAAGAGATCTTAAGTTGTTGCAGACCCAAAAGAAATAAAAACTCAATCATTGTATGCCTCACCCAGAAAGAACTGGTTTAGAATGAAATGCACAGTCTACCAACAACCTTGTACTTCATGCCACATACTGAAGGAAACCAGAAATCATTAGAAAGGGAAATAAAGAATGAGAAACAGTAAGTTAGTAACAGTGCCAGGACTATAATGTAAGGGCTACCACTGGCGCTAGAAGAATTGAAAATAATTCACAGAGAGAGCCTAACCTTTTCCATGTGCACGAAGAGACACTGTCATGACAAGTGACTGGATCCAGAAGTGGAGTCCCATGGTCATCCTGGTATAAGTCTCTGGGCTCTCAGGAGTATCTATAACCATTCTGGAGAGCACAGGAAGATATGCACCTTTCTCCCAACCAGTTCAGCATCCAGTTTGTACTTACAAAAAGGTAAACAATAAGCTAAAACAAACCTGACCTGCTTAGTGACTTGTTCAGGGTTGCTGTAGGCATACTGCATGCACAGACTTTTCAACTGGGTGTTTCTAGATCAGGTGCTCCCCAGAGACTGCAGGATACACTTCTCCCTGTCTGTTCTGCACACTACCTCTAGCCTGTGCTTACAAAGAAACTATTAAAGTAAGGGCATCTGTCTAGCCCCAGTATAAGGGAAACACCATCATATTACACAGAGAGAGTGTGTGCTTTTAGAACACTGATCTTTCCAAGGCTAGGAACATGCCTATCACTTGCTCTCACATATGCACATGACCTCAGCCTATGGTCACAAGGAACTTGCAAGAGTGAGTACCCTTTAGCACTTTTGTAGGGAGAAATATAGCATTGCAAATCATATCTCACACATTCACTTTTTGGTAGGGGGCTTCTGGGCATTAGGCTGCAAAAATACTGAAGACATATCTACCCCCAGCTCCACAGAGTCACTGGACCTACAACCGGCAAGGATAGTCAGAACTACATGCAACCACAAAGAACAGAAACTGTGAACAAAGGGCTTCTTTGTTCCTGGTAGTCAGCTGAGATGGCAAGAATGGCACCTGCTTTCTATACCAATGTGCTATCTTTACCCCCTGAAGTTTCCAAGTTGCTAAAATAGGAGTGTGCATATATAAGGAAAAGACATAATACAGCAAAATCAGTATTGGAAAACTTACAAAACAAGGCAACTTGAGGTTGCAAGGGAACATGTCACCACAAGGAAGAAACAATTCTCCAGAACCCAAGAACAAAGATATAGATGGTCTCATCATTCTATCATGAAATTAATATCCTAAAATAAGCAGGGACAGTCTTACCTATATTAGAAAATATAGACTGCTATGGCACATGGCTGAATTGGTGGTGAAAAGTCCATGGGAATTATAAGCAAGATGAAAAATGCACAAAATGAAGAATGACGTAAAAAATATATAAATACATATATCTAAATTTAAAAAAAAAGAAAATAAAGACCTCTAGTGTTAAAATATAGTAGGAGATAAGGATGGTTATTATAAAATAATAATTTCATAATACTCATCAATAAATATGCATCAAATGAAGCCAACATCAATTTATAAATATAAAGCAGACATTGATACAAATACCATAACAGTAGGTTACTTCAACACACTGCTTACATAATGGTCAGAAAATCCACAAGGAGATAACAGCCTTAAACAAGGAATTATACCAGATATTTCAAGATATTGCAATACAAAAAAAAATTGAGTAAATATGTTTCTCAAGTGCTTACAGGACATTCTTAAATACAGACCACATTTTAGGACACAAAAATAATTGTTAATAATGATGCAATTATGTTCTCTGACCACAATGGTATTAAACTAGAAATCAACCACAAAAAGGAAAACAAAAATAGCTCTACTATGTGGAAACTAAACAACATACTAATAACTAGGTTAATGAGGATATCAAAGGAGAAATTTTAAATACCTGGACACAAACAAAAATGAAGACATGAGTTACTAGAACCTTTGGGACACAGTAAAAGCAATAATAAGATGGAAGTATATAGCAATACAGGCCCACATGAGAAAAGATCACAAATAAATTATTTAATCTTGTAACAATAAACTAGACAAAGAAGAACAAAAGAAAACAACAGTATCAAAAAGTAGGAAACAATTTTAAAAGATCAGAAAAAAATGAAATAGAAGTAAAAAAAATCCAATACACCAGCAAAACCAGAATGAAAGAATAGTGAATGCTTCCTAACATATTTTTGAAGCCATCATTTCTCTATCCAAAAGCAAACAAGGACATCAAAAATAAAAAAGAAAAGAGAAATAATTAAATAAAATGACACACCAATATTCTTTATAAACATAAATACAAAAATCCTAAACAAAATTTAGGAAACCAAATTCAACAATAATTAAAAGTATCATACATCACAACCGAGAAGTATTTATACCAAGAATGCAAGGATGGTTCAATATTTGCAAATCATATCAACAAAAAAGAGGGATAAAAATCATGCCATCACATCAAAAGATTTGGACAAAGCAGTTGACAAGATTCAACATATATTTATAACATAAACTTTCAATAAGATGGAATTCAAAGAACACACTTAAATATAATAAAGACTATCTATGACAAACCCACAGCAAATGATACTAAATGATAGGAACATAATAGTAAATGGTAAGGTGAAAGCTTTCTTCTAAGATCAGGTATAAGACAAGAATGTCAACTTTTACCACTACTATTCAATATAGTACTAGACATTCTAACTAAAGCTATGAGGTAAGATAGAAACCCAAATTGGGAAAGAATTAAAACTATCATTTGTGGACAAAAAGATCGCAGATATCCTTAAAGAATCCATTAAAAAAAAAAAAAACTAGTAGAGAGCCCTCCCTGGTGGCACAGTGGGGTAAAGCCCAGCACTGAGAAGCTAAAGCCACTTCAGCATGAATCCAATCCCCACCCCAGAGGTGATCCACATGGTGCAGCAGACCTCTCCTGACCTGCCCGCTGCTCCTCACAGAAGTGTACTCCATCAGTTGGCCTGTTCTGCTCCCCACTCTGTCCCTGGTGAATCCTCTCATCATCCCCACATCTCTAGCCTATACCCCAGTTCTGTATGCATAAATAAATAAATCTTAAAGAAAAAAAAAACTATTAGAAACAAAAAAGTGCGGGGAAATGGCAGGCTACAAAGTCAATATTAGTTGTGTTCCCCCATGTAGACCACAAGCTAGAAAAGTAAATTGAGGAAATAATCTCATTTACAACTAAATTAAATATCAAGAATAAATGTAACAAAGGTGACTAAAGACACATTGAAAACCACAGAAAGATACAGATGTGACATAGAGAAATAGAAATATATCCTCAGTCATGAATTGGACAACTTAATATTAGGATGGTATTCTTACATAACATAGTATATAGACTCAATGCACCATTTTCAAAGTTTTAGTGATTTTTCTCTAAAAGAGCTAGAGAAAATATTACTGAAAATTATATGGAACCACAAAAGACCCAGAATAAGCAAAGTAATTTTGACAACAACAAAAAAGTGTTACCACTCCATAAGACTTCAAAATATAACTCTGATCTACAGTAATCGCAACAGATACCAATAGAATACAATTAAAAGTACAGAAATACACACACATACTCATACAGATGGTCTATTTACAACAAAGGAATGAGGAATATACTGTGAGAAAGTGTCTTAGACAGTTTTGGGAAAACTTGAAAGCTACATGTAAAAGAATGCAATTAGACCACTATCTCATAGGAAACATAGGTAAAACACTCCATGACACTGAAGTCAGAAATGCCTATTGGAACTCTACTCCAATAGAAGGAAAAACAAAAGCAAAGTAAACAAATAGAACTATTTTAAACTGAAATGTTTGTGCACAGCAAAACAAATTATTATTAACATGAAAAGACACCTTTCCCTATAAAAGAAAATATTTGTACATCATCTATCCAACAAGGAGTTAATATAAAAGATTTACAAAGAACTCATACAATTCAAAAAAATGAAAACAAAATCAAAAATGGGCAGTACAGCTAACATATATCTGAAGAGGTATGAATCTATACCCCTAACTATACCCACTGCTGGAAACCAATATTATCACACTAAAAAAAAAAAAATAGTATAATTGAAAATTTTCCCAACTAATAAAATGATAAACTGGCAGTAATAGAATAATACTATCTTGTGAGCCTCAGTGAAAAAACAGAACTAAGTATTGAATTTTGACAGCTTCAAATACCAAAAATTTTGGTTTGATATACATCCTGTTGAAATAACACAATACCACAGGGATCAAAATCTGGGTTCTACAAATGTTGGATGGATGGACAGATATATAAAACAGTAAGACCATAAAATGGGAATTCTAAAGTGACATTAAGCTTTAAATTGTATTGATAGTATACCCACGGGGAATAGACAAATAAAGGGGTAAATTGAATATGGTGGGTGATAACTTAACTTGTGCTGGAGATCATATCAAATACAAAATGCTGTATACCTACATATAACTGTAAACCAATGTTGCTACAAGAAAATTTAAAAGTACATAAAATTTCATGATTCGCATTTAACATTAATTTATTGAAAGAACCTTTGAAAAAGTGATTATCTCTTAAGACTTTTAAGTTAGTATGGAGAAAAGATTTTATTGTGTCCCTGCCTCCCTAAGGATCAAAGAGGTTTTTTCTTTCGTTCTTTCTTTCTTTCTTTTTTTAAATATAATAGTTTATTTTTACATCATTTTGTACTTTTTTTTTTTCATCTCAATTGTAATCCCTGTGGGCTTCCCCTCACCAAGTCACCCGTGTGCCATCACCATAGTCCAGGGCACTTCTCTCTCCCCCCCACCATTTTTGATCCCATTCCCCACACCACCCCCGCAAAATGTCTCTGGTATATGGTTGTTCATTATTCTTATTATTTTCTCACCTAGGGACCAAGGAGGTTTTGCCCCTTAAGAACAGTGACCTGAGAGAGATTTCCCTAGATCCTCTCTTTGCAAAATGACAAATCCGTTCTTTACATGTGTATGGTTAATTTGTGCCTTTGTAGCTTCTTTCTCTGCTTCATGGACATAATGATCCAATGAGAATAAGCACAAACGATTAGAAGGAGTGAATGCATAGATATAGCACAAATCTCCATACTGGGAAGCAATGAAGTTAAAGAGAAAAATGCAAATAATAAGTGATAGGATGGTATATAAATTTATATGCATTTTCTATATGTCACCCAGTCTTTGTTTCTCCCCTCTGACTTACCCAAATACAACAATGCCTAGCTATTCTTCCATGAAAAAATGAAACCAATTTTATATAATTAACTTCATTAAAAGCACTGTAATTGGTGACTATAGAAGCCAATTTTATATATAGAAGGAATCAAACCATTTATATAAGGAAAACATGACATTTTGGTTTGGCTAAGGATTAGATTTCCTTCAGTTAGAAATAGTACTATTTCTTCTGTACATAGAAACTACATATCAAAATTCTCCTGTTAAGTTATCACATATCACATAAGCCTTACAATTTATATAGCATTTGAATAGCTTCCTTATTTTTCTGGCCTTTTCTTGATACTTGTTTAAAATCTCCTTGCTTTGGCCTCCTGAGCCCAGTGGAGCAATATTATGAAGCAAATGGCCAGACATAATGACTTTCCAAGGTCCTTGTGCTTCCTTATTAACATTCAGTTAGCATAAGTCCTGACTTTATTATTGACTACATTGAATACACAAGACACTGACCTCTGCCATCTGTGACTAAATCTCTTCCTGCAGATCTATCAAAATGGTTTCATATATGGAGGAAGCAAGAGAAAACAAAGCGGCAGCCACTTATCTTTTCTGTCTCTAGAAATTTTAACACACTCATATTTGCAATCCAAAAAAAGGCAAGAAGCCCCCCTCCCTTGCATTAATTACTGTAAAACCTGAAGGATTCAAGTATAACCATGAAGAAAATGGGGAATTCAAGATGGCAATCACACACTCATCTTCCTAAACTAAGATCTGAATAACAGAAGCAGATGTATCCGCCCAACACAAAGTAAAGTGACCAGTGTATATAGTTTATTACAAAGTTTTAAAATCCATTGTTAGGACCTAAGGTATATTTTAAGCAGATAATGATGACTTTATCCTGTATGAATATAGGAAAACCTGCCAACTGCAGACAGTTTTATATTCCCATTTATTTCCTCAAAGTAGAACTAATGACACTTTCTAAGTATAAGATGGCAAATTATGTACCCTGGACTTGAAGATTTTGGTGAATTCCAAAACATAAGAAACAACTGTGACAGGAAGTGCTGAGCAGTATTCTGAAGACCCAGACTTGCCTCTTGGTTCTATAAGTTTCATGTACGAAAGTGACTCCAAATCCTTAAATCTCCATTCTTTTGAGTGACAAAGAGTATTTTAGACCTTTCCATGTTGATATAAGCCATTTTTGTAGAAATGCATCATCATATCCTTTCTTTCCTTGACTGAACAGAAATAGATAATGTCTACCTGGCATTACAAAACCTTATAGTCCCATGTAGCTTTGCTACCAGAGATGAAGTTATCAGTCACAT
>NW_004567113.1:12400229-12403512 GCF_000260355.1 Condylura cristata
AAGATTAATTAGTTATGTATGGATTCATTTACAAATAACTAAGTTTAAGAAAGTTTAAAGGTTCTTAAAAAGTTTATATAACTAGGAAAATACTGATTGGGATCCCAAATCAGTTTTCAGGGAAAAAAAATGTTCATGGTCTTTTTATTCCATAGTTTTATTCCACAGATTATTCCAATGTCTGTGCATATCAGGACCCTCAGTATAGGAAGAGATTCTTATCTCCATCTTAAATTGTCAAAAGAGCCCCAAAATATGAGGGAAAAGAGCAATAACTTCAGAAGTAAGTTTTGAATAACATTAGATATACTTATAATATTGTGGTGTGTGTGTATGTATGTGTATATAGTCAAAAGAGAATAGATGAAAAGCAAGTAAGATATATATAAAAAGAAAAAAATCAAAAACTTACAGGGGAGGGAGCTATAAATTATGTCAATGTTCTATATGCCATTTTATTAAAACTTTAGGGGAAAAAAGATTTAGATTATATGTAAATGTAATTTCAATTTGTTTCTTATTAAAAAATAAATGCATGTTTACTCTTTAAAATGTTAAAACACATAAAAGAATAAAATTACAAGTTCTCATCTCCTTGGTCAAAATAACCAGTGTTATTATGCTGGAGTATACCCTCTCTAACTCTGTCTTCGACGTACAAAAATACATTCTTCATTTCTGAAAATGAAGCCTGAAATTTTTCAAACTTTGTCTTTTCATAGCAATTTAATGTGAATATTTCTCTGTATAGTTATATATTCTACAAAAGTCTTTCTAAAAGCTACATAGTATCGTTTATATGAATATGCTAAAATTCATCATTTCATAGCTATATTGTCTCTAATTTTTTATATTCATAAACAATACTTCAAAAACATCTTGGTAAATTCATATTTGCATATTCTGAAAATGGGCATGAAGGTCTACCATGGAGAGAACTTCTAAAAACAGAACCAATTTTTAATAGGCATGCAATTAGAAAAATGTTTTAACCCAGTGCCAAATTGCTCTCCCAAAAGTTTGAACCAAGCTACTCCCATTAGCAACACATGTGCATATAAGTGCTCACACACTAGGTGTTACTATCTTATCTACTATTGTGTCATGTTGTAAAGCAAATAAAATGATTTTCACAGTGGTTTTCACTTATATTTCTTTATCATTGTGAAAATTTTTCCATGCATTCATCCATATTTATATCTTCTTTTATGAACTTCTGATTTATACCCCATAAATAATTTATAATAGTGACCTATTGAAGTAAGTCTGAGTTGTAGGAATTCTCTGGAGCTCTTTCTTATAATCATTTAAACTACTGTTGCCTCTTAAGCACCAAGGGAATTAGGAATATCAGTCGCCCTCATAGTCAAAATCCCACATATAAATTTTAACTTCCCAATGCCTTAACTGCTACTAGTCCTAAAGTTCATTCATTTGTTCATTTAATTCTTTGTTGAATGCCATCTTATTTCACTTAACATATTATAAAATATATAGAATTTACCCATGAACTATTTTAATCTGGTCCTTAAAGTAACCCTATAAAGTAGATTGTGAACCTACACCCATGAATACCTTCAAATAGCACAGGAATTTCTTCAATTGTGTGAATAATCTGTGCATTTGTTCACACGTACTTTTGTTCACTGGTGAAAACCCTATAGATTTCAACAGACTCTTAAAAGCTGAGAATCAATGCTTTGAGAGAAATAAAGTGAGGCTATTTTTCGTTCACATAAAGAAATAGATCCCCCCAAAAATGAATTGCCTTGTCAAAGGTCTCAAAATTAGTAAGTGGTAGGATGATGACTAGCTCTACTAGTTCCAAATTCAATGCAAGTAAGCAACAGAGGAGTTATAGAATTATAGTGTATCAACATTTCCTCAATAAGCCTAATGGCTATGGGCAGAACTAACACAAATGACATGAAAAGCTAAACAACTCAAGTTTAAAAAATCACATCCCAGTCTCTTCCTGGTGGTGCAACTTCATCGCATTATGAAGATCTCTGAAGCCACTACAGCACGAGTTCAATCCCCAGCCAAGGTGCTGACCCACGTGGCATGGCAGACCTCTTCTGACCTGTCTGCTGCTCCCCTCAGCAGTGTGCTTTGTCAGTCTTTCTGTTCTGCTCCCAACTCTGCCTCTGGTGAATCCTCTCACCCACCACACCTCTGGCCTGTACCCCAGTTCTGGCCTGCATAAATAAATAAATATTTTTAAAAAATCACATTCCAATATAAGATTGCATAACACCAACTGCCAGATAATGATTTGAATTTCCAAAACTATCTGAAAAATTCAAACTTAACCTAAGGAAAAAAGAAAAGATCTGGATTGAGATTTGAAAGTAAGATAAATAGGAAGAAGACGAATTTATGAAAAAGAGGAAGAAATATAAGAGCTTAGGTCCATTGAAGCATTGATCTCAGATTTTAAGAGTCTGTTGAAATCTATAGGGTTTCATAAATGAACAAAAGTACTTGTGAACAAATGCACATATTTTCCATGCAACTGATTGCTATGTTCAGAGACTTTCAAAGGGAAGAAATATATATATACACATATACACATATATACATAGGATACTCAACACTGGGATCATAGAGTGTGGGTTTGTACCCTGTGTCTTCCATTGGCTCAGTATTTTGGACAAGCTATTATACATTAGAAAAGCTATTTAACTCAATGAAATTGCAGTATGTTCACTTGGATGATGGATACAATGCACTTATCCTGAAGGGCTTTTGTTAAGATTTAATAAACTTGCCAGTCAAGAATCTACCACAGTATCTCTCATAGTGAGTCTACAAATTCTTCACCCATTTCCCAGAAGAAAATACATTTGAAAAAGGTTGAGACAGTATTTCAGAGAACACTGAATGCATGACTAAGGGTTTAGGAATAACATGTAAGATTTGCTGCACTAAATAGTGGTGACATAAAAAAATATTTTAGGAAGATAAATTTACATTTAGGGACATGTCAGATTAAAAAGCAGAGAAAAAGGGAGTTGAGAGGGCCCTCCCTGGTGGCACAATGGGTTAAAGCACAGCACTGAGCAGCTAAAGCCACTTCCACATGAGTTCGAGCCCCACCTGCCCCGGAGGTGACCACATGGCGTGGCAGACCTCTCTTGACCCGCCCACTGCTCACCTCAGCAGTGTATTTCATCAATCTGCCTGTTCTGCTCCCCATTCTGTCTTTGGTGAAGCCTCTCACTGCCCCTGAGCCTCTAGCCTGTACCCCAGTTCTGTATGTACAAATAAATAAATCTTTAAA
>NW_004567113.1:12404422-12406769 GCF_000260355.1 Condylura cristata
CATGAGTTCGATTCCCGCCTGCCTCGGAGGTGACCACATGGCGCGGCAGACCTCTCCTGACTTCGTCCATCTGCCTGTTCTGCTCCCCACTCTGTCCCTGGTGAATTCTCTCACCCTCCGCATCTCTGGCCTGTACCCCAGTTCTGTGTGAGTAAATAAATAAATCTTTTAAAAAAAAAAACTAGTTAGAAGTGAATACTGTTTCTTTTTAAATAAATTGAGGGTAAAGTGACTATAGAATGTTGTATCAAGTCGGGTTTCAGCCAAAATATAGCCAAGTCATTTTAAGCAGATGAAAGATTTAAATTAGAGAATTAAATGCTTCAAAAGAGACAGGTGCACTAGAGGAGAAAATGCTGGGCTGGATCTCCAGAAATAACCAGCACAGAAAGACTAGCAAGCTGTCCACCCAGTGTGTAGTTACCTGTGCTGCCAGCAGGGTGATGGCGTGTCAGGAGACTGCCAGTCTTACTCCTGCAGGGCCTTGATGGTAGCAGCTTCAGCACAATCTCTCAAGTCCTTTTCAGGTCAAAGGCTCAGAAGGCATGACCAGAGCAAGAAAAGCAGAAGCGAGCAGATATTATACAGATGCAGTTCACCAAATCAGTTGCAAACATACGTGAGGTTGACCTGGTGTTTGAGGCAATAACTGGCCAGACTCTCAGAGACTGGCTCCAGTATGTTCAGTATGTTCTGGAAGAACAGGTCAATTGGGTGTTGTTATTATGAAAGTGACACCAGCAAGGGAAATTTGGATCACATTTTATATTCTAGACTTTGTTCTTGGATAAGTGCTTTTCATCAAGAAGGTAAATTCCCCCAATACTACCCCATGTTCTCTCCCTAAACAATTGAGATTCTCATGCCCTCAGCTATGTTAAGATATATTACAAAGATCAGGACCACCTTTACTTTAATTGCAAGGATCTTATTGAGAAAAAGATGTGTGTATCTTTGTGTGTGTGTGTCTGTGTTTCCTAAGCATGAAATTTACTTCAGCCCTAAATACCAGGAAAACCCTCATTTTTCATCAAAGATGTGCGTTTTCTTCTTCAAAAATGATGAAGATATTTTATTAACTACATTTCTCTCTTTCCTTTTACACAGCCTTATATTTACTATTCCCTTATTGCTGTCATCCTATTTATTCTCTATTTTCTTTTCTTCTGCTTACTCCCCCCAGTTTTTCTTGTGGCTTTTCTTGTAAACAGTTATATAATTTAAAAAAAATAAAGTATTGGTGTTGAGAGTAGGAAAGATGGAATAGATACAAGAAGATAATATTGAGAATGGGGGAGAAAAAAAGAGTAGGAGGTGGAAAATAAATTAAAAGAAAAGAAAGGAAGGAAGAAAAAGGGAGGTGAGAAAGTAAGTAAAAGGGGGAGAAAGGGAGCGGAGAGGAGCAAAGGAAGAAAAGGAGAGAAGAGTCTATTCTTATGGAATGTAAAATCTAATTGACTCATGAAAATAAATATGGAGTATAATGAATTCTAAAGTTACTCATCCAAATGTTTCCCTTATTCACATACCAGAGGCTTTCTTCTGGAAGTTAAGGCACAGTACTGGTTCACTGATTAACTTGAACTAGAATCCTGGGCCACATTCCTCCACTAGGTGTCTTAATAACACACTTAATAATTAATGATAAACTATCATTCATGAAATTATTAATCCCGATTTTTGCACTAAGTGAAATGATGAGTAAAGCATGGTTTGGACAATTCACTGTATTCAGAGTGCTAAACTCTGCACATCAAAATTAAATGAGTGTGGGAAGAATATTTAACAGAACAACTTACAAAGGGAAGTCAGAATAACTTTATTAAATTAATTTGTCTACCTAAAAAAGACAAATGGACAAGTGGCCAGGTTTAGGGCAGATAAGCACTTCAGCAAAAATAGAGAATGAAGTCCACTGATAATGCTCTTTGTGGATTGCTTTGGTGCTTGTAGTCATTAGCTGCATTATCATTAGCTCACCTTCACTAAGACTGAAAACAACCTTCAGGTTGTCAGGGAAATAGTAGAATTCTAAGTCTATCCTTTTTATTTTCTTAATGTTTTATTTTTAATCTCTACCAAGGTTACATGATTAGGTAATCTATATTATTGGTCACTGGTGAGGAAGTAACATTTTAAGCAAAACAAAAGCTAAGGAAATGAGTAGCAAATAATGTTTTCAGTCTAGTTAAAAACAGACCTCTGGGGCCCTCCCCAGTGGCTCAGCAGGTTAAAGCACAGCACTGAGAATCTAAAGCCGCTTCCGCATGAGTTCAATACCTGCCTGCCCCGGAGGTGACCACATGGCGTGGCAGACCTCTCTTGACCTGCCCGCTGCTCCCCTCAG
>NW_004567113.1:12406928-12426214 GCF_000260355.1 Condylura cristata
CCCTGAGCCTCTGGCTTGTACCCCAGTTCTGTATGCACAAATAAATCTTCAAAAAAAAAAAAAAAAAACAGACCTCTGGAAACACAGTAAGCTGACATCTTTCAAAATGAAAATTATGTGCATAGATACAGAGAGTAAGTAAATCCCACATACATACTAATAGATACTAATAGACAAAAACTAAGAACTCTATGTGATTAGAAATCTTAGTGTTAAAAAAAGAACAAAGAAAAAAAGAACAAAAAAAAATAAACCAAATATTTATTTAATCCTAGAAAAAGAAATTTTAATTCCCTAATCTTAATTTTAAATTATGACATCTATTCACCTTGAGTTTAAGAGTAAAGAAATAGTGATTTGAAAAATAAACTTTGCTGTCACATGTCAATGACCAGGAGAAAATGTGATTTAGGAAGAGAGAAAGGTAAATTTTAAACTTAGATTTAGTGTCCTTTGGGAAAACTCATGATTTATTTCAGGAAACTAGAGAAAAACTGAAAACTCAACTCAAATACAATTCAAAACATAAAAAAGTATCTATCAGCGCTTTGTTCCCAAGTTTCTTTAAGAAGAAGTTGCTCTGGGCCCTCCCTGGTGACACAAAGATTAGGACCCAGCACTGCATCAGTAAGAGTTCCATCCCCAGCCCCAAAGGTGACCCACATGGGGCAGCAGCCCTCTCTTGTCTCCCCAGCTGCTCTCCTCAACAGTGTACTTCATCAGTCTGCCTGTTCTGCTTGCCACTCTATCTCTGTTGAAATCTGTTGCCGCCCCTGCACCTCTGGCCTGTACCCCAGTTCTGTATGCATAAATAAATAAATCTTAAAAAAAAAAAAAAAGAAAGAAACAGTTGTTCTTTTAGGAACCAGTGAATGCAAATAAATTGAATTCTTGTGCAATTTGAAGCTCTCATATATTTTGCCATTTTAAATGCTTTATGTCCTCTTCCCAATCTGTAATTCTTATTTCCCATATCCCTTTCTAACTCAAGAACATATGTTAGAGACCAAAAGAAAGTAAATTAACAATCCTTTACAAATCTCCATTAACTGTCTTAGAGGGGGAGCTTGTATTTCATTGACTGTAGTTTATGCAAATAGGATCAGAGGAATTAACATATTGGAAGGAACCGACATTTGTCCTGATATATTGAATCGTTAGCATGACAGAATCACTTAAGCTGGATTCACTAACATCAGGTTTCCTCTCATTATTGACCCCTACAGAGTAGGCTCTGACAAGTAGAACTGCTGCAAAGTTCATTAATAATGTGGAATAAATCAATTGTTCAGGAAATACTGAAAACAGATGACACTGAACTCATACATTTTGCAAGTTCAGCACAAATCCATCTCCACCAAGGACATAGAATCTCCCCATGTCCTTTTCTGACCTAACCATAGAAGCTGGTCTACAATGCCCCTTTCCAATGGCACACAGACCACTGTAAACATAGCAGGCCGATATCTTTCAAAAAGAAACAGCTTTGGCCCCAGAAAAATAAAGAACAGGGAGGTTTTCACAAGATTTATAAACATGATTTATAAAGGTGAAATGAATGATTTAATGTTGATGCTTGGACTTTATTCATATTTATGGTTAATCCTTTAAATGTGTTATTTCTGTTGCCTTAGGTCCTAACTAACAAAAATTCAGCTTATATTGGTTAAAGGGTATTGTCAATTACAGGGAAGGACTGACAAATAACCTGGTCTGATGCTTAACATGCAAAGTCAGCTATCTCTAATTTGTGAAGAACCCCTTCTGACTATAAGTTTTAAGCCTATAGCTAGAGGTAGCAAAATGTGTTATAGGAAGAATCTGTTTTTATTGCTAGTGTCATGTCAATCATCTTCAAATGATTGTAATCACCTAAACAACATTGTTATTTAGAAGTTTTGCCTTAAATGTTTCCATGTTACAAAATCTTTAGCTGTGTGTGTTTCTATATTATGCAATATAATCAGCTCGTGTTAGTCTATGATATTGGGGACAAAAATAACATGGATAAAGGAAATCCACAGAGAATCCAAAATAATCTCATTTTAAGCAATAGATTTAACTTCTCACCCACCAAGTCTTAAATTGAAGCTCCTTTCCTTGATTGATTTTTCCCTTCCTCAGCATTGCTTAATAGGAATGCTAATGGCAATGTAAGAACCAAAAAGAGGTTAGAAAGAGAAAAAGTAAGAAAATCAACAGAAAGAAATAATCTACAAAGTAGAAAACTGGCCATACTCTGCTGAGAATGATTTATCCAGATTCTTAAACTGATGAGTTATACATTTTTCCTTTATACATTTCCTTTTTTCTTCCCTTTTTCATCTTAAATATATATATATATATATTTTTTTAAAGATTTATTTATTTGTGCATACAGAACTGGGGTACAGGCCAGAGGCTCAGGGGCAGTGAGAGGCTTCACCAGAGACAGAGTGGGGAGCAGAACAGGCAGATCAACTAAGTACACTGCTGAGGGGAGCAGCGGGTGGGTCAGGAGAGGTCTGCCACGCCATATGGTCACCTCTGGGGCAGGCAGGAATCGAACTCATGTGGAAGTGGCTTTAGCTTTCTAGTGTTGTGCTTTAACCTGCTGCGCCACCAGGGAGAGTCCTCATCTTATATCTTTTAAGTTGAATTCTAACTAATGATTACATTAACTGGCTATTTGGATAGAGGCAGGGTGAGCAGTGTTTATATAAAACTTAAATTTCCTTGGTATTGAAGAGGTCTCCACAGGTTTCATTTTTACTGTAAAAATTAGATTATCTATAAAGTCATATGCCTCAGAATCTCTTTGATGGAATTAATAGAAGTGTCAAATTGTGTAAAGTTGAGGTTCCCTCTGTGAGTGTGACCTTCCCTACTCCTACACAGCTTGATCCTCTCCTTCAGATCTCAACATAAATGTCACTTTTTCAAAGGGATAATCCAAGACAAGTTTTCTCTTATCTGCACATCCTTTTTTCCCCTTTCTACTCTATCATAAATGCTATATTCATTCATTTATAAGCTTCTTTTTAACTTTTTTAGCCTCCACTGATTAGACTGTACATTCCATGAAGGAAGAAACTTTATCAATGTTTTTCATCATAGTGACTGTCATATAATAGTATGATAACAAATTTTTGTTAAGTGAATGAATGAAGAGTATGAGCACTATACAAAAGAGGATAAAGCAAGATAGTAGAAGAACATACCAAGGCTCAACTCCATCACATATCTATAGCCACAAGACACTAAACAAAGACATGATCCCTGAATGATAAATGGGTGATGAGTGCATGGGTCCAGGGATACACAGGAAGGCGGGGCGTGGGGGGAAGGAGGAGGGACTACAGTTTAGCTGGGTTTAGACCAATACTGGGGCAGTACAACTCTAGTGAGGGAGAGGTGGCTGCCATACAGTCTCTCAGTTGCTGACTAAATCAAGACTTTAGAATGTAGGGATTGTACTAGAGAAGGGAGTGCATTCGATCATCCCATCAAAGACTTTAGAACCTTGGGACAATACTGGAGAAATTGTGTTGAGTCAGTGCATAGGATGGAGAGTTCACCACCAGAGAATGCAGGAGTAAGGGCGCAGACACACCTGACAAAGCACCAGAATAGAAGACAGACACCTGCAAATGCTGGAGCTATCCCACCAGATAGCAACAGATCACCTGAGCCATATGGAAGAACTTCTTGCACCCATTAAGTGGAGAACCTGAAGACATGGGACAGTTTTGGCAACTGTCACATGGGGTCTGTGTGAGGTAGTGATGGTCAGCGTAAGCATGTGGATCCCAACTGAGAAGAGCTGAAACAACACCCTTGGTGAGGGGTAGATCAGATCACCTGTATCCCTGTACAGAAGAAGCTATGACCTGCATCTATGTTTCATGAAATAGCTGTGCTAGCCTCACAGTTTATGAGGCCAAAACTGAAATAACAATGAAATGGTTAATAACTTTGTCATTAAACAAAGTTCGAAGCACTTGCATCTTGATAACAGTAGCAAGTGTCCCAAGACCATGTTCTATACTTGAAAGGCAATGAAAATAAACCCAGACCCAAGACTCTATTAAAAACTTAATTACTTGGAGATTAAATAAAATGTTGCTGAATAGCTCGTAGATTAAAGAGTAAATAAAAGCAGAAATAAAATGAAAACAATGGTACACATGATAACTATTTATGGGATGCAGTAAAATTATATTTTAGGGGAGAGATAATTGCAATAGTTTCCATACAGGCCCACATTAAGAAGTCAAAAAATCCCAAATATACAACATAATATTAAATCTTAAGCAACTTGAAAAAGAGGAACAAACAAGATCTAAAGTTAGTGGAAAGAGTGAAATTATAAAAGAGCAGAAATAAATGAGATAGAAATAAAAAAAAGAACATACAATGATTAATGAAATGATTTTTCAAGGATAAAACAAAATTGATAAACCTCTAGTTAGGCTGATAAAGAAAAGAACCCAGATAACATTAATAAACATAATAAGAAATGAAAGCAAAGAAATTACTATAGATAACATCGAAATACAAAATCTCATAAGAGATTACTATGAACAACCATATGCTAAAAAATTCAATAATCTTGAAGAAATGAACCCATTTCTAGAACAATATAGTTTACTAAGATTAAATAAAGAAGAAACAGAAAAGTTTCTGATAGTTATAAATAAACTTACAAATAAGTTGTAATAAAAAATCTCCCCAAAACAAAAACCCAGAACCAATTTTACAAACTTTATCAATCCTTTAAAAAAGAACTTATTCCCTCCCACCTTACTAAAATTATTCCTATAAATCCAAGAAGAGAATATTCTTAATGCCTTTCATTATTCCAAATTTATGCTAACACCAAAAACAAAGAAAGCACAATTTTTAAAAGCTACAGACCAATATTCTAGATGAACATTGATATGAAATCTAATTCAGCAAGTCTTTGTAAAAATCACACATCTTTATAACAATACATTTCAAAAATTACACATGACCAAGTATAATTTATCCCAGGTTTCCAAGAGTGATTATATATATGTGTGTGTATACAAATATATATGTATATATGAACATAATGTCAATATAATACACATCAAAAATTATAAAAGTAATATGATAATATGGCTAGATGCAGAAAAAGCATTTTATAAGATTCAGAATCTATTTATGATAAAAACTGATAAGTAAATGGGAATAGAAAGAATTTACCTCACCATAATAAGCATGTCCTAAGCCTAAAGCCAATATAATTAAAGATAAAACAAGTGAAAGCTTTCCCTTTAAGATCAAATAAGGCAAGGATCCCTTTTTAGTATAAAAGATTTTAGTTAAAGTAATCAGATAACAGCAAGAAACAAAAGGAATCCAGTTTGGAAAAGAAGTAAAAACACTATTTAGAAGTCACTAAAAAGCTTTTACAAACAAACAAAAAAATCAAAGTAAGAATTTATAAAATTAACATATAAAAATCTGTTGCATTTTTTTACACAAATGATAAATGAGATGAAAGAGAAAAATGATTCAACTCACAAAAAAAAATCAAATACCTAAGATTAATGTGAGGAGATTTAGTATTTATTCTATGAAAACCTGAAGATTACTAAAGGGTTTAGAACACGTCATAAAGAGATGAAAGACATTACATGGAGAATTCATATGGTCAAAGTCACTATTCCATCAAAACAATATATACACACACACACACATATAATGGAGATTGCTTTATATATATATAATGCAATCTCCATTAAAATCCAAATAATATTCTATGATAAAATAGAACAAAAAATATTAAAATTTATATAGAATGATTGAAGGCTCCATATAACTGAAGTAATCCGGAGAAAAACAGGCAAAAAAAAAAAATAGAGGCATCATGTTAGATGATTTTAAACAATACTGAACGGTAACAGCAATTAAAATATGATTTTGAAATAAAAATACAATATGTACCAAAAGGACAAAATTGAAAACTCAGAAATATATTCATGCAATATTAATTTTTATGACTCAACAATAGAGAAAGGAGATGTTTATAAACAAGTTATGCTGGGAAAAACTGGATGTAGGTAAAGGAATGACCTTGGAATACTCTCATTACACAAAAATAAACTCAGAATAGATTAAACACTTAAATATAAGATCCATAACAATAAAATACACAGAAAAAAAAAACATTGGCAGTATGATTCATGCCATCAATGATAAAAATGATTTTGTAGGCTCCACCTCCTACAGCAAGGAAAATAAAAACAAAAACAGACTTGGGATGACCTCAAAGTTAAATGCCTTTACACAAAGAAAGAAAATATAAGTAGATTAAAAACAAATCCTACTAACTTTCCTATGTTGTTGGTGGGAATGTAAACTGGTCCAGCCCCTATGGAAAATAGTATAAAGATTTCTCAAAACATTAAAAATAGATCTGCCATGTGCTCTTATAATGCCTCTTCCACCTATCTATCTAAAGAATGCAAAAAAACACTAATCTTAGGAATATATGCATTCAAACCCATTGAGTCCAAATCCAGAGCCCTTGTATTAACTATCAGACTACATAAAGCTTCCTCTTAGAAGAAGCAAAAACATCCTAATGCAGAAATATCTATACTAATATGGATCCAGAGTCAATGCCTTCATGTAATTAATTAACAAGTAGCAATGAGAGAAAAAAATCATCAAATACAAACAATACTAGTTGGGTAATGAACATACTGCTGTATTATCCTATTTAGTGCTCAGACTAATAGAAGAAACTGAACTCAGTCAGGTTAATAAACTTGTTTCATGTCACAAAACTAGCAGGTAGAAGAACAAAAGTTTAAATAAGACAGGAAAAAAATAAAATAAGTAAATATAGACAGGACCATGACTCCATGAAAGACTATGATTTTGGAGTCTGTGTTAATAGCATATGTGCTGGCCATGAATTCAAGTTTATTTGACTCTAAATCCAGTACTTTTTCAGCTGCAAAGTCTTAGAATCAAGGCCGAATAGCCTATTCAAACACAGTGACAAATGACTCTTAAGTCTTTGCCAAAGAGTGGCATTTTAATTCTTTTTAATCTTGAATACTAAATACTCAGATTGTTCTCATAATTCAGGAATATAATTTCAGTTCTCCCATCTTCCCGTAACTGTGATCTTCAAATACAAATTCCATCAGGCCACTACAACATTATGAAATTTATTAAGTATTTAAATAAACAACTCTAGCATATCACACAATGCTAAAAAAACACTTAATTCTTAGAATAATCAAAACATGACTTTCAAATGGTTTTCTCTGACAGTACATAATCAACATTAGTGAGAATTTTTATAAATTTGTCATTCACTCAAGAAATATTTATTTAGTTTATACTGCGCTAGAGTTCTATGATAATACTCTATTATGTAACTAACTTTAAATGCAGCCAGAAAATTCTATAATTAGACAACCACAATATATTTGAGGTGACTTCCACCATCTCATTATATTCTTTTCAGAGGTTCATCTTTCTTTGCTCTATTGATTACTTTTGTTAGCATCTTCTTAACTGATTGCTAATACTTGCTGGAGACAGTAAACACTGCAAACTCCATCAGATACTTCTCTGCATAATCGAAAGGCAAGTGCTATAAGAAGATGCAGTGGGACCAGTCATATAATATCCCTCTTGTCAAGGGAGGTGATGTTTGTGACAGTTTTCTGGGAAAGGTGTACCTCACTTCCCTTTTCCTACACACCTAAATGACAAAAACATATGAAGCTTCCTTTGCTCCAACTCTGCCTTGAAGTTTTCCTCAGGAAGTTGTGGGCCTCCCTCCTTCCCAGCTTGCTCCCAAGGGAGTGACCTAAGTAAATGATAGCCTCTACCAAGTGAAAGAGAAGTTATAAGAAGTAAAATGTTTTGGAACCTAAAACTAGGATTACATCACTTCAATTCTTTAAATAGTTAAACAGAAAAGTATAAACAGAATAATAACAATCTACACTTACTCACAATATGCTAATAATATGCTAGGAGCTAATAGTAGAGTCTAGAAGATTTTCATTAAATCCTCACTTTTCATCTTCATTAAACGTAACATGTGAGTTAATTTTCATCTCCACTCTTTAAAAGAGGAAGGTGAAAAAGTCTAGGGAAAAATAAGCCAAAATCCTTAAAAATAACACTTAAAGGTCACTTACAATGTGCTGAGCCCCCACCCTTACAGGTGTTAATACAGTTTATCGTCACATTACAATTTCTATTTTCCAGGAAACTAAGGCAAAATCAATAAGTAGTAGACCTCACATTCAAACTCAGTCTAGGTCCAGGGCTTGTACTCTCAAACTACTCTATTCTACCATGTACAGACAAATGACTGACACAGGAAATGTGTTGGCTGATCATATCCATTATCCAGACAACAAATCCACTCACATTAGTAACTTACCTGTGAAAGAACCATTAATTTGCATAGCAGCAAATATTAGTAATCCTGGTCAGAAGTATCTAGGCACAATCTCTAAATAATTGTATATTCCGATAAGATAACTAGATGCAGATAAGGCATCTATTCTTCCAAGACATATTTTTTTTACCTAGATTTGTCAACTGACCCTTTCCCACATAGGTAGTCACTACTTCCACTGGACTTCATAACCATGCTGATACCCTTCTATTGTTAGACTATGGGACAACTTTTCTATATGTGACATGCTATTTCCCCATGGAACTCAACTCTGAGTTTTCTAGATCAGGAAGTACATCTTATTCAGTTCTCTTTCTAGTATTTTGCACAATGTCTGTTTGTTTACTTGAATAAAACCAATGAATGAACAAATGAGTGATTTACTTTCTAAGGAAATAATGGTTATTGACATAAATGGTATTAATCTATCATTTCCATTTTTAACAACAGAATTATGAACGTGGTGAGAAGACAAACCTAATGAAGACAGTAAGGGTGGTGGATTCCAGCTGACCATGAATACATGAGTGCATTAAGTCAATTAGCTGTGCCCAGCCAAGATGGTGGAACAATACGGAGGACTTGTGAGCAATAATATGATAGTTTATTAAAGTGGAATGATGTAAGTATTCAATGTTGGGGAACTTTGTTATGTAACAATAACTACCTCACATAATTACTTGAATAAAAAGTCTTCTGCTGGATTTGTAACTATCTTGGAAGAAACAGAAATAAACTATTTGAATCAAGCAGTTCTATAATTAGCATCCTTATCAACTCAGCAGAAAAAATAAAAAACATCTAAAATGATACTTCAGAAACTCAGAGCATCCAGATTGCAACTTGGATTTTGATAATTTCAGAAAATACCTACTTCTCCATTCACCCACTCATTCGCCAAAAAGTTTAGTGTTTATTATATATAGAATACAGTCTTATACTCTAGAAGCATAAACAATAATAAAATATTCCTTGACCTAACAGTGTTTTACATTGAGTGTCTTACATTTACATAGTAAGAGACATAGACTTACCAGGAAGGACATTCTGTACCAGCAGAATGGGGAGAAAGTGGCCAACTCTGTACATTTGGCTGGGGAAAGAGAAAGGGAGAAGAGGTTGGGAAAATCAGGAGCAGTTTTAGAAAAAGATAGTCCATTGGAATTAAACCTTTCTAGATGGGTATTTGCTCAACTCATTAGAGACTATTCACAAGCACAGAAAGTGAGCAAAGTCAAAGAAATGTAGAACAACTGGAGGGCTTGGGGAGCTGACCACAGTGTGAGTGAATGGAATGTGTGATGCCAAGTGAAGGAAACTGAGGATCAAGGTTAGAGGGTGTTCGGTTGCTCTTTGATTAATCCACCTTGAGCAATGCCACAGGGACAAACTTCTTCACTTGTGTCTTTTGGCAAACGATATAAGATATACACTCCTTCTGTGGCCAAAGTCTTGCCATCTTCATTCATTCTTGGTATTCGATTCTAGGTACTCAATGACTCATCTCTTTCATGTCTTTATCTAACCAACCCCTTTATATATATAAAATTATTTTCCTGCTTCCTTTGTCTTCCTAACACACAAGTCTGGTGATTTGTGAGCTGTTGATCATGTTCTGTTGGTCTATAGAGGGTTTAACTTTTAAATTATTTTCCAGCATTTACAAACTTGCATACTTAGTAGGGAAAAGAGCTTGATTTCTGGTTCCTCAGAGGGAAAAAGCAGAAATAGTTTGTTATCGTTTCTAAAAAAAAAAAAATGGTTGGAATCTTGATCTCTCTCTGTTGTCTCTTTAATACTGAGACAAAGTGTGTCTCCACTGATCAGACCACTTGAACTACTGTCTTTTTATAGAAAAGCAAAAACTGTAATGAGTACCACAGGTACTCAGGTTTGGATCCTGACATGCTACTGAGGGCAGTCTGACCTGAGAGGAGTTACTCAATCTCTTTATGACTCAGTTTCCTCAACAATAAAGTCAAGATAATAATGGTAATAATATTAGTGAAAATTACGTAAATTAATACAAATAAAGTGTCAAGACAGTTTTTGATACTGAATTGCAGTTGTGCTGTTTTAAATGGGTTTTTATTAATTTACATTATCTTCCTTATTACCCCAAGAATTTGAGCTGATAGTCCCCAGCCTAACCAACTCTTTGTGCCCTTTTTTCTTTTCTTCACAATCCTGAGTTTATTTACTCTGATTCAGGTTTTCCCCCAAGGATGTACACTGGGGAAATGTGGTCACACACCACTCAGATCAACCCTCTCCTCCCTCATTTTCTTTGTCCCTGCTCCTCACTGATATTGGCCTTTCAAGCATAGGTGTCCTGTCCTTGTCGCCCATAATGCACAGTGTCCCAGTGGTTCCCTGTTGCCAGCTGAACAAAACCATACTCTGGGGCTGGGCCTGGGGCTGTTTCCAGCCCCAGTCTGTGGCTCTCACCTCTTTCATAACCAGCCGGCAGTGCTCCTACCTTGAAGGAGAACTCCAAGACTCCACATGGGGTTTAAGGACACACATCCATTTCCTCGAGTGTCCACCAGCTCTTGGTACCAGGAGATGAGCAAACGTTTGGTTGCAAGTGCTAAAAACTTGAAGGCCTTACATCCCAGGTTGCCTGGAGGTAGCCCAGCCCAGAGAGGCTGGTGTTAGGTCCCAGGTGAGCTGAGTGAGTGGAGCCAATCTGCAGCAGCTGCAGTCTCGCTCTCCACCTCCCTCTCCCACCTCTAACATGCCTGCCTCGATGCAAGTGACCCTAGTGGCCCTGGGACCCCATTACTGCCCTTTTCACAAAAACTCAATTTTCTGAGACCTGTGTAAGTGCTCCTGAGTATGTCCTGTGTTTATTTGGTTATATGCCCACCTTTCTCATCAGAGAGTTTCACAAGAACATGGACCATGTCATCTTATTCATTTTTATTTTAATCTCCTGTTCCAAGCCCAGTGCCAGCTACATAAACACTACTCAATAAATGTCACCGAA
The DNA here is from genome assembly GCF_000260355.1 of Condylura cristata. NCBI lineage: Eukaryota > Metazoa > Chordata > Mammalia > Eulipotyphla > Talpidae > Condylura > Condylura cristata. The sequence continues at coordinate 12,418,358 of NW_004567113.1, forward strand.
TCGATGCTAATCTCCCCTACTCTAAATACCTTAAAGCACTTATGTACAGTTTGATTTGTATTAAGTCATTTGCCCTTATTTGCCTGAGGCTTTGTAAAAGAACTTGAGTCATTTTCTGTGCATGAGTCTTGGTCTTCAGTTTCTTTGTGACTAGGACGTCTGGACGTATCTGCCTTTCTTTTGAATTATGTCTCTGCACATTGCAGTTTCATGTTCCCCTTTTTGGATACGGAGACACTACACAAGCCTATTCCATACTGTAGAACTGTATTTGACTGGTACCCAGAGAGGGGCTTCAGGGTCTGGCCATATCCCATATAATGTCACTAGAATCCAGAATTAGATAAAGTAGGATCAGAATTCATCAATTACTGTTCTTTAACTCTCTTTCTTCTGTTACCTCTAGATCATCTATCAGGAATGAGAGAATGCACATGAGACCAATTATCTGTAATTATCTAGGTTCTAGAAGTGGTCAGAGATAGAAAGAACCTTGTGGAAAATGGGGGACAGAGGAGGAGGAAGTCAATCTTTATTGAAAAACACATATTTATATTATACATCACATCCTTGATATCTCATTTCCAAAACAATTTTATAAAGTAGAGACAATACCTAGATTTAATGTTTAGGATTATATTATTTGCTCAAAATCACACAGTCTATAAGGGTTAGAAACAGATGATAGACCCAGCTTTGCCAGTTCCCAAAGTCCATGTTCTTTTGACTCATTCTATCTTCATTCCAACTCACACCCACCCCAGGACAATAGATGTGGAAGGCACCCTACTATAAATCCAATAGGGAAGAAACGAATAAAAGTGACACCAACATAAAAGTTATCCTGTACACCATTCAAACTATCACTAACAATAAGCAAACTTAATTTTCATAAGCTGGAGAGCTTAAAAAATATCTTCACGTATGAATGTCATTGATCTGTTTTTCCCCTTTTATTCTGCATGAATAGGCAAGTGTTGGATGCTGCAGATGGGCTTGGAGAAAGGTAGGCACCAGGTCATGAAGAACCTAGGAAGTCATGGAAAAAGGAGGATATTTTACTCAAATTGCAAGAGGAAGTCATTGAAGAAGTGAGGCCCTGGCTTCTCACTGTACTTAGAATAAAATGATGCGTTGAGGGTTCTAGAAAATCAACTCATAACCTTATTGATTATGAAGCATAGAGAGGTGGGAGCAGGAGTGCCTTTTAAAAGATTATTTCAGGGTCCATATAAAAGAGATCAGTGACTAGACTAGGAATGACAGCTGTTGAGATAGAGGCACACAAATACAAAGTATATTTGCAAGGTAAATTCAACTTGTTAGAACATGTTAAGATCACAGTCGATGACCTCCATCCTGAAAGATTAGAAATCCATGAGTTATTTTTGTTAAAGACTTATTGATACATACAAGTACTGGGGTGCAGGTCAGAGGTGTAGTGGGAGGGGGTGAGAGGACTCACCAGAGACAGAATGGGGAGCAGAACAGGCAGATGGACTGAAATATACTACTGAGGGGAAAAGCGGATGAGGCAGGAGAGGTCTGTTGCTCCATGTGGGTCAGCCAACTACTTGGCCAGGGGTCAAACTCATACTACAGTGGCTGCAGATAGCTTCATAGTGCTGACACTTAACCCCTTGCTGAACCAGGGAGGCCCATGAGTTTTGTACATATTTGCCAACTGGCTTTATAGAAGTTCTCTGGTTTTAGTTTTTCATCTTCATGGATTCCTGGAATGTACTCGCTTCCTAGGGCTGCTATACCAAATTACCCAAGATTTAAAGAAAAAGAAATTTATTGTCTATATTCCTGAAGGCCAGAAAGTGTAAAATCAAGATGTTAGTAGAATTGGTTCCTTCTGAAGGATCTCAAGAATCAGTTCCATGTCTTTTCCCTAGATTCTGACTGCAGCTGGCCGTCCCTACTTTGTAAATGCACACCCCAATTGCTCTTTTTTTTTTTTAAAAATAGTGTCTTCCCCAGAATCTTTGTGTCTCAAATCTCCTTTCCTTTCTCTTAAAAGGAAATCTTAGTCAATACATTTAGATTTAGATTTAGATTTAGATTTAGATTTAGATTTAGATTTAGATTTAGATTTAGATTTAGGACTCATTATAAATTCAGAATGACCACTTCTCCAGACCCTTATGGTTTAAGGTTTCAAGTCATGTTTGGGGAGGGACACAATTCTCACTGCCCTAAGCTTTATGTTTTCACCAAATTACAACAAACTAATTAAGATAATGTTAAATAATGCTACTAGATATAACTTAGAACACAAAGTACTATATAAAAGAAGTTCTTATTAGATCTTAAGAAGTCGTCTGTGAACTGGTGTCTACTCTCTGACATTTAATTTTACAGGCCTGTCCATTTTTTTCTTCCCTCTCGTATTTTGGGGTTCGCTGGTAATACTCTTGCTCATGCTTCTGATTTCACATTCCTATTGCCATTTTGCTCAAGGTTTTATGTTTCTTTTTTTTTTTTTCCTTTTCTTTTTTAGTAGAACTCCTTCCATCATTTGATGTACAGCAGGTCTGATGGTGATAAAGTCCATTAGGTGCTATTTATTTTGGAAAGCCTTTGTTTGCTTCATCTTCATAATTTCATAAGGTAGAGTATCCTTAGCTGGAAATTCTTATCTTGTATAATTGTATTTCATTCACTTTCCTTTCACCTGGAGGAGTGAAGGGGTGAAACCAGTTTCTTTTATGAGAAAAGTCTGATTTGGATACCTTTGTAAATTTTCTTCTTTTTCCTAGCTCCCTATAATTTTTTTTTATCTTCCCATTTTGATTTTAACAATGTGATGTGTCTTATTGTAGGTCATTTTGCACTTAGAAATTTGGATGTTCTCTCTGCCCCCTAAATGTTCATGCTTAATTCGTTACTTAAGCTTGGGAAATTGTCAGCTACTATTTCTATGAATGGGGTCTCTTCTTCCTTCAGCCTCACATCATTTTCTTGATGACCCATTATCTTTATGTTTCCTCTTCTAAAAGAGTCTGATGTTTCTTATAGACTCTCCACATTTTTCTTACTTTTCTCATTTTCAGATTGGGTGACTTGTACTTTTGAGCTTCCTATTGCTGAAAGTATTTCTTCTTCCAGTTTAATTCTATTTAACATACTTAGTATAAATAAATAATTTAAATTTAAAAAATAAAGCATTTACTGCATTTGTCTTCATTTAGTGTCTCTTTTTGTCTTCTTTAATATTTTCAATCTCTGGTAAAAACCATTTGCGGCCATTTGTGGCGCAGCGGGTTAAAGCACAGCACTGAGAATCTAAAGCCGCTTCTGCATGAGTTTGATTCCCGCCTGCCCCAGAGGTGACCACATGGCGTGGCAGACCTCTCCTGACCCGCCCGCTGCTCCCCACAGCAGTGTACTTCGTCGATCTCCCTGTTCTGTACCCCACTCTGTCTCTGGTGAAGCCTCTCACCACCCCTGAGCCTCTGGCCTGTACCCCAGTTCTGTATGCACAAATAAATAAATCTTAAAAAAAAAAAAAAAAAAACCATTTGCTCTAGATCACCTTTCTAAGATTTTGCACTTGTCTATCTGTCTTTGACTGACCTTCCAGTGGCTGATTTAGCCTGTTTAATATTAGTGTTTTAAAGTCTTTGTCTCACAGGTCCTCTCTCTATATACTTTTTCAATGTGTCCCAGAAGTTTTGTTCTTCTCATTTTGCTTTTCCATATTGTGTTCAGATGTTCCCTGCTTAAGCCTGTGTGCTGATGCATTTTCTTTTGGGAGGGTGGGAGGGGGGCACTGTGGGTTTAGTTTTGTTTGTATCACTTCTTAGTTTACTGTGATGTGAAGTAGGGACAGGGAGGGAGTCTAGTGCTTAAATACACCATCTCATTTCTGTTGAGGAGCGAGGCTGTTCACCTCTACCCATCTCTCTATAGCAAGCTCTGATTGGCGCTCTGTTCAGTTGTCCTAACTTCCCCCTGTACTTTTGTGCCACACCTTGCTGCCATGGACCGTGATCTAGGAAGCTTGGGACTCCTGGTAAGTGGGGCTAACTCTAGTCCACAAGGGTCATACACCAGGATGCTCTTGTGCCTGCAAGCAGGAAATGCACAAGAGGGGGAGGAGGTGCCCCATTGTTTCAACTGCCACTGCTGCCACCTTGCCTCCCAGCTGCCAGGGCTATAAGCTCTGTGCACCTACCTGCCTGGCATTTCCCAAGAGATGGGTGAATTCTCTCTCACTAGCCCTTACTCTGCCATCAGGCCCAACAAGGCACCAGTCCTGGCTCTACCTGGAGACTGATCTCTTACTTCAATGTTCCCAATGTCCTAGGTCAGACCTAAGCCTGTGCCTGACTGCTCCCCCTTTCTGAAGAATCCCTCCAGGGAAATTCACAGTGCCTGGAGGTCCTCACTGTCATGTGGAGTCCTGGAGAGTCCATCCTCAGGCCATTCTGCACTCAGGTATCTACTTCCCCACCATGATCTCCTCACCTCCCCCCTGCCTTTATCTGCAGCAAACCAACAGCTTATTCCTCCACAAAAAAAAGTGCTGGGACTGTCTAGGGATTTCCAGATTCCCTCTTTAACAAATACTAACTTTTTACAGTTCCTTTGTTAAACGGTAGCCCAGAGTGGACAGGGCTGCCTGTCTGTGGGGCCTCACCGCATGCTCACAATTCAGTTACACTGCAGGCACACACAAAAGGGTCAATAACGGGTTTATTTACAAAAGGGGAAAGGAACAGGAAACAACACAGGGAAAAAGAGCGGGATACAAAGTAAGTGGAATACCTTAGGGCTAGGCTGACTGAACACACCAAGTCACGTGGCCTGGAGAGCTGCTTCCCCTGCGAGAGAGCCAGAGCGCATGAGATGCAATCGCACCCTATTTATCCCCCCAAAATGTCCCAGAATTCCTTCCTGCTAGCTCCGCCCTTGGGTCCTCATAGTTCTCTCCCTGGTACTGCTGGGAATTGTAGTTTCCAATCACTGGAGTAGGGGATAGTGTCCAGAAAGCTGGAGTAGGGGGTGGAGTCCACACGACTCTGCAGAGTTCCTTTACGACATCCTTCCCCTTTATACATTTTAGGGGAGTGATGATCCCAGTCTCTTTTCTGTCTTATATGGGTAAACCCCTGCACAGTTTTAAACGAATCCCTTTCCTCACTTGCCACCCACTCCTCACAAACTTCACACCTGTTTCACATACACACGCTGTCCACTTCTGGCCATTTCCTACACCCTAGTTTTGAAACATCTTTTCCAATGTTAGACCCACAGAGATGTTGGCTTTATAGTAGAATACTACCTCTGAAAAGACCTTGCGACTGCTCTCCCTGACTCTCATTTTGTAGATGGAGACTGCAAAAGACCAGAGGTAGCAATTTGCCTATCCACGATCACATAAGTTAGTGGCAAAACCAGAAATAGGGGACATGAAAGTCTATTGATTCTGACCAAATTCTCTTTCCTCTAACCCAGACCACCTTATAAATCCCTTTGCCTAAATAGCCTCTCTTCTTCAACCAGCACTTTATGATGAAGTGTCTGCTGCTCTCGTTTGTCCCCCTATACTTTCTTTGCCTCTCTAGATAAGGTCAGAGACTGTGTCATCATTTGGCATTATACACAGTGCTGACTCTATTACTCAAGACTATTCAATACACTTAGGGGTTGGCTGATTGATTAGTCCCACATTTGCATACCCAACCTCTCATATTTTTAAGTCCACAAGCTGAATTGACATAGCAGTCCAGTACCCTGTTTCCGGTTTGCTCTAAAGAACATCTAAATTAAAATCACACTCATTTTATATCTTTATTATTGTCAAATGCTGCTAATAGATCTAGTCAACTGTGATAAAGGAAATTGTAGTTTCTGTATTCTTTGATTTCTATTGTAAACCCTGCACAAGCTGAGTTTACCTAGGATCTTAGATTCTGTCTACTTGTTACTAAATCCTGGATATTTCACTAGTGATTGATGACCTAATCCTTTTAATATGCCTTCCAAGAAAGCTTTCCTATTACCTATGCTCTCTCAGGAAGGAGGTGGGGATACAAAAGGGGAAAGAAGTGGAAAATCTACTGAATCCTCCAAAAATACATTTTTTGAGTTTAGAAGCAAGCAAGTCTTAGCAACAGAGAAATGTGTTCAACAGCATTTTAAGAACACAACCAGCATCTGTCTTCCATTCAACTTTGCCGGTGTAGAAAAATGTGACTTTCGTCTGCTCAATCTGACAGGTGTGCTAGCTTCTGCCTTGTGTGCTGGACACATGTTAACAACTCTGAAACTGTTGCCTCTGGGCTTCTAACTGGAACCCAGAAAAGAAACACTGTTCACCTGACTTGTCTCAGTTAAATCCTGATTACCAGTCTCATTCCAGATCATCTGTGGCTCCCCTTGAAACCACACTTTGGTTCTATCTCTAATCTGTTTTGCTGTTGCTGGTTCATGTTTCCTGAATATACCTGACCCAAATGGCTTCTAAAAGATGACTGTTCATACCCACACATTTTACCCCATGGATAGTTCCATAATATTTTAACTAGCTAGTGGTCAGTAACTAGATTCATAAGACGATGTAGTGTATCGGGCTGAGAAATCTGATGTAGGTATCAGACATATCTTAATAAATCCTCAATTTTTTATTTATCTATAAAACACTGGGCAAAAAGATAAACTTCCTAAGGTTTAGTTTCCGTATTTGTTATTTAGGGATTAAAAACATGTCCAAATAGGGTCGTTGGGATGCACATGAACCTTTTAGCATTGTGCCTAATATATAGTGACCCCCCCTCAATTATTACTAGATACTCTTAGCATTGCTAGTGTTATTGTTATAAAACAATCAAATGTGCTTAGAAGTCATAATAGTGATGAAGAGAATCAGAACAAGGGTGACTGTTTCTGATTTAGATGTGGAAACAAAAGAAACTCTGGGAAAAGTTGGAGATTGTGTAGATGTTTCCCTCACCCCGTGGGTGGCATGACCAATTGGAAGGCTAATTGAGCAGAAAGCCCAGATAACTTCAGGGACGATAAGTTTTGTGAGCATTATCCGGAAACTTTATCTTGCCCACAAAAATAAGCAGGGTCGCCTACAGAAAGAGTTTAAAATCTGGTCACTAAGCAGTATTTTGAACAGCAAATACAGATGGACAGTAATATTTACGGTCAATTTACCAGAATCAGGTATCAGATGACCTCTGACCCTCACCATCGCTTACTAAAGAGCTAATTAGCTGTAAAAATGAGGTGACAAGTCAATTGTATCAGCACAAAGGACGAATTTGTCATGTGGGATTTCTCTGGTAGTAAGCCTGCCATTACAGATTCTGGGTGGCTACTTTCCCTGAGGGGAAGAAGGAGGTGGAAGCCAAGTGTAAAGAAGACCCGGGAATGCTCACATACGAGTTAGGATGTGACACAAGCAGTGACCTCAAAGACCCAGAGATAGAAGGCCTCCAGTTGAGCAGGAGAGAAAATGTCTACCTCATCCGGAGTGGTATTAATAACTATTAGCAACACTAGCTTGGGTACATAAAAAAAATGCTGTTATTCACCATATTTTCCACTCTGCTTTGCCCAACAGAACTAAGTCTCACTTTCCCACAATTGATTTTTCTCCCCGATTCTTAAGTCCCTTAATACTTCCTTCAGGGAAAAAATATTGGAAACAGGGAGAGATATTGGAAACCATAGAAATTTCCAAAGATTGGGGGAAAGCACTAATAACTCCTCCCAGTCCTAAATAATCAGCATCAACATTTTGGTGTGGCTTTATTTAGTAAATAAAACTGGAATCAAATCACATATATACTTTATGGTCTTTCTTAACACTATACCAAAAGCACATTTTATGTCATT
>NW_004567113.1:12427684-12439293 GCF_000260355.1 Condylura cristata
ACCTAACATTTCCCCCAAAATACAGAGCTAGAACACTTTACATGTTAGTTCAACATGTTTGCATTCAAGTTAATGGTGATTCATTGTTTTCTCTTAAGACATGTGAGAAATATTCTACCTATATATGATGCCTCCATTTCTAAATGAAAACCATTAGCAATTAGTGAATGATAACTCTGCAGTGTCATAAAACTCTAAAAAAAAAGTGCACTGTTGTGTGTAGAGCTGTGTTCCTTGAAAATATATGTTCCAGTTGAACCCCTGGTACCTGTGAATGTGACCTTCTTTGGAAACAGAATCTACAAATGCACTTAATTTAAAGAAAGTTTATACTAACATGGAATCATCCTAATCCAATGCCTAATGTCCTGATAAGAGGATAGAATTTCAGACACCAACATCCAGAGCTATCAGGGAAGATGGAGGCAGAGAGTAAAGGGATCCCAGAGAACTCAGAAGATTGCCATCAACCCCCAGAAGCTTGGAGAGATTACGTAACAGTTCTCCCTCAGAACATCAAGAAGGCACCAACCTTGCCAACACTCATGTTTTCAATTTTTAGCCTCTACAACTGACAAAAAATAAATTCCTATTTTTTCTTTAAGATTTATTCATTTATGCATACAAGAAGTGGGGTATAAGCCAGAGATGCAGGGCAGCAGTGAGAAGATTTACCAGAGACAGTGGGGACCAGAAAAGGTGTATGTACTGAAATACACTACTGAGAGGGGCAGTGGGAGAGACAAGAGAGGTCTACTAGGCCATGTCGGTCACCTCCCTGGCCAGGGATCAAACTCATACCGCAGTGGCTGTGGATAGCTTCATAGTGCTGAGACTTAACTCTTTGTGCCACTAGGGAGACCCTAAACTCAAACAGAACTGCAGTACAGGCCAGAGGTGCAGGGGCAGCGAGAGGATTCACCAGAAACAGAGGGAGACCAGAACAGGCCAACTGATGAAGTACACCACTGAGGGGAGCAGCAGGTGGGTCAGGAGAGGTCTGCCATGCCATGTGGATCACCTCCGGGGCTGGAGCTGGGAATCGAACTCACATGGAAGAGGCTGCGGCTAGCTTGCAGTGCTGTGTCCTAACCCATTGAGCCACCAGGGAAGACCCAATTCCTATCATTTAAAGCCACTAGTGTGGGGATGATTTTCTATGGAAACCTTAAAAATCTAGTACAATTCTTATGCTTACATAACCCAGTGTTTCTCAACAGGGAGATTTTGCCCCAGGAACCATTTGAGCATGTCTACAGTTGATTCTGGCTGTTGTAATTAAGGGTGATGCTATTGTAATTTAGTGGGTAGAGGCCAGGTATTCTAATGAACATCTTAGGATTCATAGAACAGACCCATTAAGAATCACCTACCACAGTGCCAATTTTGAGAAGCTCTTATGGAACACATCCCTTTAGAGAGATTCATCTTCTTTATCACTGTTTGTTGCCATAAATAATAGTGCAATGAACATCCTCGTACACAGTTACTAACTAGTCAGTAGTGGTATTACCTTTAATTTAATTTCTTGGTGCAGTATGTGTTCTCTTTTTCTTCTTTAATAAGTATATTGCCATTTTGTCATCCTATTTGAATACTTTTTTGGAATATAAATAATAAATATATGAGTTCATGAAGAACTATAGGTATTTTAAAGATGGTAGAGAGACAACAGTGCTTCCTGTGGTTAACCCTTTGATCTACTCGAATATTCCCCCATATATGTTCTATCCTCAAATACAAGGGACACCTTAGGAAATAACTATTTTCATCATAGTAGTTGATATAAACCACATGCTATAATTCCTGGTTTGAAAGATTGACTATAACAAACTTGGATTTTAAAAATAAATATTTTCTATTTAAAAGAAAGTTTATACAGCTATGAGGCAGACTTTACTACTGGAAGATACTTAGTTTTGCTTGTTTTTTAAATGGACAAGAGGGGATTACATTGAGGGGTGAAACTCAGTGGCCAGGACTTTCCCTGTTCTTTTCCTGTTAGTTCCTATGAAAATATTGCTACTCAGTTGTGGTCATAGTTTTCTGAGACTTATTAGAATTTTTTTTATCAACAATAAACATTACTTGGCCCTTGACTGACCAGTATTTTCTTTTCAAGCACATCATATGCTTGTTACTACATACAGTAAAATACTTTGTAGTTTTATTTGTTAGGAGACCGTTTTCTCTGAGTTTCCCATGCTTCTGTATTTCTGGTGAGATAGAAACAACCAGGCATTGCTTACACATTATACTGTCAAGAATGTTTGCATAATGAGCAGTCTTGACAGACAGACATGTTATCTTCATGCAAAGCAAAGAATAGAAGTACTTACTACCTGGAGTGATAAAGATACCATAGGACAAATATAGGGCAGTTTGTTTATGGCATATTATAGAAGACTTGAGTTAGCTAAACTTGGAGTTCTTGGGCAGTGACACAAACCCACAGTATGGACACCATCAAAAAGAACCCTCCAAATGCTCCAAATAGGCATCAAGAAATACAAACAAAGATATGACACTCGTGTTACCTGTTTGTTGTGAGTAAGAGTCATTGGACTGGCCCAGTAATATTATGTCTTCTCCCAACAATCGTGAAACTAGGCAGGCTAACACGTTATCTTGTGTGTAAGGCGAATTTCAGGCACCTCACATTTCTTGCCAGTATTATACCTTTCAAAGTTTATAGTTTATGAAAATGTCTCACTCAGCACATCATCATTTTATTTTACTTACATTTCCTCCTCACAGCCCAGTCTGCTGATTCAGTCGGGTAACTGGGAGCATGAGGCTGATGACTGGTTTACTTCTGGAACTATGCAGAGTAGAAGCTCTGGTTCAAGCAAAATACTGCTCTTATCTCTTGTAGCTTGAGCCCCCAACTTGGACCTGGATGAAATCAAGCTCTTAGGAGGACCCTAAGAGGTCACTCTTAAATGCTTCAATGGAAAATGTCACGGCATGTGAATCTGTGATGTAAGGACATGGAGGATGGAATCTAAAATGGCTCACTGAAAATTTGACAAAAAATGTATGTAACTATCCAACTTCTAGCAGAAAACATAATAAAGTTAGTCCAGAAGCCTAAGCATAAACAATTAAACAATTCTTTTTATCCTAATACTCTCTTAATTCTATTTAAAGCAACTACCTTGTTGATTCAAACTGGGACAAGATCTGGATTTTTACATATTATTTTACCCAGTAGGAAAATATAGTCATCACTGAAATAAGACTGATCAGTGGCTCAAGAGACATAAACAATATAGAAAGTCAAATGAAAATATGCATAAGCCTCAGGAAAAAAATTGTCCAGTAATCAGCTTCTTAAAACTACCTACAACTAGCCCTCCCTGGTGGCACAGCAGGTTAAAGCCCAGCACTAAGAAGCTAAATCCACTTCATCATGAGTTCGATCCCCACCCTGGTGGTGGTCCACATGGTGCGGCAGACCTTTCCTGACCCGCCTACTGCTCCCTTCAGCTCTTTTTCATCAGTAGGCCTGTTCTGCTCCTCACTCTGTCTCTGGTGAAGCCTCTCATTGCCCCTGTACCTCTGGCCTGTAGCCCAATTCTGTATGCATAAATAAATAAATCTTAAAAAAAAAAAAAAAAACTACTCACAACTGGTTAAAACAGAACCTCCCCGATAGCATCAACTCTTAGAGAAAAAAGACAATTGTTTGTTTTACCACATTTCATCATTGTCTTGTCTGTCACTAGATTGCCCCAAGAAGTAACTGTGGCTTGTGGCCAAGAGCCACTCAGGGAAAGTGCTAACTCCAGATGCACACCACAGCAGACGATGGTGGCTACATATGGCCAGAAGGAACTTTACTTCAAATAAATATTTCCTACAGGTTTTCTTTAAACAGCAGGAAGCCAAGGTGCCCAAATGCTTGCTGATGCTCACTTGAGCCCCCAAGTTCTAAGGCAGGAAATATAAGGAACTGACAAGAGATTAGTTGAAACTGAAGTTGAAGCACTTCTAAAATTATAATTATGAAAAGGTAATTACATTAAATTGACTCAGTGTTTGGAAATACGCCAAATGCTTAAAAATGAATAATGTCTTACCTTTTCCCTCAATAACTGTTAGCCAAAATGACAGAGTTTAGCAGATGTTACTACTACTACTAAAAAAAAAAAAAAAAGTTAAATTAAATTAAAAAAAAAAACTGGTATTACAGATTCACAGAGCTAACATTGGACTCATGTATTCAACAAACCTATTTTACAACCTCAAAAATCTCAATTCTGAAAGTTTAATTTGTCAGCAGAGCACGAGGCTACCAAGTTAATTTTTGTAGCATTTATTTTTATTCAAATTACATAGTAAGTAAAGTACCTATTGTAAAAATTTGGAAAATACACAAAAGTACAAACATATCAATACTCATGCCTAATCCATCCATCCCAAATAATTTTCTTATGAATTTTTTTGCAAAATTGGAATAATGTTACACATTTGTAACATTTGGCAACCTGTTTTTATTTTCACATAATAATACACCCTAAATTTTTCCAAGTCATGAAATATTATTTTACTGTATCATTCTTAATAATTACATTGAATTTTAAATAGGAGTATACAATCTATCATTTAACTACTCTCCTATTGAAGTACTAATTATTTCAATATTTTATTACTTGAAATACTGTGTTCAATAGACATAAATCTCTATGAACATTTCTATTTCTTTGGAATATATTATTAAAGTTAAATTGCTGGCTTAAGTGGCGAAATGCTTTAAACTGCCAGGTTAACTTTTAAAATCGGAAAATTGTATCAATATTAACTTCTGTCACAGTCTCATCAATACTATTTTTGAAATTCTTAATTGATAAGCAAAGAGAATGGTAGCTTGCTGATTTGCTTTTATTTAATTATTGCAGCTAGACTTTAAGCTTATTGGGTATTTGAATTATAAACTTTTATAAAATTGTCCAAAGTCAAGTTATCTGCTTTCCAATTTATTGTATGTACAAGGAAGATTTTGTTTCAATGTTTGTATTTATTTGTTCATTTTTTATTTGCTTTGGTTTAAGCACAGTGTGCTATGGCTTCCTAATATAGCATAGTGATTACTTTGCATTGAAAAAGTTTAGCGATTTTTCATACTTATACATTACTGGCAAAGCAGGACCTGGGAATAGGACTTGCCATTTGAAAAACAGTGTCCTACTATTTAGTCTTCACTCCCCAAAACATCAACCTAAACATGTTGCAAAAGGCAATCTGGTTTTATTTGACAGAGAAAGCTTAGTAATATATATTTAATCATTAACTAGATTAATGACTTCCAAAAACTCTATATGAAAGTAATTAACTAACATATCCCATTGCAAAAAGAAATTTTCATGTGCTTTTTTTGTTGTTGTTGTTCAATTAATGGCTTTATTATAAATTAAAACTTGAATTCTGTTTAAAGAAGAAGTACTTTCTTTGCATATGGAATTTTTAGTGATTCTTTTGCAAATCTAGCTAATCTATCTAAAGGCTGTCTTTGGGAGAACTCACGTTCCATGGATTTTTCCACTTATAAACACAATTACAGAAAAATGTGCCTCAGCTGACCTGCAGCCACTCATTATTACTTTGATGACTTTTGTCCTTCCATGGCAAGCCCTGCAGTGACTAGGATTGTCTTAGGCAGATAATAGCTGCAGCACAGGAAGCCAAACTCAAAGAAACCTCCGTGTCATTGAACAACGTAAGTATATTTCACTGTCCTTTTTCCCTGGTTCTTTTAGAGGCTTTTATGCTAGTTTATAATGTGACTCTTCCCTGCCACTTTGCATTTTTCTGAGCAGTGAACAAGAAAGACACAATAAGTCTTATTTGCTTAATAATGTGTCTAAATGATTCTTGGAATTGTTTTTTTATTCACTGTAGTTGCATACCTACATATAGTCTAAAATTCCTTCATTTCATTGCATGTCTACTTTAAGCAGAAAAGACAAAGAGAATTGCGATGATCACTGAGGTGCAATTAGTTATTCTGGGAATAGTCATGTGACAATAAAGTGGAAAATTAAAACAATCATCCATAGTAGCCAAAGTGGGAAGTTCACTTGCAGCCCAGATAATGCCCCAGTTTTGCACTGCATTTTCTTGCAGCAATATGGCCTTGCTTTTCCAGTGTGACACCCAAAGAAGGAACATCAAATTGCCTGGCATGTCTTTAAGATGTGCTATAAACCTATGTCAGGAGTTTCTTTTGGGGTGGGGGGTGGGGGAGAATAGAGGCAGTTTTCCACTGTAGTTTCAGTCCTCTAAGTAAAGGCCAATGGAAATAGGCTACATTTGCTGCCCATGCCTTTTATCCCTAACTTTTTAAGGTTTCGCGTAAGAAAACACATTCTTTTCTCCTGCTCTTGGGCTTTCAGATGATTTTTCTACGCAGAAAAGAAGCCTCTGGCATTTTTTACATTGCGAGCAGCAGTTGCTTGGCTGCACCATCAAAGCAGGTCCAGCAGATCCTCTTGAATGGAGAATCCAAGACCCACCACAGACTTTGGCTGCACTAATGAACTAAGAGCACAGATTCTACCAGGCCCCAGTAAGACAGCAGGGGAGGATATAAAATCCCTGGGAGATGAGACCAGGCTTTGGCCATAAAGAATCAACTTGTCTTAGCAGGTGCTCTAAGCCCCCACATCTGCTGGCCATTTAAGACAAAGTGGGTAATGGACAGTGTGAAAATGTAAATACATCATGAGGATTTATTTAGTTACTTTTCTTGGTACTGGTCATATCGAGGGTTGGTGCTTTTGCTATTGTTTTATATAGTAAGTAAGCTTAGACATACATTATTTTAGCAAAGCATCAAGTCAAATCAACTGCTTTCCTAAATTTATTTTAGCATGCTATTCATTAGTGATAGAGTGTCTTAAACCAGAGCATTTCTGATGAGGCTGATAGGATTTATCTCCAAGCAGAAGAATCAAAGAAACAAGAAAATCACTGCTACAGATGCAGGCGATACTTGAAGGAAAATGACAGAAATGACAAAATGACAGAAGTCCACTGTCATTTGTATACAGAGAAGCCTAGTGCAATGGTTGACGATTCCTTCAGGTTTAAAAAGGAGCCAGATTCAAATCCTCATCTGTGTTTTACTAGTCACCTAACTTCTCTGATATCCAGTTTCCCTCGTGTGTAAATAAATGGGAATAAAAATATCTTCCTCAGAGAGCTATGGGCAGATGAAAATAAAATACATTGTTGAGTACCTAGAGCAGCATCTAAAATAAAGTGAGCACTTAATGAATCAGAGCTTAGTATTATAATTGTTGCTAATGATTACTTACTTACCCCTCATTTATCCAAAATGGATTTAAGGTGGTTCACAAAGATAAATAAAACTTGGTAAAACAAAACAAGCCAGTATAATGAAAAGAGAAATGGAACAAAAGTCAATAAGATTTTGTTCATACATCTTTTTTTCCCATTTTCACACCATGGTTCATTCAGACTAAAATGTGTATGTCCTCTTCATGAATTACTCATCAAATACACAGGACCTTACACCACTGTGCAGCATAGAAACACTAAAAGGACTCCTGGGAAGACTAAAAGTTGCATTTTTATTTCATATCAAGTCACAGATTCTGGCTTTGGCTCCATGAAATACAGTTATCAAGAAACAAGTTACTATAAACTTCAGTGCCTGGACTACAAGCATCACGAAACAGACTAACGTGGCCCCCATTGATTCTGCCCTAAAAGCCATCTGAACTTCTCTTTCACTTTGCACTTTGTTGTTCTGCCTCCACCGCCAGCCCCGCCCCCGATTTGCATGCCTGATCACATAATAAATTTTATTTTAGAAAAATACCATTTTCAGTGTCACATCTCTAGGGTGGTGAAGCACTTTGGCGTGCAAATTTACACATTGACTTTTGAATATTAACTATGTATCACCTACCTCCTCCCATAATTATAGATTTTACTACAGTGGGCTATAGGATTAGCATTTTAAATACTTACTAGCCATGGGAGTTCAACCAATAAGCATAAACACTTGGACTCCTACAAAGGTATGTTTCAGTTTCTAATGCTCAAAGTATATTTATTTATTCTAACAGATTGAGAATTGAAAACACTGTATCACAAATATGGGAAGAAACAGAAGTTTCCTCTTGAATGAAAAGTCCACATAAATGGCTGTGGTTCCTTGGAATCTTTTGTTGAGACATAGCCTGGAGAAGAGTTTAAGCTTAGTGGGAAATAGTCATAGTCAACTAAGGACATGTCCTGGGCAAAGAGGCGGTGTGATAGCAAGATTATCACAATTTGCCTTGTGGCCTACAAACTAAATAGATCAAATTTAGCCACAGAAAGTTGCTAAATAGAATTTTAAATGTGATTCTAAGTATTCTTCCAACCCTGTGCCCCCCTTGCCACTCTTTCGAGCTACTACACACACTAAGAACAGTGCAGGCAAGTCCCAAGCTGGTGTACAACCAAAGGAACAAGATGAAATTGATTTTCATCAGAGGAATTCATCATGAGAAAGCACCAGAAGGTGGAAAACAAAGGCAGGTTAAGAGGGAAAGAGGGGCCTCCCTGGTTGCACAGGAGTTAAAGTCTCAGCACTGTCAAGCTATCACCAGCCACCAAGACCTGGGTTTGCTCACCTGCGAGGGAAGTGACCCACATGGCACAGCAGGTCTCTCCTGTCTTGCCTGCTGTTCCCCTCAGCAGTATTTCATTAGATCCACCTGTTCTGCTTCCACTCTGTCTCTGGTGAATCTTCTCACCCCCTGTATCTCTGGCCTATACCCCAGTTCTTGTATGCATAAATAAATAAAAAAAAAAATCTTAAAAGACAGAGAGAGAGAGAGTGGTCATTGCTATATCTCTTAAATGTGCTTTTTTATATACAGTAAAATATATTGCAGAATATGGTTTGGGCAACTGAAGCAATGGAGATAACTAACTCAGAAAGGTCATGTAAAATTGTGGTTCAGATTAGTTATAAAGAATTAGTACTGAAAAGAAATACTTCCCTTTAAGCAAATAAATCACTACCACCCACATCAGTCTCAGCCAACCTGACAAAGGGCTGTGTCTGTAATCACAGTCAGTGTATTTACTTCCCCCTCTCACTGACCACCATCTTTAGAAGAATTAAGGAGATTAGGTTAGGTTCAGCATGGTATGCTTACTTGACATCCTATAAAAGGGTAAAAAGGGCCCTCCCCGGTGGCACAAGTTAAAGTTCAGCACTAGGAGGCAGTACACAGCCACTACAATAGCCAGTTTGATCCCAGCCAGGAGGTGACCCACAAAGTGCGAAGTGACAGATCTCTCCAGACCTTCCTGCTGCTCCCCTCAGTGTATTTGAGTCTATCTGCCTGTTCTGTCTCTGGTGAATCCTCTCACTCCCTACATCACTGGTCTCAGCCCCAGTTCTTATATGCATAAATAAATACATCTTTTTTAAAAGGGGGAATAAAAATTGGGGGGCTAAACCTGTAGCCCCTTTTCTGAGTTGAAGATGCTGTGTGTCTCAGCTTGCACAGTACTTTCCTTTCCTGTAACTAATTGGAGATAAGGGGGCATCCAAGTAGTCAAAACATTGTCACTTCAAAATTATCACTCCAGAAAAATACTGCATCCATATTTTTAATTTCTATTCTTTTTTTTTTTAAAGATTTATTTATTTGTGCATACAGAACTGGGGTACAGGCCAGAGGCTCAGGGGCGGCGAGAGGCTTCGCCAGAGATAGAGTAGGGTGCAGAACAGGCAGATTACCAAGTACACTGCTGAGGGGAGCAGCGGGCGGGTCAGGAGAGGTCTGCCACGCCATGTGGTCACCTCCAGGGCAGGCGGAATCGAACTCAAACGGAAGTGGCTTAAGTAGCTTCTCAGTGCTGTGCTTTAATCTGCTGCCCACCAGGGAGGGCCATCTATTCTTTTTTAAATTAATGTCTATTCTTATTTAAAACATGTTCTTAAAAAACTATAAAATAGTTTAGAGAGAAAAGGTCACACATCAAATGATTCCAGTTATATAAAATATTCAGAATAAGTAAATTTTTAGAGAAAAAAATAAATTAGTAGTTGTAGGAACTGAAGACAGAGAAGAGTAGGGAGGTATTGGGGGGTTAGTGAAAATTTTATTTTTTGCTATTATGTTCATGAAGGTAACATTTTTTACAACATTGTGTATGTTTTTGAGGTATATGTTCACACTTTTCCTTTTCAAAATGTACATCACACTACATCCAACAGCAAAACAATAGTCTGCCAGTGTAACCTCTTGGGCCTCCTGCTTTGCTCCCATCCTTTTACAATCCCCTTCTAGTAGTTTCAGTTCTGCATTCAGATTTCAAAGCTTGTTTTGTTGTATCTTTATCTGTTCTTTTGTTTTATATTCTACATATAAATGATATCAAGTATATGTCGTTCTCCTTTCCATTTATTTTGCTTAGCATAATGCTACCCAGTTTTCATGTTGTCACAAATGGAGAATTTCAACTTTTTTTTTAATAGCTGAGTAGTATTCCATTTTGTACATGTTACCAATTAAGCCAGGAACACATATATACTTTCAAATGAGATTTTTTTTTTTAATTTTTTGGATATATACCTATGAATAGAATTGCTGGGTCATATGGTAGACCTATTTTCAATATTTTGAGAAAACTATGCTGTCTTCCATAGGGACTTGACCACTCTATATCCATAGTAATAGTATATAAAGTTTCTTTTTCTCCATATCCTGTCAATATTTGTTGTTTTGGTCTTTAGAATATGGACCATTCTCGCAGGTATATGAGTATCTCATTGTGGTTTTGATTTGCTTTTTCCTGGTGATAAGTGTGAAGACCATTTTTTCATGTGCCTGTTGTTTGTCCATGTGTCTCTTTGAAAAAGTGTCTATTTAGTCCAGTTTTCATTTGTTTGTTTTCTTTTGATGAGTTGTATGAGTTCTTTCTGGATCTTGGCTATTAGCCCTTTCTCAGTTCTACTTTCATTCTTTTGAATGTGTATAGTTTTCTGAGCACAATTTGTTGAAGAGTCATTTCTTTCTCCAGGGAATATGCTCAGCTCATTTATTGTATATTAACTGTCTAAGATGTTTGTGTTAATTTTCTGGCTCTTAATTCTATTCCATTACTGTATGTCTGTTTTTGTTCCTGTACCATATTGTTTTGATTTTTATAACTTTGTTTATAGTTTGACATCTGTGAGTGTGATATGACAAGTCTTCCCTTTTTTGTCAAAATTGTTTTGACTATTTGAGAGCTTCCTTGGAGGTTCTAGCAGAAAAGCATAGCTACTTGTATACCCTTGAGCAAAGAATGATCTGCCTCTATTCAGGGAAAACTACTCTCTTCAACCCAGTGAAGTATAAATCTCCTCTATATCTCTGAGAGTATGTGTTAATTTCTAGTATGCCAGTGGTGTTCCAGCTTTAACCAAGTCACAGTGCTCTCTGGATGTCATTAGCACTCGATTAACTGTTAGATGATTATCTAAAGAGCAGAGCACAAAAGCTCTTTTGATTCTAGTTGATCTATATCCCATGAAAAGGTTGTAGAACTCTGTAGAAGTGATAGTGGTATAACACTCTGAATGTACTAAATGC
>NW_004567113.1:12440273-12495192 GCF_000260355.1 Condylura cristata
CAACAGGTTAGGATGAAGCACTGTAAGTTGGCTGTAGCCACTTCAGCTGGCCACAGCCACTTCAGTGTGAGTTGGATCCCCAGCCCTGGAGGTGACCCATATGGCACGGCAGACCTCTTCTGACTCACCAGCTGCTCCCCTCAGCAGAGTACTTTGTCGATATGCCTGTTCTACTCCCCACTCTCTCTCTGGTGAATCCTCTCACCGCCCTTACACTTCTGGCCTGTACCCCACTTCTGTACAGTTTTTGTATGCATTATTTATTCATACAGAGCTGGGGTACAGGCCCGAGGTACAGGGGTGGTGAGAGGAACAGGCCGACTGACAAAGCACAATGCTGAGGGGAGCAGCAGGCCGGTCAGGAGAGGTCTGCAGTGCCATATGGATCACCTCCAGGGGAGGTAGGGATCTAACTCATGATGAAGTGGCTTTAGCTTCTTAGTGCTGTGTGTTTAGCCAGCTACGCCACCAGGGAGGGCCCCAATAAATAAATCTTTTAAAAAAAAATTAAAGATTTGTGTAGACTGTCCTCAAAGAAGACATATAAATGACCAAAGGTATATGAAACTATGTTTACCATCACTAATCACCAAAGAAATGCAAATCAGGGGACTTCCCTGGTAGCCTAGAGGCTAAGTCTCAGTACTATAGCCTCTATGTCTGACTTCAATCCCTGGGCAAAGAGCTGACCCACATAAGGCACAACAGACCTCTCCTGTCTTGCCCACTGCTCCCCACAGCAGTATATTTCAGTAAATACACTTTTCACATTGATTATGCCTCAATAAAGTTGATTTCAAAGAGATGTCTACTGTCATCTTTAGGGGTAAAGTGACAAGATATTTGCAATTCATTTTCTAATAAGTTAGCAAAAACTATTACATTTCTATAAAGAGATTAAAGCAAAAAAATAATGATTGTAGAATCTAAGTGGAGGCTTAGATTCATGTTGTTATTCTTTCATCTTTTCACTAAATTTGAATTTTACAAATAAATATTAGGAGAATTTTTTTATTCTTCTGAAATTCAGAATGAAGTTCAGGACTTCAATTAATTAATTGACTAGTAAATAAAATCATGCAAGAAGCACTGATGATTTAATAGATTCCAGTTATGATGCTAAGGACTTAGGGAATAATAATGAAAAAAATAGTTACAGTCTCTGCTCTCATAAAGTTTACAGACCAATGAGACCCCCCATAAATAACTAGGCACACAATATGAGTTAAGGGAAGACACATCTGCAACATGAATGCATAAGGTGGGCTGGACCAATCAGGAAAACTCAAGAGTTGGAAGAATCTGGACCAAAGAACGCCAGCCAAAATAACTTCAGGAGTCAGCAATAGCATAACAGGAAGGAAAACAGGAAGAAGCATGATATTTATTTATTTATTTTAAGATTTATTCATTTATTCATACAAAACTGGGGTACAAGCCAGAGGTGTAGGGGCAGTGAGAGGCTTCACCAGAGACAGAGTGGGGAGCAGAACAGGCAGATTGAAGTACACTGCTGAGGGGAGCAGCGGGCGGGTCAGGAGAGGTCTGCCAGCCATGTGGGTCACCTCCGGGGCTGGGGAGCAAACTCACACTAAAACTGCTGCGGCCAGCTTGCAGGGCTGCGTTCTAACCCATTGCACCACCAGAGAGGGCCCCAGCATGATTTAAAGGGGGCTGTTCAATCTGTAGGAGGCACTATACTCAACTCTAACCTCCAGGAAACCACATAGAAAGGAGCAAACCAGCAACCTGGGATGTCAAAAGATCACCTCAACTGTAGGTAAATCTCAGTGGAGGGTGTTTTCCCCTCTCCTGTGCTGCCTTTGAAGATATAGCCCTTTCCTAGAAAGAAAGGGGGTAGCAGCCATAACTATGTATAAGGCCTTAGAAAAACACCATGACCATGTCCACCTCTAGGGCATTGATCAATACATGTGCTCAGGCAACCCAGAGCCTGCCCACTGTGCATATTTTTTTTCCTTTAAATACAGCACTGAGGCTACCAGAAGGGGAGGGAGAGGAAAAGGGGCAAGAACAGAGTTAGGAGGGTGCACAATGGATGATGGAGGTTGACTGTGGGTATCTTGGTTACAGATATGATGTGGCAACACAACCTAGGGGGAAAATTCTAAGCACAGTGATGGAAACCAAAGTCACTGCAATAAAAATGAAGAAGAAAAAAGTGTGTCTTAAAGAAATAATAAATACAATTGGAGAGAAGACATGTGTTGCTAAACCCTGGAGGAGTCACAGTTTTCCTTTGCTCTGTTTTGCTTACCTGACTATGGTCAGATGGATCACGACTCATATTGGCAACTTCAGAAAAAATGTTCCAACTTTCTTTCTCCCTGGGTTTTGCTCTAGGTCTGCGAGAGGTAGAAAAAAGAAGTAGAAAAAAAGAAAGAGGGGTCAAATAAAAAAAGAACATTTCAGAAAAACTTGCAATTTATATGATATTCAGTCTTTTAGAAATAAATATTAGATTAAACAGCTTTTTTCTAAAGCTATCCATTTCAGGAGGGGTTAAAATTAATGAATTTGGCAGATGAAGGAGTGTCTAATGCTATGCTTAAGATTTCAGTCTGAGACTCTTGAGTGCCTGCTGCAAAATCCATGAGTCTCCTGTGTGCAGTGAGACGCCAGGACGTTTTCCATAGTGACCTGGGTGCCATTTCACAATCAGAGCCCTTGAAGAAAATCTCCTATCTTGAAACACATCTCTTGGTGGGTTATTTTATTCTATTGGGGGGCCTGAGAAGAAGACTGACTGCTAATTCACAGCTCTCGCCCTTTGAAGTGCCATTGATATTCCAAACTGGGGGAGACTCCCACATCATAATGGAATCTTCAACCCGCCTCCAGCCACACTACAAATAAACTTGCGCGGGCAAGGCTGCAAGTGGGCGCTGTGCAGGAACACCAGCCGACCTCGGAGCAAAGGACTTGGGCAGCGTCAGCTCTGCAAAGGAAAATAAAATCCTCAGCATGGCGCCTCAAACAAGAAAAACAGTGAGATATTTAAACCTGACCATTTCTTTTTAAAGACTTGGGTGTTCTTCAAAAAGGGAATTTCCCGCCCACCTCAGGAGGGTCCAAAGTGTTACTCATATTATTTACAGAGCTTTGAAGTGTGTCTCCAAAGTTTGAGTTCAGCTCAAAGGAATGTGAGGGTCAAATCATTTTCCCTTTCTGATGAAGAAAGACTGTGAATTTAATACCACAATTTATTCAAAACAAGGAAATACACTGAGGCGCTCTCCATTATGAATGCACAACAGTAGATGGTCTGGAACTGCATCATACTCCAGAGTGTGGCATTGTGATGTTAAGTTTAATAAGCCTCTGGCTAATCCATTCCTACCAACCTCAACACCTGTAAAATGCAAGACACTTTGCTTCTAATAATAGGAGTTGACTCAATTTATTTAAACAATGTTAGAGTCATCATTTTCTAAAAGTTAAATAATTAAAGATATAGTCCTATAGGATATGTATATTTTACAAAAACTGAAGGTTAAATAGCACATCTGGGGCATCTGGCTTTTCCTGGTAACCTTCCAAATGACCTCCCTTTCTAAAAGTGGCCTTTGGAGCTTTATTATCTTAACAAGAACCCCCATTTATATAGCTGCTTTCTTTATGGAGCTTGAAGGACTTTGTTGACCTTGGAATGCCCTTCATGCATGGGAGGATGCTCTCCTTGGTTTCCAGAGGTGGCAAGACATTCACAGGCCGAAGCCTGAAAGGCTTGACTACAGGCAAGCCATGCTGAATGAGCATCCAGAACTGCTCTCTGAACTGGAATGACAATGAAATATTTAGGTGTAAAGAGTCCCAAAGCTTGTTACCACTACATACTTAAACAAGCCACAAGGGGTTTCACCTTCTAAGACAAGTTTATGTTCTGCTACTTACTGGTTGGTAAGCTTAAATTATATGTGAATTTATAATCTTAATTTCCTGTAGCCTCCACTTCCATGTCTGTAAAATGGACTTATAACACCAAACTCATGGATGTTATATATTACTTTATTGCCCATATATGTTTTCAGAACAGTCAGTTTGTGTAATTAACTTCTTTGGTTGAATAAATACTGAATGCGCTGATACTGCATTCATAACTTTAGTTAAAATATTTTTGTTATCAATTGTTGGCCAGGTTGTGGAGAAAAAGCAACTCTTTCACATTGTTGGTGGGAATGCAAGCTGGTCCAACCACTACAGAAATCTGTTTAAAGGTTTCTCAAACTGCTAGAAATAGAACTCCCATATGATCCAGTAACTCTTCTTGGGATCTACACAAAGGACACAAAAACATTAATTCAAAAGGTCACCTGCACCCATATTTTTAGTGCAGCACTATTTACAACAGGTAAGCTATGGAAACAACCCAGATACTTGAAAATGATTGGATCAAGAAGATGTGGTACACAGGCACAGGGAATATTACTCAGCAATCAAAAAGATAAGTTCATGTCACTGGGGCAACATGGATGGAGCTGGAAGGGATCATGCTCAGTGAAGTAAGCCAGAAAGAATAAAGAAATAGACCAAATGGTTTCACTTTTAGGAGGAACATAAGGGATTGAGGGGGCTGAGTGGGCAGAGTAATTGTAATAAAGTAAACACCAAGGTCAATAGACAACTGTAAACCAGAGACATTCTGCAGGGGGTGAGAGTGGAATAGGATAAAAACAGGGTGGTATAGCACAAGGGACTATGGCGATGGTACACAGGTGAATTGGTGGTGGGAATTTCATAGGGCCCATAAACGAGATGAGGAAGCATACATTGTACAAAAATGAACAATGATGTAAGAAATACATAAAATGAAAAAAGACAGAAAAAAAATTAACTCTGATTCTAGATCAATACCCAAAAGAAATAGCCATTCCCCAATATAACAAAATTAAAAATTAAAAAATTAAATATTTTCATTTTCTCTCCAAAATCACATGGGTTAAGTATAATTATTAGTAATAGAAAGTTAATAAACTTTAGCCTGAGTTTATAAACCAGTTGGAATCATGGTGCAACGTAAAGCATCCTGACTTTCAATCTTGTGTTCTTAGCCAAAATACTACATGTTCTTCACCATCTCAGATCCTAATATATGTAGTAGAGATGTAATAAATGAATATAATTCAGTGTACTAAGGAAACTTGGTAAAATGCATTTTCTGCAGTTTATGTTTTGTCAGTCATCTAAAATAAATTTTGCCCACTGCATTAAAAAGTCTCCAATACTGTCACAATTATGTATCTCCTCCTCCTCCTCACCCCCATCTAGATTGGATTATTGAAGGATCTTGGCTTGTTATTCCTTGACTTTGTTCGCCCACCTGCCTGGTGACGTGGTTTTGAAGTTGCTTGACAGGTCAGTTGTACCAACAGTCTTTTAATTGGTATATGTGCACCTCCAGAGATACAAAAGAACTTTGTAAAGGATGTATGATCAGGGGCATTTTAAAAGAAAAAGTTCCCAGATCCTCACCTTTTACATTCAGTTTGACCCTTGAGCAGCACTGTGAGGGTTATGAGTAAGGTATTCAGGCCCCATGCATGGAAATTCTAGCCAAAAAACTAACTATGGTCATCCCTTGGAATCCACTAGGAATGGTTTCGGGACACCCAAAGACAGCCAGATCCAAAAATGCATAAGTCCTTACAGTGACCCCTTCATGTGCGTACGTTCTACATCCGCATTCAACCAGTGTCCTCAGTTGTTTAAATACTGGGAGCAGACCACAGGGAGTGTAAGTGGATCCTCCCAGCTCCAACCTGTATTGTTCACCCTGTGTTGTGTCATGTATATCTCCTTCCTAAACTATATTGCCTGAGAAAATGCTTATAGAAAAATAACTTAATTTTCCTTTTTTTTCATATTCATTTCTCTCTTCTTCAAAAATTATATGCTTTCCTCTTTTTTTCTACCACAGTGTATGACCCTCGAGCATAGAGCACACGTCTATCAAACAGATGCATCGAAAATATGGGTGTTCTTCCTAACTTCCAATGTTTTATTTTTCTTTCAGTCCCATTGAGGGAAACCTAATTGGACTATTTTTTCCATAGATTATTAAAAATATGTTTTTGGGGACATCCCTGGTGGCTCAATGGGTTAAAGTGCAGCACTGTGAATTGATCCACAGCCACTATAGCATACGTTCGCTCCCCAGCCAGGGAGGTGGCCCATGTTGCATGGCAGACCTCTCCTGAACATCCCACTGCTCCCCTCAGTAGTGTACTTCGTCAATCTGCCTGTTCCTCTCCCCACTTTCTCTCTGGTGGATCCTCTCACACCCACACCTCTGACCTGTACCCCCAGTTCTTGTATGCATCCATAAATAAATCTTTTAAAAATATGTGTTTTTGATTATTGGTGTGCACATATAACAGAATTTCAAACAATTGAGAACTACTGCTCTAATCAAAGTTTCCCCCTTCCCATAGCCATTTGCTGAAATTCTTTTCATTGTTTCAATTTATAAAAATAAAAAGTAGGAGTATACATAATGCTAAAACCCAAATCAGTCTAGCAATACTGAAACATCCACAATTCAATTAAAATAGAAGTTAATTGGACCCCCCCAGTAATTTATAAAAAATAGTTTCAATTTCTTTTTATTTATCAAAATATATAATATACTTATGGTTTGACCAATTGTACACTAATTAGCAATCATAATAATCATACTGTAATATGATGGTAATATTTCACCATTTATAGTTTGATGGCTAGAGGAAATTTTTTATTATGTTAATGTATATACATATCTTGTAGCAAAAAATATTATAATACAATGATCTATAAGAATTTCGATATTGTGCAGAGACAAAATTCACTGGGGAAAATAGGGTAGAAATATGAGTTCAAAAAATGAATGATGTAAACTGCACTATTATTAAAGGAGAGTTTATTTGTATATTTTGAGATGGAGGTGGGTATCAGATTGTATTTAGATTTTGGGGTGTATTTTAAAAAGTAATACAATATTTTCATTTATACAAAAGGTTAATATTTGTAATGTTTTATTTAAAAAGTCCAAGCTGCAATTTTACAGAAATACATCTTCTGACTATTCTATTGATATTTACATTTAAGTGTTAACCGGGTATTAAATACTTCAAAATTCTCCTGCTAGGTATATGCAAGTAAATTTCAAAGACCACTTTAAATGTAAAAGAAAGTAGTAATATTCGTATACCTTATCTGGTAAGTTTATAGTAGATGCTTAACAAACATATATTAAGTAGATAAATGTCAAAGAACATGCTACAAATACTGGATTTCACGAGGCAGTGTTATCATACCCTGTACTTGTACCAGTCATAACAAGAAATATCACCAACCCAGTTCAGGAAGTCAGCACTGTTTCTACACCCATTTTCATTATTTCCCCAATACCCCGAAAAGTTTTCAAAAATTACATGACTTTGATATCAAAGTGTTCGTGGTAGATAAACTCAATATTAAAGTATTTTTGTATTTAACAAGTACTTTTACACATTGGGCAAATCCCTTTGGAGTGGAATTTCATAGCCAGTACTTACAATGCTATTTTCCTTTAACTAAGCTATTGTACATCTGAGACTCCCCTACAGATACACTTGGACTCATATAAAGTAAGCCATTTTATGAAACTTTGAGAAAAGACTGTTAACAATCCAAACAGGGTTGACTAAATAAATTATGGCACAGTTATACTGTAGCTCATTATACAAGTGTATTTTAAAAATACAAATATAGGCCCCTCCCTGGTGGCGCCTCGGGTTAAAGCACAGCACAAAGAAGCTTAAGCCACTTCCACATGAGTTCGATCCCCGCCTGCCCCGGAGGAGATCCACATGGCGAGGCAGACCTCTCCTGACCCGCCCGCTGCTCACCTCAGCAGTGTACTTCGTCGATCTGCCTGTTCTGTACCCCACTCTATCTATGGTGAATCCTCTCACCCTCTGCATCTCTGGCCTGTACCCTAGTTTTGTACGAATAAATAAAAAAATCCTTAAAAAAAATACAAATATATTTTATAAATTGATGATCTCTGGCTATATGGTTAAATGGGTGACAAAAGCAAGAAACAATATGTAGGGTATGTATTACCTATGCAAGAAAGACAAGGAAATACATATAAACATATTTATATTTGCTTAAGTTGGCATAAGAAAACACTGGAAAAATAAAAATAGCATCAAGGAAACCGAGTGAATAGGAAAAAAGTGGGACGGAGAAATTTTGGCATATATCTCCTATATGTCTGGTTTTTTTGAGTCATTTATAAATAATCAAAAAATAAAAGCTTCCTCAAAAAGAGTTTCACCAACTTCAGTCCAGTGCCGACTCAGATACATTTTAATTGGTTGACTTTCTCTAAGAATATTTTCTGAAGCAAGACCTGATGCTGAAGTCCCTTGGACATGTTTTCACTGTATGATTGTGGATGAATATTTTATTGATTTTGCTGCAGGATCAGTAATTGCTAAATTGGAACTCCATGAAATGCATGCATATACCCCTCAGCAGCTTAATTTATTTAATGGTTTTAAGTAATTTACAAAAAGTGACTTGGCTTTTTTGGCTGTCTCCCTATATATCTCCTTTCTTTTTCATTCCAATGGTCAATTGAGTCTGATTCGTTTTGTTGAGCGTACTTGAATGTAGAGCAGAACTATTTTAATGGCACATTTAGTACCCATTTGTAATAATGTTTTTAGTCATTAAAATGTACACTAGGCAGAGCCATGACAGCAGCCCTAACTAATTACAGTCATGCAGAAACAGGGATAAGGAGAAGAAGGTCCAGCTCTCTCACCCTATTCCAGTTTTTCACCAGTATTTTGACCTCAGTGACCCCTTCCTCCCCTTGATTCCTCCATCCTCCTGTAGACCATCAGCCTCTTCTGGCTTCTTTTCCTTTCCTACTGAGCCAGGACCCCATGGTACATCATTTCAACCTCTCTCATCAACACCTTCAATTTCCTGGACCCTTTGCCTCATACCACATACCTCCTACCAACCTTCAACTGCAGATTGTTTCAGCAATCCATCTTCTTGATGCCTACATGAAGATTGCCAAGCACAGCAGGAGATAATCGCATAAGCTTACAGATTCATCCACTGCAGATTTATGCTTTCTGATCTCGGATGAGTTCTCAACACCATTTCTCAACCTGCCCTAAGTCAGCTCCTACTCACATTCCCCACAAGGGCTATTCTGAATGCTTGTCCCAATCTCCTCCCCCCTCCATTCTGATGACTTTGTTTCACATTCTGAGAGAAATAAAGTTATCTTATGTGATCTTCCCATCAAACTAGAGATGGTGATGGGCTTTGTGGCCAGTGGACCACAGTGCTAATGTGAAGCGCAGGTTAGGAGACACCACTTAGAGGGTCAATGCCTTCCCTGGACACCATAATCATGACTACAAGTTGCTGCTTCAAGTGCAGGTCGACTTTTACTATACCCTCTTTTTTGCCCTCAATTCACTTCCCAATGCAATGTAATCCTGCTTCCAGTTCCACATTTTCACTAAAATTATAGCTGCTTACAAGTCTAAGATATTTACAGTAGAAATGAAATATAAAGCCTCAGAGTCCTTAGTCTTTAAAGCCTCGGAGTCCTAGTCTTTATGGGCATCTCCATAAGAAGGTTTCTAATCAAGACCATATAGGCTGCACCCTCTCCTTAGCCATCATTGTCTGCTTAATTCAGTGTTTTTCTAGTACAATTCTCAATTAATTCCTTTTCCTAACCTTCCTTTATCCACAATAGCTTAAAAATCTATCTTTATTCCTTGGCATACCCACCACACTCCACCCACAGAGCAATCTTATGAACTCTCCTCCACTCCATCATCTCCATAATCAGGAAGATTGTGTCCAAGGCTCACTTCAGTTCCTTCCCTCAAGGAACTGACTTCTACTACAGAAATTTCCATTTGATATTTCCTCTACTTAAACACTCTACAAACAGTCTAAAAATCTTCCTTTGTATATGTGCTTGGACATCAAATGTTGGCACACCTTCTTCAAAGCATTCTTACATACCACTTATCCTCTCTGCCTTCATACCTTTTATCCCTGGGATCCCATCATCTCTTGCCTAGAGATTGTGAAAAGCAATGTCTATTGCAGAACTGACACTACTCAAATCACTTCTGAATAAATAACTGAGTAAATAAACAAACTGAACTAAACCTGGTTCATGCTACAAGTATTTAGAATCTTTTTTAAACAGCAAATTTGACTATATCATTTCTTTTGTTGAAATCCTTTTAAAGGCTCACCATTACCTATAGAATAAATCACAAACTCCTTATGTCTCTAACCCCTAACTACCTTTTCAACCTCATTTTTCCATTGTTGCATCATAATAATAACATCTAACATTTGAATATTTTAGTATGTGAAGGCACTAATCTAAGCTCTTTAGATGGACTATTTCAGGTAAACCTTACACTGAACTATACAAGAGTCTCTGCAATTAATTTTCTCACTTTTTAGATGACAAAATTGAAGTAGGAAAGACTGAGTAAATCCCAGAATTATGCATCTTAAAAGTAGCAAAGGTTGGCATCAGTCCCAGCTTACTGACCTCTGAATCTAAGCTTTACTAAGAGCATTGTCTCACTTGCACTCAGCTACAACTGAAATAAATCCCCAGCTCCACCTTGTATCTGCTACATTCTTTAACTACTCTGTGTCTTTGATCATGCTCTTCTAAAGGACTATTGAAGGTTCAAATTGCCTTTCCCTTACCATTCCGTTGGCTATATTCTTATTTAACTTGCAGTTCAGAAATAGACTTCATTTCTACTTGGAAGTCTCCCTGTTCTTCCCAGACCATTACTACTCCTCTACAGGATGCCTTCACTACTTTATACAGAAGTATACTATAACATTTGCACATTATATCTGAATATGTGTTTGTCTCTTCACTATCCTTGAGTTCAGGAAAGAGATACCTTTTACTATTCTTCACTAGCCACACACAAACCTTACATAGTGCCTATACATGCTAACTACTCAATCAACATTAAAAGAATGAATGGGTTCATGGCACATAATTAATGATGTTCAATCTGTACACAAATACACTTGTTATATCAAAAGATCTCAAAGTGAGACCTTCCTAAATTCCAATGAGTGCCAAAAATAATCAAACCAGTTCAATGTATAAATATTTGCTGTATGTTGCTACCATTATTTTCCATTCTGATCTAGAAGGTAAAAATCAAGAAATGCAGGAGTACTTTGATATAATTCATGGTAATGCTTTGTATAAGACCAAAATGTAGAAGACAAAATATGACTAGTAAGTGAAGAAAATCTTCCCTAAGAGCTTTTGCTAGTATAACTACTATTTTCAGCAATCTTTTCACTTGGCATATACTTTGCTTGTGCTGCATGCAATAGCAGTATGAATTATATCTAAAAGGAACTAATCAGGGCCCTCCCTGGTGGTGCAACAGGTTAAAGCACAGCACTATGAAGCTAGCAGTAACACAGCCACTTCAGCAAAAGTTCGATCCTGGCCAAGGAGGTGACCCACACGGTGCAGCAGACCTCTCTTGTCTACCAGCTGCTCCCCTCAACATTATCCTTCGTCACTCTGCCTGTTCTGCTCCCCACTGTTTTTGGTAAACCACTCCTCTCACCACCCCTACACATCTGGCCAGTACCCAGTTCTGTGTGCATTAATAAATAAATCTTAAAAAAAAAAAAAGGAACCAACCACATCTTCAGGACCTTAATCTTTACTGTGCCCCTCTGTGTAGCATTTTTCCATTTTGCATAATTAGCATAAAATACCTACTCATTGAAAATGTGATTTCTAGAATTTTTAGTTACAACTTAGAAAGCTTTTTCAAATTGAAGAAAAAAAAATTAAAATGAGGACCAAAGACTTACATGATTTGCTTAAGCCCAATTGCCCTGGAGGCTTATCAAGAATTATCACATCACAGATGAGAAAACTGAGGTTGCAAGAATTTAAATGATTCTACCCACTACCACTTAGCTAACTACTGGCAAAGTCAGTAGTTAAATTCAAATCTTAGTTTTCTATCCCTACACGCAGAACTTAGCATATCAGTTTTCCTTCTTTCATATTAACTGAGTTAAAACTGGAAAAGAGTGAATATTCTAGGGCCATCAGGCAGCAGCATAGCCTGGAAGTTTAGCTATTGGAGCAAAGTACTGACTAATTAAAAAACACTCTTGATCATTCTCTACTGCAAAATAGAAAACAGAGTCCATGTGCTACGTGCAGTATATTTTAATTTCATGAATTTCATATTTGTACAGTTTATAAAAATGAAAAATAGTAACATTTTTATAACTGGACATTAGCATTAAGGTACTGTTCTATTTCTGAAATAAAACAGGGACTCAGAAAACTCTTTAAAGACTAGCATGATATGCTACTATTTTAATTTTACCAGAATGTTTAATTGGAAATTAAGTTAATGAAAGACCATGAACTTCTCTTGGAGAAAAAACAAATAAGCAACTATTCCTTACAAGACAGATATTCTCCTGATAAGGAAATTATCCCGTCTGAAGATAAATAGGTGTTTTAGTTAACAAAATACTCACACCAAATTGACTGACTGAAGTGACATACTTCATGTCACAGACTCATAATACATAATTGTAACTTAGATAAAGTTCAGGTTCCTCATTTTGCAGACAATATTTAAAGCAATAGTAGGTGCTTCTATTTATCAAGGGCCTAGTCTATTCTCATTGTGCACATATTTATCCTTAAATTTCTGCTATAGCCGAACTCGATCACTTGCACTATCTTGAATATACTATATGTGCATTTCTAATGAAGAGAAATACAAGCACATTCATTAAATTATTTGTGTCAAAAAAAATTTCAAGACAAGCCCTCCCTGGTGACGCAGTGGGTTAAAGCACAGCACTGAGAATCTAAAGCCGCTTCTACATGAGTTCAATTCCCGCCTGCCTTGGAGGTGACCACATGGTGTGGCAGACCTCTCCTGACCCGCCCGCTGCTCCCCTCATCAGTGTACTTCGTTGATCTCCACTCTGTCTCTGGTGAAGCCTCTCACCGCCCCTGAGCCTCTGGCCTCTACCCCAGTTCTGTATGCACAAATAAATAAATCCTTAAAAAAAATTTTTTTTCAAGACAACCTAAGTATCCAATACTAGAAGACTCTATTAGTAAAATGAAGTAAATGCACATTCTGAAACCCATCATCCTATCACAAGTTAGATAATATAAAAAGAGCAGACCTGAAAATTTAATCTTAGACCAAAATATAAGAAAAAAAGTTAGATTTATTGCCCATTCACATTTAAGTACATAAACAGCTGTCTAAACAACCCCATATATTTTTAAATGTACACAGATATTTAAAAGTATGTAAGTATAGTTGATTAAATATAAAGAATGAGTGCTAACTGAGCAAAGAGGAATTAGAGAGTGTATCATAAATCAAAAGATAAATTATGAAATAAAAGAGAATTCTGGTTGGACAGATGGTCTTCCTGTGCAGCTAAGTAAAAAGTCTGATCGCTTTTATTCTGTGTACCTAAATTTCTAAAATAAAAGAGGAAAATAGAAAAGTATATAAAAATATCTTGCCATTTCCCACATCCTGTTACATGAGAGGACTTTTCTTTATATAATGAATCAATCTTGTAACAGTGAAATTTATAGCTCTCTAATATATTCAAAAACTCCCACAAAACACTGTAAAAGAAAGAGAATAAAAGCCAGAAATTCTAATGCCACTTCCTACAGAGCCAAGAAAAATCTATGACCATAACCACTATCATATTGTTGGTGGGAATACAAGCGATGCAACCATTAAGGAAAGTAATCTGTTTTCATCTTAAAATACTGAAAATGGGCATACTATATGACTCAGCAATTTTACTCTTGGGCATTTATTCAAAAAATATGGAACCATCAACACAAAAATCCACACTTTCCACAATGCTTACAGCATCATTATTTATAATAGCTGGTATATGAAAACAAAGTAAATGTCCATCAACAAACAATGAGTCCAAGAGGCTGTGGTATATCCACTCTTTGAAGTACTATGTAGCCAAAAGAAAGGGTGAAATGCAGCCATTTACAACAAAATGGAGGGAGGATGAACAATTTTGAATAATAAAAACAAACACTGGACATTTACATAGCAGGCAATTGGTAACATAAAGCACTGTCAAAAACCAGAGGATGTGAGGAAACACTGTGAGGGCTCTGAGGTAAAGAAGGAGAATGAGGAAAAGAGACAGGGGATGTAAAGGATGCTGGTATGTTGGAACTGAGGGGGGAAACATCTTGTAATTACTATCATTAACTTAAAACACAACGTAAGAACTTTAGCTTTGTCTTTATTAATATCAACATTAGTTCATATTCTCATGGTAGAGTCCTTATAATATCAGGGAGAATTTAAAGTTTGTTCTCTTTCTTTTGCTTGGGTTTCCACTGAAGCTGAGTTAGTCCAAACGGGAAAGAATTTTCTTTCAGGTAGCTGGATGGTAAAGTTTCACCATATTTTAATAATTCCTGTAAGATGGAATAAAAAACAATGAAAATAGAGACTAATACAAAAGTAATTGGCATAGGATATATTAAAAAAAACTATACAAAAAAAAAAAGATGTTTTTCAAATAATGTCAAAGAAACATTCCTATACACCACCTGAGAAGATGCAATGAAAAGAACACAAAACACATATGGTGTTCCTGTCAAAGCTGCATAATTAGAGTCTAATCATGAGGAAACATTACAAAAATCCAAATTCAGAAAGTATCTTTCACCCAAACGATACTTTGGGGGTATCTGGTGAAATCTGAAAGTAGCCTAGAAATTAAAGACTCATGATGGATCACCATTAATTTCCTGATTTTTAGATAATTTTATCATAATTATGTAGACTAACTTTATGGCTTATAGGAAGTTCACATGAAAATTTGAAGGGAGATTGGAGTATCAGATAGGAAATTCATTATTAAATATAGAAGGAAAAAAGATCAAAAGTGAGGAAAACCCGTAAGCGGAAGAAGAATGAAGAAGAAAAAACTATGTTAATTCAAAAGAGAATAAAAGTGTGTTGGGGGGGAATAAAACAGGAAAAGTGGAACACATAAAGGGCAAAAAACATACAACAGGCCCTCCCTGGTGGCGCGGCGGGTTAAAGCACAGCACTAGGGAGCTGAAGCCACTTCCGCGTGAGTTCGATCCCCTCCTGCCCCGGAGGAGACCACATGGCGTGGCAGACCTGTCCTGACCCGCCCGCTGCTCCCCTCAGCAGTGTACTTCAGCGATCTGCCTTTTCTGCTCCCCACTCTGTCCCTGGTGAATCCTCTCACCCTCCGCATCTCTGGCCTGTATCCCAGTTCTGTATGATAAATAAATAAATCTTTAAAAAAAAACATACAACATTCTTCTCTATGACTCAAAAGTCTTATTCTGTGATATGGCAATAATTACAACCAACCTGGTAGCGTTGCATGAATTCATACAAATAAGCTAGTTAGAACAGTGCCTGGGACATTGCAAGCAAAAATAAAATTGTTTGAAAAGAGAAAAGCATGACAATACTGAAATATAATTCACGAATTTCTTTTTCTCCTTCATATTTTATATGCAAAAAATAATAGTTTTGATATGGGTGAAATGTTTGGTTCTTTGCCCTTTTACAAAATAGATACTTAGAGCTTTTAAAATTGTTTTTCCTTTCTTATTTCAAATATTCCTCACATTCTATTGATAACTGCCTCCCTCCATGTTTTCAAATTTGGTTTCAGTAATGGACCGATTAGCACCTAGTAGGGATGGCTGAAATAACTGTAATAGAAAAATAACCAGCAAGTGCCTCATGGCCTAGGGATTAAGTCTTAAAGCTATCACCCCTATAGCCTGATCCCCAGCCAGGGAGGTGACCCACATGGTGCAGCAGACCTCTCCTGTCTCAACCACTGCTTCCCTCAGCAGTGTATTTCAGTCAATCCACCGGTTCTGCTCCCCACTGTCTCTGGTGAAGCCTCTTATCCCTGAACCTCTGGCCTACACCTCAGTTCTTCTTTGCATAAATTAAAAACAAACAAACACACCCACAAAGAAAACAACAGTCAACAAGTAACATTTTCCAAGGCCATATGGGAAACACACACTCCCCATGTCTCCATGGTAGATATGATTTCCAACTTTTCTGTACCCCACTGCTCTCCCAATCTCAGTGGATACTCCACCTCCTTTCTCAACTCTTGGTCAAGGATGAGAACATTTTCTAAAATCTAGTCAAAAAAATTTTTGCAGACACTTGCAGTGTTTTTGTGGGAGCTATTGGTAGAACAACCTTTGCTCCCAGTGTTACTAGGAATGAGCTGCTAGTAATGAACTGCTACTAGGCATTTTTACCACTTACATAGGGTAGATCTGCCTGAGAATAAAGTCTATACAAAGAGGTCAGAGCCAAAAGAGGAACAACTGGACTCTTCTGTTGCTGAAGCCAAACATACTTGCATTATTAAGCCAATAAATTCCCTTTAATCCTTTAGCTAATTGAAATGGGTTTATCATTAATAATCCCTTAATTTCTCATTTCATATTCAAACTAAGACTATAAGGTAGATATTATAACGTATTAATAACAGTATGCTTTCCACTTCTGCATGAATCAACTTAGGCTTCCAAAAATTCATATATAATTTACCTAAGTCCTGGTAACCAGAAACCTGTAGAAGCAAGACTAACCCAGTTGGTCCAGGCAAGCTAGTGTCGCTATATAATCATTTCCTCCTTTGTGTCCTTTTATTTGCAACTGGCCAAGTTTGAATCTAATGAATATTCTTTCTTAAGGTGTATCCTCTCCTTCTCCCCCCCTTCACCTCCTTTCTTTTCCCACTCCTCTTCTTTTCCTTCTCTCTCTCCCTCCCCCTCTCCACCCCTCACTGCCTTTCCTTTCCTCTTCTGTCCTCTGATCTTACCCCAAACTCTAGCAGTTACCTTATTTGGAAATAGTGCCTTTTGCTGATGTAATTACTTAGAAGAGGACATTCTGGCATAGAGTAGGTCTTTAATCCAATACAAATCTAATATGACTGATATCCTTATAAGGAGAGAAGGTAGATACAGAGGGAGAATATTATGGAAGATAAAGTCAAAGGCAGGAAAGAGGCATCTACAAGCAAAGAATGCCAAGGGCTGCCAGCAATACCAGAAGCCAAGAGAAGAAAATTGAAGCAGCTTCTCCCTTAGAGCCTTCAGGGAGAGATGGTCCTGCCAACATCTTCATTTCAGACTTAGAGCCTCTAGATTTGTGAAAGAATTCATTTTTAAGAGCCACCTAATTTGTGATATTTTGTCACAGCAGACCTAGGAAACAAACACAGTTCCCTGAGGCAGTAAATACAATACCGTACTCACAGTGTTGTTAGGGATAAATGACAGAATGTATACAACAAGCTTATCAGTGTGATAAATGCACAGGATATGGTAGCAATGATTATTGATAAGTGTTACTAAGAATTTTATACTATAAGATAAAAATTGGAATAAATCTAACACTCCCAGAAAGAAATATTATGCCTCCTCACCAGATCTTTTCATTTAAAAGTTTACAATTCTTGGAGTTTCCTACTTTAAGATCTCCTGAATAATGAGGACTAACCAGCAAGCAAGGAGAAAGCAGTTCTTGCCTAAGCCATTAAACTCAGCCTTCAGGGAACTCTGGTTGACATCACTTACATTTCTTTGTGTAGAGGTGGAAGAAGAACCTAGTCAATAGACATCCCTCACACACCCCAAAAAAGAACCATCAATCTTGGCCTAGGTGACTGTCACATTGAACATTTTCAGGCAGCTTTTTCAACCTTGGAGGTTTGGGCAACCTGCCAGTAATGAAGATGTATTAATGCTTAATGCAGCTTAATGTAATAGGTGTCATGTTCATAATTTACAGAAGCTCTTTCTAAAGCATTAAATTCATTTATACTCCTTAAAAGCCACTCAATCGTGGGGGCTAAGTTAGTTCAGTAGGGTTTCTTTTTTAGGATCAAATGATATATAAATTGTTAACATATCCAAACTCATCCATTAGTGCATGTGAAAGCAATAAATGTGCCAAAGTAGCAATAACATGATCGAGGAAAGTCATTGTGGTCATTAGGGCTGAAAGGGTTTCATTTATGGCTCTGGGAAAGAGAATGAAGGCTGTAAAATAGACCTGAGAGCTCCCACTGACCAAGGACCCTGCCTCATTACGTTCAGATAAAAATAAAACAAAATGCACATTTTAGGTGTTCAACAGTGACTATGGGTTTTGCCTTCTATTTCATAGAGACTTGTCCCTCCTGCTTCTACCCCCCATTTAGAGAAAAGAAAACAGAATGGATTGATGAGGCCCTCCCATCTCAACTGTCTGCTCATAGAGTATTGATTGGCCTCTTGGTAAATAACTCTAAGCAAAACAGGGGGGCACAAGTAATGAGAGCCCTTGCTTGTTGGACAGATCTTGGAGGTCAGGAATTGATGGAATTGTAAATCCTAGCACCACATTTTCCAAAGTGGCCCAGGATCAACATAGAGATGAGAAAAAGCTATCGCCTGGTATATCAGATTAAGGCAAGCACAATCTATTACACCATTTTGATCTACTGACATCTACCATTACTCATGTCTCTGTGGGCTAAGTACCCTCCCTACCCAAAAACTATTGCAGTGCCAAGTAACACTTCAAAAAGAGAGATAGGAAAGCCTATTAATAAATTTTTTAAAGTAAAATTATTTTACACAAGTTAATACTTGCCAAGCCTTGGTATAATCAGAATCACCTGGGTGCTATTATAAACTAGCACTATCTTGAACCCAACCTAGACAATTGTAAGTCTAGAGGTGCCACCACGATTTTTAAAGTGCCCCAGGGAACTTTCTTGTATAGCCAGGATTAAGAACCATTAATTTAGCTAATATTTAGAAGCAATTATGAAAGCTCTAAATAGACACATTAGACATTTAGAGGACACATTAGACATTTCTTCTCATGTAGAGCTCTCTGTGGAACAATATGTTGTAGGCCTTTGGCCTCTGTCCTCAGAAGTTGACAGTCTATTTGTGTCTCCTCTGCTGGAAGTTCCTTTGATCAAGGGTGACTCACCACCAGGAGTCATTTCAGCAGATGCAAATTAAAGGGTTAAAATGTGTTCAATCTCGGCCCTCCCTGGTGGCACAGCGGGTTAAAGCACAGCACTAAGAAGCTAAAGCCACTTCCGCATGAGTTCGATCCCCGCCTGCCCGGGAGGTGACCACATGGCGCAGCAGACCTCTCCTAGCGCGCCCGCTGCTCCCCTCAGCAGTGTACTGCATTGATCTGCCTGTTCTGCTCCCCACTCTGTCTCTGGTGAATCCTCTCACCCTCCGCATCTCTGGCCTGTACCCCAGTTCTGTATAAATAAATAAATAAATAAATAAATATTAAAAAAAAAAATGTGTTCAGTCTCCAAGTTCTGCTCCTTGCTTATGACAAGCAACAGCCTATCCCAGTCACAAAATGGGTGGGTACTGTGGCTCTGTCTCTAGCCCTCACTCATCTGGCAGACAGCTAGACCAGCAAGCACCAGAGAGTTTACCAAGGGAGAATGCTAGAGATGTTGCTACTACCTCCTGCTTAGCTCATTGAAAGACCTCATCATCATTGTCGGTGAGCAGGAATCACGAGGTTTACCGAGCAGAATCTACAGTGGGAGGTAGAGGGATACAGAACAAACGTGGGGTGGGTGGAAACTCTAAACTAAAATTCAGACAGCCTGCTAGAGAATCAGGGAGTAAATGTATCTAACCACCTCTAATTAAGTCATGTCATGTAGCCAGATTCGACTTGAAGAAAGAAATGCCTACAGTAATTGCATTTAGTTCATTTTGTAGCATGCTCCCAATCATAACTGCTAATTCAATTGTACGTTCATTCTGCCAGCTCATTGCCATTAAGCACACATTTAATTACTTCAATAAAGGATTAATATGCAGCACACAAAAAAAGGGACAGAAGACTGTGCCAAAGCACACAGCTGCCCCAGCGTTTAGCCCAGAGATAAAACAAGAATATCATTGGGCAGCATAATCTTGCTCCAAATACATCATTATTAGATGAACATTCCAGACTTTTATTTTCATGCTTGTTATGCACCATTCCACATGCATATATTTCTGTGGCACCAAAAAGAGCTGTAACGGCGCCCGACAGCTTTCCATTGTTGTCTCAATCACGCACAGCCGCACCATCTTCCTCCTGGCTTGTAAGGTTGAGCTTATCTCGTCTCCAGGCGAAGCTACAGTCCCTACATTACAACATCCTGAGATAAGGACCCTCGCTTGACATTGTTCCTGCTCATGCTGCAAACAAGTGACAAACCTGGCATGTATAAAAAGAGAGAGGGGGAGAACAACAAAGCCAGAGCCCCCTGCTCCCGCCTCCTCCAACACCACCTCAAAGGACAGCCCATCAATTCTCCAGGATGTACACAATCATTATTGTAGGGGAAACAAAGGCCAGTGTCAATTGTGCAATGTTATAAAGCAGTCCCTCAAATTAAAACCATGTACCTAACTGCATCTGATGGCAGAAGCTATTTAGCAGTGATATTTTACGGAAAGGCAATGAAAAGCAATAACTGCTTTATTTAATGTATCTGTTCAATCCAGCTGCCCTGGATAGGCCTTAATAGAAGCTGTCGATCAATGTCAGGCCCTTAGAAATAACTGCACCAGACTGCAATAAACATGAAGGAAAGATAACTAGAACTACTGATCAGCCTCTTGTTACCTTTCCTGTGCCCACAGATTTGTCATTTGTTTATACTGCTCATAATAGCTGGCTCGATGATTATCATCTTCCCCACCTGGAAATAGAGGTGGATGCGTCAGGGTGGGGAGGGTGAGGGTAGGGGAAGCCACATTGGCAGGGAAAGGAGGAGGAAAAAATAAGAGATGTCAGACAAAAATGTGAAGGATAAGGGAAAGAGAGCTTTCCCAGGACACGTGAGGTTAAATCTGGTAAAGTGGGCATGTTGACCTCTTGTTAAAATGTTAACATCACTCCTTTCTTTGCTACCTCCTGACAGCCTTTCCCTTAAGATTAAATAGGGCATGAATGGTTGGTTTCAATGTCTTCAACAGATCCTAATGCTACCAGGAAGACACTAGAAGGCAGTGACCAGGATGACCTGTGACTCACGTTGGCCCTCTCCAGACCCATGCACCCTGCATGCTGACAGCTCCTGTACTCCAGTCAGCTCTACTCCCCTTTTTACACAGCCTACCCACTCCTGTGCCCTTCGCCTCTCCAAAGGAGTAGGCAGTCTACAACCCATGGACCATTATAGGCAGCAGCCTACTTTTGTAATGTTTTATGGGAACACAGTTGTGCCCTGCCATTCAGGCCCTCTCTATGGCTGGTAGGACACTAAGATGACAGTCAAGTAGTGGTGGCAGATACTGAAATGCCCCAATGCCTATTTTATTTACTCTGAATATTTTTCCAGAAAAAATATTGCCAACCCTTGATCTATATATTAAGCATTTCAAAATATATATCTTCAGTGCATATTTCTTTTTGTGTTTCCATCAGCATGCTGCCCTCAACCCCTCCAGTTGGCGCTCTACAAATCACATGTAACTTGTCCAAAATAGAACTAATTTGCTTTTCTTCCAAGCCCAGTTTGTCCAGTTTTGTATCTCAAGTAATGAGCTCATCATCCCTTTAAGCAGCCAAATAAAAACGCTGAGTTATCTCTTGCATAAACCTCGCCCTCTATTTTTCCTCCACGCCCCTCCCCACCATATTTCAATCAATCCCTCCCTGTCCCTCTATCACTGAGAGGTACCTCAAGCACAAATTCTCCTGCTTGTTTAACAGCACTGAGCTACCCACTCCTGCCTTCCATTTGCCGAACTTGGCAACTTCCAACCAGACTTTTGTTTCTACTCTCTCCACTAGCAAGCTAGAACAATCTTTCAAAAGCACAGATATTATTAAAATAACAATCACATTTATTTAGTGTTAAGTACTTCCCAAGAACTATTCCATGTACTTCCCATGTATGTGCTCATTTAATCCTGAGTGAATAAAAACCCTACAGAAGAAAGTAGAGGTTTTTTGGTTTTTTTTTCCCCAGAAATTTTCCAGTAGAAAGTATTATCTTCCCCATGAGGAAGATGGAGCTTAAAACAATTTTATGACATGCCAAGACTACAGGCTGCAAACCACTGTGGAATTTGAACTGAAGTCTATCAGTCTCTACAACCCAAGATTTTTCCCTCAACTATAACACTTTTCCTGTACTTTAGAAATTTTGACAGTTGCCTACTCCTAACTGCATCAATCTTAATTCATCTGACATTTGAGTTTCACTTCTCCTTTCTATGTGATTCCACTTCACCCCACCCTGATGTGTACGAGTCTGTGAACATATATCACATGATTATGCTGTCAGTGCGCCACTTGCCCTGAATGTACTCTCATCACCATGTCCACAGCAAACTCCCTGGCAAAATTCACCAACTCTTCCCTCATGTTCCTCTATTACTTCAGTCTCACTGCATGCTAACACTTGTCTCACTGCTCTATAGTTAAATGCTTCTATATCTCTTTTCAGACAGGTTCCAGATCTTTAATTTGAAAGGGTACTCTGCAAGGGACTGACATACAAAGACAAATCAGAACTGACCTATTAAGAACTCACCTCTAGAAGGAGCCTTTGAGGCCATTTAGAACAATAACTGAAGTACAGCATACACCTCCTTTGTATAGTGGATCTACTTTACTGACACATTATAGTTTTAGGAGTTTCCAAACAATGCAATGTTCCTTATTAAAACAAAAGAAATATCTACTACTGAATATATCTTTCCCTCTCAACTTTGAATGTTACTGTGCCCCAATGCTCTAGTCATAAATCTCTTCTTTCTCCTCTCTCTCTCTCTCATTCTTCCAAACCCTTTGTACCTCCTCCCCCTTCTCACTCTCCATTCCTTCCCCCTCTCAAAGTGATTTATTTGATCTTCAGAGAAAGCATTATCAGAGGTGAGATTGGGAAAGTCTCTTTTCTAGTGATTCAGTAATTGTAAGGTAAGAGTTTTAGGTCTGAATTTGTTTGTCTGTAGATATATTTGTCTTGAGAGTATAGATTCACCCTACATTTTCTGCTGAATAAGGCAGAATTCGTTTATATAACTCTAGATCAAAGAAAAGACTCACTATCCCATTCTGATTCTGTGAAGTCATGGGTGAAATCATAAAAAAAAAAAAAAAAGAGCACAGTGATCTTAAACAGTCATTATAATCAATAGGACCTCTTCATAGTGAACAAGTTATCACTCCCTGATTTTGGCCCCTTCTATTGAAAAAGTAAGCAGTAAAACAGAACAGCAGACTCTTAAAGAATCTCTTTGCAAATAGAGACTGAAACTGTAGGGTGCTTTGGTTAGTTGAAAGCTTTATTTGTACTTGGCTTGGCTTGGAAGGACAACATTTTGAAGATTCTATTACCAGTAGTTAGTCAATGATCACTAAGGTAATTGGGTTTTCTGAAGTGATAAATTGGAGTGCCCAAGAAGATGTCACTATCCAATTTAATCTCTTAGTCTTAAAGTACCATCTTTCTTCATCCCAAAGAAGACAAAATCAGACTCAAGAGAAGAGAAGGATATCATACAGTCTACAAAAAGTACTTCATTCACAAATTTAATAAGGCAGTAAAGTTTTGTGAAAATGCTTCTATAACTATGCCATCTGGCATCATGCCAGAAAATTGAAAAATTGGATTCTCTTGTTGATTTCTTTGTTATCTAATATTAAAGGTGAATCATTGCTTTTCCTGGCTTATTTTTAAGAAATTGGCAATTCATTTCATTAACAAATGTATATCTTTGAGTTAGGAGAAGCATGAGGACACTATTAATCACATTATAAAAAGTATGTGCTGGAAAGTCCAACAGAAATCAGTACTCAAGTGTTTATTAAAGTTCACTTACCTAAATGGTATCACTTAAATGTGGAATACAGAGAACTCATAATAAAAGGTCAAGAAAAAAAACTCTTTGCCATACAGCAAGGAGGGGAAGAGTGGAGGGTCAAGACAAGGACAAGAAAAACACAAGGGAATATGGTGATGGTTTACCTGTGATAGGATGAGGAAGAACTGTGGGGACTGCAATGATGTAAGAAAAATATTTAATTAATAATAAAAAAAGAGTTCACCTGCCC
This sequence comes from Condylura cristata, assembly GCF_000260355.1. Classification (NCBI taxonomy): domain Eukaryota; kingdom Metazoa; phylum Chordata; class Mammalia; order Eulipotyphla; family Talpidae; genus Condylura; species Condylura cristata. Next base: position 12,464,528 of record NW_004567113.1, read on the forward strand.
CATATTCATCTTCGAATTTTTATTTGGCTCCTATGGGAAATGATGATGAAACTTAAAGAATACTAGTTTCAAGTAACCTGCTAATTGTTGGTGACATGAGAGAACACCATCATATAACAATATTATTTTAGATCTAATATTAATTCAACTCAGTTACCTTTTCTAACCTCTTTTCAGACTAACCCCTTCTCAGACTTGCTCCTGAATACTGTATATGTTTAAGAGCACAATGTGGCTTTTCACTGGTTTGCATCCCCATACCTGTCAGCACCCCATGTGCTCCAGTATGACTTATTGATCATATGGTAAGAGTTCTGACCAGTGAGATATAGTGTCTCTTTGGAAGGGACTTTGGGAAGAGCTTTGACACCTTCTGATTCAAAAGAAACAAGAAAAAAAGAGGGTACATTTAGCAGTCAAAGCTACTTGCTTTTTTTTCCTTCCACAACTTCCTGACTGGGATGCAGACATTTTGTCAGGAGGCGCAATAGCCATCTGCAACCACAGGCAATAAGCAAGAGAATAAAGCGATAAACAGAAGGGAAGATGAAAGAAACTACAGGAACAATCAGGCGCCTGACAGCATTTCTGAAGTATCACACCAGCCCCAAACAACCTATTCCTGAACTTCTTACAGTGTCAGTTACCCCATCTCTTTAAGTTACTATTAGATGTCTCGGCACTATCAGCCAAGTATTTATGTATGTATATATACATATATTTGTGTGTGTGTGTATACATATATACCTATATATACACACACACACATATATAGATAGAAAGATAGATCTATTTATTTATGCTTGCAGACTGGTTTACAGCCCAGAGGTGTGGTGGGTGAAAGGATATTCAACAGAGACAGAGTGGGGAGTAGAACAGACAGATTGATAAAGTATACTCCTGAGGGGAGCAGCAGGCAGGTCAGGAGAGGTCAGCAATGCCATGTGGGTCAGCTTCCTGGCCAGGGATCGAACTCATGCTGCAGTGGCTTCCGAGAGCTTCATAATGCAGTGCTTTAACCCATTGCACTACCAGGGAGAGCCCCAGTCAAGTATATTTGTTGATTAAATTAGTCAGATGAAAGTAAAATAAACTCATAATTCTTTTAGAAATATGTGGTGAGCAAGGCAAAATAAAATAGGAGAGCCAGGTATGGTTCTCAACACAGAAAAAAAAAATCTAACAACAGATGGGAAGCACAAGCACTGATTAAATTCTAAAAGTCAAGTCAAGTATTGAAGAAGTCCCTGAGACAGTCTCTCAAGGTGCAGAATTCTTTCTACACCATGTGTATTTTGAAATAGAGTGTTTACAGTAACTTCCAGATACTGAGCATGGGTGGGGAGGGGAGAGAGAGTAGAGGCTTTGGTAAATAAGTTTCAGCTTCAAAGACATGATTCTGTTTGTTTAGTGACTTTCTAATGTCCTGACTAGGCAAGTAAATGATAGATTGATAGATGACAGTTTTCTATCATCTCCAGATGATAGACAGACAAATAGATGATAGTCAGACAAACCTATATCAATAGATATCTAGATATAAACATCCATCCATTTCTAGCTATACATATATATTTATGCATATGAGAGAGGGGCGGGAGGAAAGAGGGAGAGAGAGAAAGTGTGGGAGAAGGAGAAATGCAGGATACAAATTATTCACCACTTATTTGAAGTGCATGTTTGCAGAGCCACAAATTCCAAAGTACAGAATTTTCATCACCATCACAGCCTGGCACACAGTAGACATTCAATGAATACTTGTTGAATAAATCAATGAATGTCATTTCTTTTTCATTCTCCTGTTATAATTTTTTCAGGCTTAAAATCTCTAAAACAACGATTCACATGATTAAAAAAATTAATTCTTGCTTCTTTTCTTCTCTATAATCCTTGACCCTTTCTCATAAAAAAACACTATTTATCTCTTGCCATAGCTCCAGTTTCATTCCCACCAGAAGGGTCTATGAGGAATCTATTGCTGTAAACGGAGTAAATGAAGAGGGCAAGGTTCTGCGTCCTTACATTCATCTCCCAAGAGTCTCTATTCCAATTCTGCTGCTTCTCTGCCTCCTGCGAATAAATGGAACAAAAGCTAACAGTGTATTAATGAGAAAATAATCCACTATTGCCTGTACAACATGCCTGGAGCCAGAGACCATTCATGGGGATCCATTTCCAACATTTTTCACACAGAAGTACATAAATACCAAAGAGGATAATAAAAACTTAATTTGGGTTTCATTTGTTTTTTACTTACCAGGGAGGGATTTCTAACAATGGATAATCCCAGAGTTCTCTCACGGAAATTTTAACTAACCAACTTTCTATCTATGGAGCCAGGAAAGTTCTACCTGACAATCACCAAGCATGCAGGGCTGCCATGCGGTTCCTTCACGCAAATCCGTACACCGCACACACGACCTGGTGCTGACGGCTGTCAGCCGCATCATGCAGGGAACTTGAACACCTTTTACCCAGCATGGTGGCAGCGAGGTTATTTTAAGCCTCGGGAATAATAATGACTTAGGTTTTTATAGTAGCTTTTAAGTCCAAAGATGTCTAAGTGATTTCTCTACCCGCAGAGTTAAATCTTTGTTTTCCATTGCATTTTCAAATCATTTCAGCATGAATCTGAGACCACAAACCCTACTGTGCCAGTGGTTTAGGAAGATGAGGGCTCAGGGAGGAAGTGGGAACAGCCCACTATAAACCTACCAAGAGCGGCGAGCTGGGAGGACACAAGAACTTGACACTCAGGAAACAGCTGCTGGGTGCTCTCAGAAGTAATCGCTAGAGTTCACTGAACAAGAGAAGGTGGGATTTAGCAGATCTCCAGGACAAATCTATCCCCAGTTGGCACCATTTAAGCCCTCTGCAGGAATGCCACTCAGCCTGAAGCTCCATTCCGTGCCTCGCTCTCAGGCTGAGCCCCTGGGGCTCGCTGCTTCCCTGGGGGAGCATCATGGAGTTGACGGCTGAGTAAAGTAGCGTGGTCATTAGTGAGGTGGCAGGCAATGTCCCCACGCTCTGTCATCCCTGCTGCTCCATCACTACAGTGGCTCTCTGTACACAGGGATATAAAAGGGAAGGGGGTGGTCAATTTAACACAGCATCAAAGAGGGGGTTCCTAGGTAGCAATAACTGTCCATAGGAACCACTTGTCTTCATATAAGTCAAACAGCTAATCATTCTCTTCTTTCCCAAGAAGAGAAAAGGGCTGCAAGGAGTATTTAATGAAGGCAAGTTGAGGTGCAACTTGGCCAAAGAAGAAAACCACTTCAGTTCGCTTTTAGATGAGTTTGCTACGCAAATCCCGTGATGCCTCCAGATACAGGGCAGACCCAGACATGATCTGAGGCAAAGGGAGATCCACTTTTCCGCTTCTTCATTTCTCTGTTTATTTTCTTACTGAGATAACATCGGTTCACACCATTCTATATGAGTCAGAGGTTTAGGACCAGACCTCTTCAGATGTACCTGCCAGGTAGCACCCACCGCCGAGGCCACTACAGTCTCTCAACAGAGTCCATGGCCCCTCCCCCACGCGCTGTTCTCCACCCTCTCTCTTTTCCGCAATCTTTTGCTCATTTGATATCAGTGGAGAGGATCCAGGCCGGAGTAAGGTCCCTCAAATGCCAATGTGGGGTAAGGTCAACACCTGATTTCCAACCCCAGCCTCCCCCCACCACCACCCCCGCCAATAAAGCAACAAATCACTGCTGTAGAGCCGACTGCCCCAGTTACCTGTATAACCCTTGAGAAGTGACTTACACTCTGTTTCCTCATCTGTAAGATAGATAAGATGTTCTGCGACTCCAAATAACTTGAACTATGTAAAGGACTTAGAACTAGATATAAACTATAATAAGAACTCAAAATTGAGAGCATTCTCCAGGCTGGGAAAGCATAACAAGCCCATGTGTTGAAGGTTTGACACACCAGTTAGAAGGGGCCAAGAGTCACACGCACCAATTAATCACAATGGAGAAAGCTGACAAGAAATTTTTTCACCATTTTTACTCTCAGACCCAAATTTCTTAGCTCTTAGAAATGGCACAAAGCTCATTTAAGACTCTGAAGAAATTAATTATAAAAATTATTCTTAAAATTATTTATACAGGCATTTTAAAAGCCAATACAATTCTATGTATGCTAGGAAAACCTCTATCAATCAGTGAAACCACCAATTTAAATTCTTGTCATTATTTAAAGTAATCATTCTAAAAAACTAGTAAATGGTTTTAGCTTTATTGTCAATAGTGAATCTGCTCTGGGATTTTATTTTAAATATCTACCTGAATTGTAACACTTGCACAGAAATATTTAAAGTGTTTGGTACATTGAAATAGTTACCAATGAAATAATTCCCCTTATGATATCCACATAATTCATATTCATATCTAAAAATATACATTATCATGCATTCAGGTTCTCAGATGATCAGTTTAACTACTTAGTGCCTATGTGTTCTGTTTATTCTAAATGAAGATCAAGTTATTGGGAAATTGCAGGAGAATGAAAAAAAGAATAACCTCCCACATGAAAAAAGAATAACCTCCCACATTTTGATTACTAAAATTAAAAATTGATTTTATTTATAAATTCAAGAAGACCAGTATTTTATTCTTTTCCACTTTTGTTGAGTCAGTGAAGTAACAAATATGTGGGCCAAGAGTTTTATTAGTGGAGATAAGGAATCTCTAGAGATGACTCTTCACAGTTATCTGTCTCCAAATGGCGTACCATCTAGTTGAATGATGAGGAATAGGGGTGTCATCCTGCTAGTACTGTGATTATACTAGTCCTTGCTAAGTGAGTCTCATATAAATTTCCCACCAATGTAATGATATTATCTATCTACCTATCATCTGTCTAGCTACCTATCTATATATCATGTATCAACTCTTGTTATATTACTAAAATGATTTAACAATATATTGCCAGTTGGAAGACAGAACCCAACAGCATTTTTTTTTTATAGCTCTTGTAACAAATAGCCAATAGCACAAGGAAAGAAACAAAAAGGAAAGGATTTAGCAAGTGTGGGTGTTTCATATATTTCTCCTGATTTAATACTCACAATAATATTACATGTTAAACATTACTATATTCATTTTATAAATAAGAAATCTGAAGTTAGGAAAAGCTAGATAAATTTGCTATAGTCATAACAAGGCATTTACAACATCATTATTTTTTATAAAGTATCTACATTCTACCACACTGTCTGCAAGTACCAAAACGGACTTTCTACAGAATTTTCCCGAAGTGTTGCAAAGCACTGAGAAGCAATGTTGCATATGGGTGAGGTTGGGTTTTAGAATCCAGCCTATACTGAAGTCTGTATTTTGTCATCTATTAATATAGGACCTTGGGCATGTTATTTAACTTTCTAGCTATCTTTCTCTGTATCTGTAAAAAGTAAAACCATTTGACTTTATCAACATATGATACTGTTTGAGATAAAACACATTAAATACAAAACTATAGGGAACTCCCTGTGGCCTATGGCTAAAAATCTCAGTGCTCTCACCACTATGGCCTAAATTAAATCCCTAGCCAGGGAGGTGACCCACGTGGGGCAGCAGACCTATTTTGTCTCACCAACTGCTGCCCTTAGCAGTATATTTCAGTATATCCACCTGTTCTTCCTCCTACTGTTTCTAGGGGAGAAACGTCTCAGCCCCTGCATCTTTGGCCTACACCCCAGTTCTTCTACACAAAAATAAGTAAATAAATAAATTTCTCAAATAATATTTCATTATGGGAATAATCTACTAATATCTAAACATTTCTTGTATCTTCCCTATTTCTATAACTTTTGTCTCATTGACTCATCTTAGGCTTCAAAAAGACCTTATTTTCTTATAACACTTAAAAATTGTTATTTTATTGGCTGCGGTCAGCTATCACCCCTTTATATGCAGTATAGACTTCCATGATAGCTATAGCCAGGAAATAAGCTGGCTATAAAAGAAGATTTAGAATGAGCTGTAAGGAAATATATACTTGCAAATCTGGTTCTATCATTATTAGGAATTCAGTGACAGAGATGTGTTCTTGGTCAACCTAACAATGAAACTGAGCCAATGACACCATTCCAATCCACAGAATAAGGTTGAAAGGTAAAGTGGACAGAATAAAACCAGTCCTGTAAATGTTTAATTCAGATGACACATAAGCAAAGTCACACTGTAGGATAATATTTATGTCTTACTTTGTGACAGATACTATCCCAAATGTTTTCAATTTACAGATAAATTTAATCTGCACATCAATCTATGATATAATTATTATCACCCCATGATGTGGATTCCAAAACTGAATGACAGAGAGAATTTCTAAGTCACATGGTTAATATGAATTGAATGCAGACAATCGAGTTCTAGGTGTCACAATTCTAAACACAAAACAGCATTCTCAACATATAGAGTTTTAAAGAAAATTATAATATATAAATTCCCTGGATGAAAATAATCAGGTAGTAAGTTTACCAATGTATGTAGATCCAATTGCCTTATTCTATGAGTCTGTGGCTCAATAAACCAACTCTAGTAGATTTTAGACAGCACAAAATCTCACATATAAACATATGAAGACGTGAAGAACTTCACCCATTTCTACACACACTATTACATCAATCAGCAGAAGGTGCTGCACAACAGTAGACATTTTTCTTTTTCTTTTTTTTAAGATTTATTTATTTATTCATACAGAACTGGGGTACAGGCCAGAGATGCGGAGGGTGAGAGGATTCACCAGAGACAGAGTGGGGTGTAGAACAGGCAGATCGACAAAGTACACTGCTGAGGGGAGCAGCGGGCGGGTCAGGAGAGGTCTGCCTCGCCATGTGGTCTCCTCCGGGGCAGGCCGGGATCGAACTCATGCAGAAGTGGCTTTAACTTCTCAGTGCTGTGCTTTAAGCCGCTGCACCACCAGGGAGGGCCAGTAGACATTATTTTTCATTTGGAAAATTTGGTTTGCTGTGGTTAACCTTTTTTTTTTATTATAAGTTTATTTTTACATCATTTTGTGAGTTTTTCCATCTCAATTGTAATCCCGTGGACTTCCCATCCCAAATCACCCATGTGCCATCATCATAGTCCCATGCACTTCCCCCTTCCACTTTTGATTCCATTCCCCACTCCACCCCCATAAAATGTCTCTGGTATATAGTTGTTCATTATTCATCCCCAACCCCACCCTGGTCCTTTATGTCCTTGCTATGAGTAAAACAATCCAGTATTTTTATTTTTCTTTCTGCTTATTTAACTAAGCATGATCCCTTCCGGCTCCATCCATGTTGCTCCAAAAGGCATGAATATACCCTTTTGATTGCTGAGTAATATTTCATTGTGTATATATGCCACATCTTTTTAATTGTTGTGGTTAACTTTTTGTTTCAGATTACCAAGAAAAATAGCATATCTTGTGTGTTAATGATTAAAATTTTTCTGAAAATTTGTATATAGTTCTTCCCTTAAAAAAAAAGCATAACTTGAGTTTACAGTGCCATCAACTCTATTTATATAAATTCTTTGTATCAAATCATATTCCTGATTCAAATTAATTTTTGTGGTTATATTTGACTATATAAATCTTCAGAAGTCCAGTTAATCAAGATTAATAAATGATTTTATGAATTAGTAATATCTCAAAAGATAAAGAGAGTCAGCTTAAAAGAGAACTAAGTATAATACCTCTGTGTCTGCTAGGGTTATTGTCTTTAATGGACAAAATTGCATTGAAATCCTTAGTTAACAGCAAAGCTAAATTAATTCATAGGAAATGACACTATGGAGTGGTCAGAAAAATTAAGAACTGCTATGGTCAATTTAATATAATAGTAAGAGATTGAGATGTCAATAAATTGACCCATAATAATGAATGATTCCCCAAAAGGAAAAGGAGCTAGAAGTTGTATAAAACTTAAATGGACAATTTTCACATAAGGATTTAAATTTTTTTGACAGCACTCAAAAGTTTTACTTTAACACTGTCCTATAGATGCATGCCTGGAAGACCAATATACCTTCACAGAAAAATCTTTTTTGAACTTTAAAAGCAATTAAAGTTCCCTGAGTAGATCCAAGATGGCCTAACTGAATGCCAAGCTCAATTAAATATCAAATAGTTTTATTATAAATTTCATCTACTAATGAAACATTCATTCATTTGCCATTCACTATGATCTAGTCAGTATTCAGTATATTTGGTCCAGAGAATATAGAGATGAATAAAAAAGACAACTCTGCAAAGTCTTCCAAACTCATTTTAAAGAGAAATTGGAGTATTAAAACAATAACTTCACTATATACAAAACCCTTTTCACAAATGTTAGTTTTAGAAATTTTCCCATGAAGAAGCTAATATTGAATCCTTTTTAAAGATGAAGAAATTAAAGTTAAAGTGTCTGGTAAGCATGAAACTTCTAATAAAAGCAGAAGTTGGGCCCTTCCTGGGGGTGCAGCGGGTTAAAGCACAGCACTAAGCAGCTAAAACCATTTCAGCATGAGTTCAACCCCTGCCCCAGAGGTGACCACATGGCGCAGCAGACAGCTCCTGACCCACCCACTGCTCCACTCAGCAGTGTACTTCCTCAGTCAGCCTATTCTGCTCCCCACTCTGTCTCTGGTGAATCCTCTCACCACCCTGCACCTCTGGCCTGTACCCCAATTCTGTATGCACAAATAAATAAATATTTAGAAAGAAAGAAAAGCAGAAGTTAAATGTAGAAAGTCAGCTTCAAAATCCAAAGCCATCCCATTGTATATTATTTCATTATACAAAAGGAAAGCGGCACTCTCTGCTCCTCCAGTTTCTACAGACAGCTGCTACTTTTTATGCAGTGCCAAAGCATCCCTCAGTCACCATGGTAAAGACTGGAGCAAATGGATTTGGTTCATTTGGGCACCTGGTCACCAGAGCTGCTTTTAACAGTGGCAAGGGGAACACTATTGCCCTGTGTTGACCTCAACTACATAGTCTACATGTTCCAGAATGATGCCTTCCATGGCAAGTTCAGTGGCACAGTCATTTCTCCCAGTACATCATTCCCTCCATGACTTCATTTGCCTTCTTACCTGTATTTATAGCCCTAGGCAGCCTGTTCAAGCTGCTTGTAGTAACTTAAAGTCCTTTCTCCTTTGATGCTTCAGCCACATCTTGTTTTTATTATAATGGGGAAAATCAGAAACTATGATGACTCAACCCAATGCCCACTTTTGTTCTCTTACTTGATCCCTGGCCTCTGTTTCTCTTCTTTTTCTTTTATTTCCTCCCTTATGATCTTTCTACTTTGGCAGCTTAACATTTCCACATTTCCCTAGGCCCATTCCCCCTGCTTAAATTTGATCGCCACCACCATCTCATCGCTTAGAAGAAGACATAATCTCTCCTCAGAACACTTTTTAGACAGCAAAAATTTTTGGACATTGGTCTAAGATCACTTTTGAAAGTAGATGATTGGGGAAGAAAAGGAGAAAAGAGTTGTAAGGTAGCCCAGCAACTCACATTGTCTCTAAAACTAGTAATGCCTGCAGAAGTAACAATAACTTTAACATATAACTTTTTTATTGGTGGAAGATAATGATGGTAGAGGATCTTGAAGCCCCAAGTCTGAAAGCTACTTGACTGGGATCATTTTATGTTTTTGGAAGGCAAGTTATCAAATTTTTTTTAAAATATCTAAGGAAAATGATAGGAAGAATGGATACCCACTAAAAATCAACAAAGGGGGCAGAAGATTTTCCCTGTTCCCTGCCCCTGCCCCGTTTTCAAATTTTCTGCTTTCTATTTTGCTGTTAGCATTTTGAAGTTTCTATTATAATATTAAGAGATGCTGTGCCCTCCCTTGGTGGCGCAGTGGGTTAAAGCACATCACTATGAAGCTTTCTGATGCCACTGCAATATGAGTTTGATTCCAGGCCAGGGAAGTGATCCATGTTGTAGAGCAGACCTCTTCTGACCCGCCCGCTGCTCCCCTCAGCAGTGTACTTCGTTGATCTGTCTGTTCTGCTCCCCACTCTGTCTCTGGTGAATCCTCTCACTACCCCTGCACCTTTGGAAATACCCCAGTTCTGTATGCACAAATAAATAAATCTTTAAAAATAATAATAATAATATTAAGAGATTCTATGGGTTCAAATAACCAAAGACCCATAATTGTATTTGGCTTTTCAAGTAAAAAATATCACATCTAATATATGCATACGAGTTTCATTAATAATTAAAGAGAGCATGTGTTCAATGACTGGACCTCTGAGGATTCATCACTGTATTTGAAATAACATTGACCTTCTTTTTTTGAATATAACCCAGAACTAGCAATCTGTGAACGTAACAGGTACATAGAGATATTCTACCCAGTAATAACCAATTATCTTCTAGAAGGGAGCCTAGTATAATAGGATTTTTGTGCTTTAATGCTACGTTGTCTGGCCTCAATTCTCAATTCTATTATATCTTGCTTAAGTACCAAGCAAAATATCTATTATCTCTGAGCTTCCATTTCCTTTCTATAAATTTGGGAAGTTAAAAACAATATCTTCTTCATAAGATAGTAGAGATTTAAATGAAATGATACAGGTAAGATGATTAATATAATATGCTGCCTGGCATATAGTAAGCACCCAATAAGTTTAAGGTAATGCTGTAAGTGTTCTAGGAATTGCTTCTCCTTCTCAGCCACATGACTGTATCAGATACTTAACTGATTCAAAGAGCAATCTCTCTTGACCATAGTTGACTGGTCTAGAATCGCCTCCAGCCCACCTTAATGGAAACTGTAAGTCCCTTCTCCATTTCAATTGGACATTTTCCAAGACCTCATGCTAGCTGTTCAGGGAAATACAACTACCTTTATTGAAATGTAAGGGGACTTTCAAAAAATAATTACATGCAAGAAGGAAAAGATTAAAGTTCTATTACACTTGAACTTTCTCTTGATTTCTAAAGAGGTAGAACCTAACACTTAAATATTTATGAGAGAAGGGAAAGTCTTTATAGACTCCAGACTTGGATCTCCCTTCTGCAAATTCCTCTTTTCACAAATCACTTTACAAATCCTTTTTGCCTTCCCCCCAGGTACTTCCCTGAGAAGTGCATTATGCCAGTGAATTTCAATCTGGGGCAATATCACACCTCTGGGGACATTTGACAAAACCTTGAGATAATCTTGACAATCTTCTTATTGTCGCAATTTAGGAGAGTAATGTTGCTAGTCACCTATTGGGTAGTGATTTAAACTGCTGCTAAACATCCTACAATGCACAGGACAACCCCTCTCCTGCAACAAAAATTTGTCTGACCCAAAATCTCATATTATTGAAATTGAGAAGTTTTGGTAAGCCCAAAAAGAGAAATGGACATTTCCTCCTCTAACAAAGGGAAGTCAATTTTCCTTTAAAATCAGTGTTTTCCCCTTATTATACAGAAAAGTTTTCATTTCTTTCTTAATCCACGTGAGTCATACTCAAATCATAGAGTGAGTCTACAGAATCAATAGTCTGAAAGGTTACCTTGGGGGTGAATGTAAAGATGATTACATTCATAAAATTCAGAATTTAGTTATGATGGGGCTGAGGGGGAAGGGAGGTTGTCAATCTTCTCACAACACAGATATTCCAGGAAGACATATGGGAGAAGTACATACTTTAAAGAATGAAAATTTAGCAAGACAGCAATTATGATTATTAGAGATGGAAGAACTTTGACAGGAAAGTAGAAAACTGTATAAACTTAACAGATCCTTTAGAGAGGGAGAACTCTGAACACACTGTCTGAAATAATAAATAGGATGATGGGCTACAGAATCAATCAAATTTCTAGAAGGTAATTATACATGTTAGTTCTGATAGAGTAATTGGTGAATCTTGGAAAAATAAATATACATGTCTGTCCTACCTAATTTCATAAAGGCAACAGAAAGGGTGAACGGTGATGTCCTGCTATGATGTTCAGTCAGTGTGCTAGAGGGAAATGATCAGAAGAAACCATGCAAACAAATTCATGATGAGCTGTATCTAGCAAACTAATGACCCATAGTAAATACAAGACAATATATTATGATAATTATCTAAAGAAAACACATTAGCTATTTTAAAATGAATGTTTTATTGGCTAAATATTTATAATAGTAATAAAAGTCAATTGAGCAAAAACTATAGACTAGTTTTGAGATGAATAAATGTATACACAAAGTCCACCAAAAAGAAGGTCATGTACTCAAAAAACTAGAAAATGTAAGTAATGCCAGACAAAGGTAAATACATCAACTGGATCTTTTTAGCAGAAATAAATAGACAGTGGGGAAAGCTGGAACAATCACTGGTCTTTCAAGGCAAAATCAGAGAAAAATTGTTCAACTCTTTTAGTAGGAAGTGATATCAGGTTTTATGTTGAGAGCAACCCTACTTCAAAGAATCAGATTTGAGTTCTTTATCCAATTACTCTCACATACCCTTCATCCCATTCTGTTGAATAATATAATCAAAAACAATGACAAAAGTAATCATTCACTAGTCCATTTTGTGCTGCCCTATATAGAGACCTTGAAGTTATTCAAGTGATAGAGACACCAGAGGTATGGTGTCCAAATTCCCTTTCAAGGAGAACTTAATACCTCCTGCTCAATTCCTTTCCAGAGCTTTTAAGCCTCCTCGCAAGTCACCTTCTTACCAGGCCAGCCTGGCTGAGCAAGGTGGAGAGACAAAAGCCCTCTATTTCATCCCATTGGAAGATGCTCACAGGGTATGTTTGCTCCAAAGTTTTTCACCAATTTGGCCAAAATGAGGTTGGACTGGCATTGGAGTCTGACTCTTTCCTCATCCTGCTTCCTCAATTTTCCTTCCTAATCACCCAGACTTCTCAGCTCCACCGCCAGAGAACCCAGTCTCTGGAGATTTCAAAATACCACCAGCAATGACTAGTGTGAAAGGGAAGTGCAGATTGCAATCTTACACATCCTTGGTTCTAATCCCATCTTTTACTTTAGCAATTTGAGCATGGACAAAGTACTTAATCCCTCTGAACCTTATTTTCATCAATATCATTAATGATATTCACTGCAAAGAATGATTGTAAGGAATACATTTTACATAATGTATGCAAACTACTTCTGTAGCGTTTGACTTTAGAAGGTATCCAGCCCTTGTCAACCTATTCCATTCCAGCAATAGAGAAAAAGGATAGAAGAAGAAAGAAGCCAAATAATTTATACACAGATAAATCTTCCTTAAAGAACAGAACTAGCAAAGATTGGAGATATTGATAAAAGCCGGGTTTCTTTGTTGATTTATGTTATGCGTTGTTTCTGACTTTGTGGAGAAAATGTTTCTTGAATTGCAGTTTATAAACCCACTTACTAAAGCAACCAGAGGACACAGGAAAGTGGTAGTGGTAGAGAGGGAGATTTGAAATAACTCTTAAAGCAACTGTAGCAAGAAGCATGACCCTTTGCCCACACATAGATGAATCTACCCACTCTTCTCCATGTCTGAATCTTACAAGAAAAATCTCAAGAGTAGTGCTGGTCTGAAATGGACAGTTCAAGCATCTAAATAGTAAGAATAGTTGTGGAGAAGGAGGATTATGGTAGGCTATAAAAGGAGATAATTTCAAGGAGGTGACTTGGTAACTGAGAGAGTGTAACAAATATATTAGTAATGAAATTCGGCATCAAATTTTTCTATATCTAACACTAAAATTGCTTCTATGTAGCTCTTTATATCCTTGATCTCAGGGTACATAACCTTTGCCTACTGGGTGAAAAATATTAATAGCTATAATGTTATAATAAATAGACCAAAGCATTAGTTTTCAAAGTTCAAATCCCTCATTCAATTTGGAAAGCACAAAATCCACTATTTCAGAGGAAAATGGTACAAAGAGACATTTCAGTTTTTATCTCTAGTTCCAAACACTGTTGTAGGCCCTAGTTCCTAAGGAATGATGCTAATGTCAAAGATTTAATGCCTTTTCACATTAGTGATGTCAGTACAAAATGGCCATCTTCTCTGAATAATTTATCTTCCCACTGCATAATTTTCTTATCTTTTTTCTACATTTTGGCTTTTTACTGTAGATGGGGAGGTAAATTGCTGTTAGTCCCCGAGAAAACCTGTGGCGCATCCTTCCCATCAATCAATTAAAAAACACTTACCTTACATTCAACATGATTTATTTCTTGTTAATACAATTGTCTCACTATATCCTTCTATTATTATACCCTTAATTCCATTAGCCATTCACTCAGTGCTTGCTTTAAGGCTGACCCTCAAAGAGCTTGGAAGAGAGAGGGAAATCCTTCTAATAGTAGCATTGCCAATAAAACTCTGGAAGCTCTCCTTCTAAAGCCTTGTAGGTCACAGAAAAGATAGGTCACAGAATGGATCCTGCCTGAAAACAATAGAGCAATCTCTCACTTATTTGTTCTGATGGCTACTGCTTGATAGCTAAAAAAAAAAAAAAAAATCCTTAAGAGCTCTGTCTTAAAAGTCAACACAATAGGCTCACCAAGTGACCAAGTGTGATCCTTCACACTGCATGGATATGGATGAGACTTTACCCCTAGGTTTATTTAAGTAAATTTTAAAAGGAAAAAATATTGGTGATATTTAAAGATCTCTGGCTTGTTTGTTTGTGGATGGAGCAATAGGTTAACCTCTTCAACAATTAAGTGACACACACAAAAGTTATATTATTTTTCATAGTGGAGTTTGTATATAGTCTCTAGCAAGTGTCCTCCATTTGGGTTGAAACTTGGAAAAGAAGCTTTTGTACTGTATTTCTGTTTTTCTCAATAAGGGCATATGTTTTTTTAAAAATTTCATTATATGAATATCTTCGTATAATACACAAACACATAGATTTCTATATCAGTGATTAGGCTGTATTAGGAACTACAACATACCTTGCAGAAATTTCTTTATGCCTCCTTGGTTTTGCTCAGATAGTCACTCTATAGACATGGATTCCATCCAAAGACGATAGATAAGTCAGGTCAATAAATCAGTACTGTAACTTCCATGGCCCCTGCTTGTCACTGGTACTGGGACAGATATATGAGACAGGTTTCCTCGTTTCTAAAAATAAGCATAAAACATGGAAAAGGTTATGGCTGCTTATGGTGCTGGAGTTTTGACTGCCATTTTGTGCAGTGGAGATCAGCCGCTGAGAACTTAGCGTGAGACTAGAACTTACTCCATAGTCATCTTTCATGTTCTTTGACATGATGCTATATAAGGACTGCTTCTGGCTTTATACATTTCATTATGCTTATCAAAAAGGATTGCTCTTTGTCACCTGTGTTACAGATCTTGTAATAAAAGCATGTAAGTATATCTTTTCTAAACATAAGTATCTTTTCTAAACATAATTTCCAATTCTACAAATATATCTCTATTTTCTTTTCTAGATTCTGAGCTTATAATTAATATTAAGAACAAATGCCCTGCCTTCTCCTCACCCCTATCTTTATTATACACATAATCCTGTTTCTTACTTAAAATCCTTAATACTTAAAGAAATGCTGCAATTAGGCAAAAAGTCATTAAATAAAAAAATTTCAAATCTAGAATCAGAATATAAAATGGTTGTTGCCAGGGGGTGAGAGGATGGGGTAATGAAAAGCTGTTCAAAGGAGAAAGTTTTCATTCATTATGAAAAAGTTGTAGATATCTGCTTACAACCTTGTACAAATGTAATAATACTGTACCATATACATATTATTTTGTTGACAGTGTTATTCATGTTGTATGTCTCTTTAGAACAACTTTAAAAATTCTAACTAATTTTAGGAAGAAAATCCATTATCTGTTCATCACAACTCAAAAGAGATTTAATAGACAAATATGCTAATTAAGCAGTGTAATCAAGTTTATATAAGTAATAAACAATAACTTGAAAATAAATACAGCTCATATATAAAGCATATGTAAATTTTGGATCCTGTTTTTTCTTCTTTCTTTCCATTGTCTTCACCAATTTTTAAATCTTTGAATGGTTCATGATTATACTCACACTGCACAGAAAAATGTCTCTTGATAAAAATAAAAGGAAACTAAGAGTATTTTCAAATGTGGAAATAGTGTGTGTGTATATATATGACATATGTCATATTATATGACAGATTGAAAATATTAGGAAATGCTAGCTTTTCATCTCCCACCCTTGCCAGATATATGCAAAGCAGAATATTTTACATTCATCCAAATGAGACCACAATTCACAATTCAAATTTATTAAATATGATGTTTCTAACTGAAAACTATTCTGTCAAGTAAGTAGTATGTCTTTACCTGAAACCAGAAGGTGGAAATATCACCTCTTCTAGTCCACTTATTTTATATGACTCATAAGCTTATCCAAAAAGTGGTACATGTCAAGGACCATCATGGCTAAGTTGTTAGCTGAATAAACATTATGAGAGGAATACTTTATTATTCTATTTTTTCTTGAAAATTTTTAATTACTTGGTGGTTTACAGTTGGGCCATTTTCAGGAATTTATTTTTATTATTTTTTAAAGATGTATTTTTATTTATTTATGCATACAAGAACTGCAGTGTAGGCCAGAAGTGGAGGGAGCAGGATGGAGAGGATTCACCAGAGACAGAGTAGGGAGAAGATCTACTGAACAGGTAGAAATACTGAAATACACTGCTGAGGAGCAAGCAGGAGAGACAAGAGAGTTCTGCCTCGCTATATGGTTGAAACACCTGACCAGGGATCAAATACATATAGCAATAGTTGGTGATAGCTTGATCTGCTGAAACTTAGCCCCTCTGTGTAACTTATCTCCTGCACCACCAGCGAGGCCAGGAATTTATTTTTATGTAGTATACTAGAAGATTAGCTCTATATCATGCAAAACAGCATTTGAGCTGCTGTCATGTCATAGATATTATATTTATTTGAAATATTAAATGCCTATTAATTTTTTATGTCATTTTATCTATATTTATGTTATCCATTGCATTCCACAAATCCTTTTGTCTATTCCTATGACAACATCATATTCTACTGATTAAAGTGACTTTAGTGTATTCGAATATCTATTAACATAAGTCCCTCACTATTTTTTCACCTTTTTACTCTTCAACCTTGTCAGTTCTCATATTTAGTTTTCCATATGAAATTTTAAATAATTTTTATATTGAATTCCCATGCCTCACAGAAAATTTGTTTTGATGTTTAATGGAGTGGCATGAAATGTATATGTCAACTTTGTGAGAACTCCAATGTACAACATTAAATTTTCCCAACCAAGTGCATGACACATCATCCAGCTTGCCCAGATCTTGTTCTAAATCTTTCTATGGTTTCCTTATGATCTACTTAGTATTGAGCCTGACCTTACTTGTTAAATTTATTCCCTAGGATCAGGAAAAATAAAAAATAAATCAATAAACAAAAATCACAGACAACTATAAATCAGAGACATTCTGCAAGGTTGAGGGAGAGTGAAGGACCAAAATGACGCAAAAAGAGCACAGGGAATGATGGTGATGGGACATAGTGAGCTGGTGGTGAGAAATTTACAGAGATTATACCTGAGAAAAGAAAGCAAACATTTTATAAAAATGAACAAATGGTGTGAAATATGTATCTAAAAATAAGTACTTGAAGCAACTATTCCCTCGTATCTTATAGTCTTTTTAGTATTGTGAATAAAATATTATCCTCTTTTAGTTTTTAAATTTTAGTATAGGAAAAGATTTTCATAAATTTATCCTGTATCTAACAATATATAGTTATTTTATTAATACAAGTGGATCATTTTACTCAAGAATCTTAGATTTTTCCGGATGTAGTGATATATTCATATTAACAAAGAGAAAAATTCTATATTGTTTTCTGTGCTAATAGTAATTATTTTATTATTCTTTTATTACATTAACTGGATCCTCCAGAAATATGCTGTATGAGTGATCGTTGGCATCACTGTGAAATATAGATATGCACACACTGTATAAATACCTATTCATGGCCCTCCCTGGTGGTGCAGCGGCTTAAAGCACAGCACTAAGAATCTAAAGCCACTTCAGCATGAATTCGATCCCCGCCCTGGAGGTGAACACATGGCACCCCAGACCTCTCCTGACCAGCCCGCTGCTCCCCTCAGCAGTATACTTGTCAGTAGACCTGTTCTGCACCCCACTCTGTCTCTGGTGAATCCTCTCACCCACCACACCTCTGGCCTGTACCCCAGTTCTGTATGCATAAATAAATAAATCTTTAAAAATAAATAAATACCTATTTATAATAAAAAGTCTTGTTGAATATACTAATTTGCAACTTCTTTTTTTTTTTTTAACAATGTGTTATGGACCTCATTTTATGTCAGACCCATAGATCATCTCATTCTTTTTAATGACTGACTAACAATCCATTATATTAATATGCTACTTATTTAAACATTCCCTTTTAATATACATTTAAGTTGTTTCTACTTTTTTTTTGTTATAAGCAGCACTGCAATAAGCATTGTTCTCTATATACCTTTAAGTGCTCCTTACTTCACTATGTATCTTCTAAACATATGTAAAATTACAAGTAAGAGACATGGCCCATAGGTCAGGATGAGATTATAAATACATTCTGTGAAATAACACTTTTTTTTAAGATTTATTTATTTATTCATACAGAACTGGGGTACAGGCCAGAGATGCGGAGGTTGAGAGCATTCACCAGAGACAGAGTGGGGAGCAAAACAGGCAGATCGACAAAGTACACTGCTGAGGGGAGCAGCGGGCGGGCCAGGAGAGGTCTGCCATGCCATGTGGTCACCTCCAGGGCAGGCGGGAATCGAACTCATGCTGAAGTGGCTTAAGCTTCTTAGTGCTGTGCTTTAAGTGGCGCCACCAGGGAGGGCCGAAATAACACTTTTTTAAATGAAGATTCAACTATCATTCAATTCATTTTTCCTTTAATTCCTTTCTCTTCATTCTACCTGCCCCCAAACTATAGTTTTATGACATGTAATTTTATTATTGCCTCTTGTGGCTTCAATTCTCAATGACCTGTGTTATATTATGAAATTTGCAAAGCAATGAATTTTTTTTTCTGAAATGAACATACTTTATTCATTTTGTCTAAAATAAGATGCAAGTGACATTGTCTCCCCAAAATTGGAACACCAGAGAACATAAGCAGAAAGTGTCAATCTCTCTAACCCTGGTTTATACACCTTGGCACGGTTTACAGCAGGAGGGCTGTCTTGTACTGCAGAAGATAGGGCATCATTGCCAGGCTGCCCTCTGTGACAAAAAAGGACAGGTTTCCAAATAGTGCAGACAAACAAAACTACCTGGTTGGAATCAGTGTGATCCTGCCTCTCAGAAAGCTTTGTAACAGTTTGGTGAGTAGCCATCCAATTTCCTAATACAAATAAAAGACGGGTTTATACAATTGGGAAATGTGCACACAGGCAATTTTTTTTAAGTTTCTTTTCCCACTTAACAATATATTATGGGTGCCCTTCTATATCATTATTCATAGACCTCCCTTATCCACTTAACATGTACATTCCATTTCACTACCTGACTTCACCATGATTATAAATTAATAGGCATTCCCATGATCTTTTTCATTTTTTCACTGTAAATGACCCTTTCTACTATATCCTCTTTTTGTCTCCTTAAAAATCCACCTATACTTATGCCTTTGCACATTTCTGTTATTTCCATAGGAACTGCTTTGTCAGTAAGCACATGTGTATTTTAATATCATATTTTACTATAATTTTCAATATAGTTTATATGTGAGATTAAAAAATTACTGACCTGTGGCATGCTGTTAGCCATCTACCTTCCAGAAATGAATGAATGAGTGAGTGAGCAAACCAACCCACCCCTTCTTTCCTTGCACACTGGCATGCATTTTTCTGGAAGGCTATCTTCCTTTACTTTTTTTAGTCAAGACTTAAAACTTTGACCAAGACAACAAAAATTTTTCCTTTGCAGATTAAAAACCACATGATAATGCAAGTCATTCTTCCAAGGATGGCAATGGAAATAGTTATTGATGAGCTGCAGGGAGAGGCGTGCCTTGGTCTTATTTCTCACCTGTCGCAGAAGACAGTCAAGTTGTGAGGTTAAATTGAAGTTGGTAAATATACAATTATTCAGCTTGTGTCTCGGTAATAAATGTGCCTCTAGGCAGTGAACCTGCCAGGCCTAGGAGCACCACTTTGCTGATTAAGGAGATAAAAAGAGGATATTGTAGAAAGGGTCATTTCAAGAGTAATGAATCCTTATTCTGTCACTGTACTTTGCCGACAGGGAAAAAGACGATGAACAGGGATGAGGCATCTTGGAATGTCCAGGTGGCAACAAGACTTAGAGAAAATCAGAGATGACTATTTCTAGACCATGAAAAAAGAGCAGAATTTCTGATGACTGAGAAATGACAATATTGGTGAATTAAGTACATCTCAGGGCAAAGCCTTATTAAATTAGCCTAATACCTTATTGCATGATCAATAACAATATATTTATTTTGTACTATGGCTTTGAGTGACTTTTCATTAGGAATTTAAATGACCTTAGAAAGCTACTGAATATCAATTTAGAATACTTCAGGAGATATTAGTCTGGCCTCAGTGCAAAAGATGAGTGAAAATGCAGCTCATTACTTAAGTCACAAAGAGAATGTCAAAAAACATTCTCCTTGGCATTGAAGGAGATAGCATAACTTATGTATCCAACCCAATGTTACTGCTCTTTTTTTTTTTGATTCCTAGTTACACAATGAAATAAATCAAGACAGTGTTTGCAGTCCCAATAGATCTTAATCCAGATGACAGAGACAGAGAAGGCTGTGAGAATGGAAAAGACAGAGAGATTGTTTTAAGTAAATATATCAATGAATTGCAGGGATTCTCTAATACATCCTGTCAAGGCTCTGCCGTGCTCCCTTTGATTCCTTTACCACCTTCACGCTCGTGGACCTGGGTAGGTTCTTACTCCCAAAAGTCAGCACCTAATCCCTCAAACTACCTGAAAAGCTGTATGGGACTTAGGTGTCCACCTTGCAGATAGCCCTGGAGCAATGCCTGACGGGTGTAAAGCCAGTGTTTCCTCAGCACTATAGACATGTAGGGACAGATAATTATTTATTTGGAGAGGTGGGAGCTATCCTATATTTTGTAGGACACTGACCAATATCCCTGGTTTCTACCCACTTAGCACTGGTACTAAATCCTTCCCAGAGTGGCAACCAAATAGAATTCCAGAAAAACAATTTCCAGAAAACAGTGAATTATCCCATTTGAGAACCACAGGTGCTCCCTTGCCACCAATCAGGCCATTCTGAGAAGTGACCACGGCAACTTCAGAGGTCCATGAAGGGTCACCTTATGCAACTTCATTTGCTACCACACTCTAGTCAACCTTCTTGCCTTGCTAGTCCCACTGCCAAATCTTATTAGTCTTTCCCAGAAACACTCCCTGAGATTCGTACAAATTCTCACCTTAGAATTTGCTTCTCAAGGTGCCAACAAAGCAGACTTGAGCAGTTGAGTCTGGCGAGATGTTCACAGAATTGATGACACAAGATTAAATATTTTACTGTGCCCTTTCTGTCCTCTATCTCTCCTCCTCTCTCTGGTCCCACCCCTTTCTCTGTCCCCCCCCCTCTCTCCTCGATAAGCATGTACTCCCTAGCTTAAGCATCCACTGTTGTCATCACTTATCCCCTTAGAGTGACAAGGTGAGATTTTCCTGGCGCCCTCAGCCTCCCACTTACTATTCCTGAATCTTCTATTTTCTCTCTAGATATTCACCAATCTTATCCTCACCTTAATTTCCTTGGAGCTCTACGAACACTTTCCAGTCTTTCCTCTGACCTTATCTACATATGTTAAAGAATTGTTCTCCTCTGACTGTTTCATTTTTTATTGAGTAAACATTGGTTTACAAACATCTAATATTGTCTTCTGCAACATGTTTGAAAATCTTCCCTTAGTTTTTACTTTCTTTTCCCCAACAGGTTTTCAAAGTACAAGAAAGTGGAGTAAATCCAAGAAAGTTTGGAGAGGCCCAAGCAGTTTGGGAGAGCAATTCCATCTGTACATATTTTAAGAGGAGAAAATAAATCAGAGGTTGAAGTAGCACCCTGTTACTAAGTGGCTGTCCTAACAGAGAGAGCAGCCATGTGAGCACACCTCGGCCCTCGCTGCAGCTTTTCTCAAATCCCTGTTGGCTACTCAAGACTTAGAGTGATATCTGGAACACCAGATAATCTGGTGCTTTTTATTTTACAAGTGGCCTTGAGGCAGATCTCAAAATGAAGATAAAAATAAAAATGATCCCCTTCTGATGACCCTGCTAAGCCAAACGAATAAAATCAATAAAAATGCAATTAATTTGGACTCATTTGGACTGAAGAATCAAGAGACAAAATAAGGAAGCATATTTGCCAGGGTGTCTGATGCAGCTTTTGGCCAGAAATCCTGCTTCCGAAAGCATCTACCTCAGATATAGCAGCAGTAATAAACTCACTGTGTCTTTTACAACCATAAATCCTTGTTCCAACCAAGATTTCAATGGTCGCTTCTCTTCAACCTGTGCACGAAGCATGCCAGACACTAATTTAGAACATTAATTAAATATCAGAAAATTGCATTGGAACTCAGCAGACACCATCCCCTAACCTGTATAACTTTTTTAAAAAGTAGATTATCCACTTCAATGAGATTCTTCTTCCTGTGGCTTTCTTTTTTAAAAAGCAATCAAATGCTCCCCTTTTAACATAATGATTATACATTAAGAGGGATTAGCTTAGACTAGAATGACCACATACTCACAGCTATATGTAATCAAATATAAAAGGGGATTTGTAAAATATTTTTGGCAGGGTGTTGACTATTAAAGACAAATTTATATAATATTGAAAACTAACAAAGATGGATCAAAAAGGATACAACACAAGGAGTTTGAATCAGATGCTCCACTAGAAGACACTGACTTCTAGACACTGATTTGAAGGGGGTCTTGTGGCAGTAAGAAGGAGTGTTGAAGAAACTGTGGATGTAGCCATGGGTAGAGAAGCAGAAGGGCAGATCTAGAAGCCACGAAAGAAGAAATTAAAAAATCAGAGGTCTAGGGGAGGCCGGGCCCTCTCTGGTGATGCAGCAGGTTAAAGCATAGCACTCAGTAGCCAAAGCCACCTCAGCATGAGTTTGATCCCTGGCCAGGAGCTGACCCACATGCTGTGGCAGACCTCTCCTGACCCACCCACTGCTCCCCTCAGCAGTGTACTTTATCAGTCTGCCTGTTCTGTTCCCCACTCTGTCTCTGGTGAATCCTCTTACTGCCCCTTCACCTCTGGCCTTTACCCCAGTTCGGTATGCATAAATAAATGAATCTTAAAAAAAAAATTATTTATGTGTACAGAACTGGGGTATGGGCCAGAGATGCAGGGGTGGTGAGAGGCTTCACCAGAGACAGAGTGGGGAGCAGAACAGGCAGACTGACCAAGTACACTGCTGAGGGGACCAGTGGGCGAGTCAAGAGAAGTCTGCCACACCATGTGGATCACCTCCACCGCCAGGGATCAAACTCACTGGAAGCTGCTGTGGCTCACTTGCAGTGCTGCGTTCTAACCCACTGCACTGCCACGGGGGACCTAAACAAATCTTTTTTAAAAAATAAAAGAAATCCAAAAAAATAAATAAAAATAAAAAAATAAAAAATAAAAGAAGTCTAGGGGAGGGAACAAAGCTAAGAAATACCCTAAAGAAAAAGGGTATTTCACCCTCTTCTTTTTTTTTAAAGATTTATTTATTTATGCTTACAGAACTGGGGTACCGGCCAGAGGTGTGGTGGGTGAGAGGATTCACCAGACAGAGTCGGGAGCAGAACAGGCAGACTGACAAAGTACACTGCTGAGGGGAGCAGCAGGCCGGTAAGGAGTGACCTGCCGCGCCATGTGGGTCAGCTCCCCGGGGATTGAACTCGTGGTTGCAGTGGCTTCCGAGAGCTTCTTAATGCAGTGCGCCACTAGGGAGAGCCCTCACTCTCTTCTTTTGTAGAGAAAATAACACCTATGTCAAAGGCACGAAAGAGGCACTAGCCTAGGAGGCTGAGCAAAGGAAGGTCACGGGGGAGAAGAGGCACAGACCTCAAAGCACAACAGTCTATGCAGCCATCCCTAGGAAATCTTCCAGAATTTGCTCCTCTAATTCTGAAAGGAAATGGATTTCTCCAAATAGGCTGAAACCAGTGGTTACAGGACACATCAGAAGCCCCAAGAGAAGCCAGAGATGGAGAAAGACACTGGCAAGTAAGTACTGGTTAGAAATACTGGTTAGAAACTGTTTACTCCTGGAAGTGAAGTGGATCTGTGGGTGTGGCCACTATGACCCCCGACCCCGCGAGAACCCACCACGATGCACAAGCACTGTGCAATGACAACTGTCAGTCAATTTCAGTGATAAACATTTATTGAGCTCCCTCTAATGCAGTCTATGGGCTGGGTGCTCTTCCCACAGGGAACAGGGCTCCTGTCCTGGAAACCCAAAGCTCCTGATTGCTGACAGCTATAAATGGCAGTAGGAGTTGAAAACGGAGTTGCTCCTTCATTGTAGAGATCTAAATGACGCTGGTTGCTTTGTTTCTATCATTAGAATTTAAAATGGATCAGGGTTAAGACAATCTCAAAAATGCATAGATCCTAAAATTTGCTGTGACCTAAATCCACTGTCATTTCAAATTTTATTTTATAAATGATATTTCTCAATGTCTCATGTTTTCATGTAGGCACTAATATTATTAATATTATTTATGTACATTTTGGAAAGTACTGGTTTTTATTCTAAATGATGTCTAAATTCAGTTTATTTCCGATGGTGAAATCAATCCACAGTCCTCATATGAACGATAACTATGCTACATGAGTACATGAATAAGCCAGAAGGAAAACCCACATAAACTAAACAAAAATAATTTCAAAAAGCTGCATTGAACAGATTTTGCAGTTTAATGTATGGAATAACTCTGAATTTGAATTATCCTTGGAGGAAAAAAATTCAGTTTTATCCCTTATGTATCATCATCTTTTTTTTAAATATCATTATCACCCCAAAAGTGACTGTAAAAACTACATTGTGTAGTTCCATATTTATTCACCCTCATTTACTTCCATATCACATCCCTTCAGTTTACAAATAGCGAAATTATTTTCTGAAAGTCTGTGCACTGCCAGCTCCAGCTGGGAACTGAAAAAACACACAATATACTTCCTGTCTCTCATATTATCTGCAGCTAGAGAGCTGAGAACATCCGTTTTCATTTTTTGCTGAGGATGCTTAAAGAGAGCTTTCTCTTCCACAGATTTCCTGGCTCCAGGATGCTGATATACCCAAAGCCATATTTTATCAGAAAGATTAAGATCTAGAGAGAAGTGCCATCTTTTCTTCACTCATTCAACACATTTATTGAATACAGGATTAGGTGCTGTCCTGGGTGCTGCGGACACAACAATAAATGAAACATAAGCCTAATGTTCACTGCCCTGAGAACATGGCGAAAAGACCATGTTTGTGTCAGACTGGGCTTCACACAGAACATAATGTTTGGGTTGACACATGAAGGACAAGGACGAATTATCCAGGCATTTTAGTGAAAGTATGTGCAGTTGAATGTGTAAAGGGAGCATGAAATAGGAAATGAATAGACGATATAGAGAGGAGAAGCCAGAACTCAAAAGCTCTTGTAGTATAAGTTAATGACTTCTGATGTAATTGAAAGTAATGCAGAAACACATTTGACATGAAAGACATACACAATTTTACTGTGTATCTATTTTGGTTGCCAATTAACAGTGATCTTGAAGCAGTGATTTTAAATTAAAACAGTGGTTTTAGGCCCTTCCTGGTGGTGCAGCAGGTTAAAGCACAGCACTAAGCAGCTAAAGTCACTTGAGCATGAGTTCAATCCCACCCCAGAAGTGACCCACATGGCACAGCAGACCTCTCCTGACCTACCCGCTGCTCCCCTCAGCAGTGGACTTCATTGATCCGCCTGTTCTGCTCCCCACTCTGTCTTTGGTGAATCATCTCACTTCCCCTGCACCTTTGGCCTGTACCCCATTTCTGTATGCATAAATAAATAAATCTTAAAAAAAAAAAAAACAGTGATTTTAAAGTTTGGTCTTCCTACACTGTACCTTGGCCACTGTTTCTGTGATCCATTCTGTTTTTCAGTTTTCCTTTTTCCATTTTCCTGTACAGTATTTAGACTATGAAGCTATATGACAGATAAATGAGAAAGCAAGAAGTTCTTAAATGATTTCTGGGGTGTTAATAAGGAATATAAAATATTTTAATGCTTTTCACAATACCCAATAAAATTTTATCTCAAAAATTGCTGCATCTGTGTACACATATAAAACTAGGAAAAAATGGACACATAGGAAATTTTAAGAGTAAATAATAATTAAAGAAGCCTGAATCCCAAGGATGTACTGAAACTTGCAAAATATACAATGAAAACAAATTGGTTGTTTTAGTTTTGGAAAGCATAAATAAGATTCTTGGGATCCATATAATAATATTGACAGATGACAAAGTTAAAACAGAGCTACTCAATTTTTATTTTGCTTTTATCTTCTATGTTAAGGAGAAAGATTGATTGGAAAGGACAGAACAAATATTGAGATGAGAGAATTGAAGACTAAGACAAATGGGGGACAGACAGCATGTTCTAAACATGCTTTAGTCTTTCCCAGTCGTTGTTCGAGGTTCCTGAAGAACCGTAGAAAACAGGAATAGTGCTACATGGCAGGGAAGTAATATTTCAACTTTCTACAAAGAAAGAGCAATGGATGCCCTAAACCATACTCAGGAGTTAGCAACTCTGCCTCTACGGAATCATAAAACCCAAGGCTGACCCACTGGCATCTAGAGTTCTTAAAAGTCTAAACAGTTAATTATTTTTTAAAAAGATTTATTTATTTATATAGACAAGCACTGGGGTACAGGTCAGAGGTGCAGAGGGTGGGGGTGAGAAGATTCACCAGAGACAGAGTGGGGAACAGAACAGATGGGTTGACTGAAATACACTGCTCAGGGAAGCAGCAGCCAGGTCAGGAGAGGTCTGCTGTGCCAAGTGGGTCATCTCTCTGGTGGGAATCGAACTCATGCTGCAGTGACTGCAGATAACTTCATAGTGCTAAGAATTACCACTTGTGCCATCAGGGAGGCCCTTCTCAGCTAATTCTGATACAAACCCAGAGTGAAACTCTGCTATAAACTGAGTTAAAGTTAATGCCAAACAGACTTTCAAACATCCTACTCTGCTTGTTCAATTCACCAATTTGTGACCCATGAAGAACACATAAAAATCAATGCAGTTTATGGGGCCCTCCCTGGTGGCACAGCGGGTTAAAGCACAGCACTAAGAAGCTAAAGCCACTTCAGCATGAGTTCGATCCTGGCCCCGGAGATGACTCACATGGTATGGCAGACCTCTCCTGACCCACCCACTGCTCCCCTCAGCAGTGTACTTTGACAATCAACCTGTTCCTCTCCCAGCTCTGTCTCTGGTGAATCCTCTCAATGCCCCTGCACCTCTGGCCTGTACCCCAATTCTGTATGTATAAATAAATAAATCTTTTTTTAAAAAAAATCAATGCAGTTTATGAATTGCATACCATCCTAGAAAAACATACCAGATATTAATAGCTACTGTAATAATAAAAAAAATACATGTTAAATGAGTGGGAGAGTTTCTGAATTAAATTGGTCTACTAGGAATTCTTGGACTTTTAGATAATATATATTGACTGTCTAGAAAGACATAATAAGGAGACTTTCCAAAACAATTATGATCCTTCACGCTTTCTTTCTTTCTGATTTTTTTTTTCTTTTTGCTCTTGAAGCCAGTATATCTTATGTTTTGTAACAGTTACCTATTTTAGTTAAGACAGTGCATTTGACAAAACATTTAGTAATACTATTGGAAGAAATGTGGTGGCACATTGTCTTTATCAATTGTCTCTACTAATTGTACACATTGGTTATACCTGATAAAAGCGACAGGACTTTAAAATCGTTGATTAGTTGATTATAATCAACCTAGAGGAACAACGCTGCTATTCATGTATTTACCAACTTAATTCATCATTCAAAAGTACTTGTTAAATAGCCAATGTTTACCAAACATTCCATTAGCTGTTAAAAATGCAATGGTAATCAAAACAAACATAAATCTTGATGCTGGCATCTTTAATGTTTTCATCAATAATTTACATGGTGCTAAGGGAGTTGTGACCATGAAGTTTGCAGAGGCTCAAAGTTGGAAGGTATAGATGCTATTAGGGTCAAGATTCCAAATTACTACTTGGCTAGAATAATGGACAGAATATGTAATAAGATTAAATCCAATAGCGGGAAACAACTGTACAAATTTAAACACAGTCAAAGAGGAATCAGTAGTTTTATTGACCATAGCTCAATATGAGTCAACCAAAAATGATAATGAAGCATAAAGGGGCAATAAGAAAAAGATTGCATTCATAAAAAAGAAGTTTATACTTGTGATGAGTTAGTACCTAACGTAGACCAACAGTAATGTAGTTAGCATAATGACCATTAAAAGCAGACTCACTAACAGAATTGACTGAAAGGAGAGGTACCAGAGCAACTAAAATCTAAAAAGTGGGCTTCCCTGATGGCCTAGGGTTTAAGACCTAGCGTTACCACCACAACAGCCTGGGTTTGATCCTTGGTCATGGCGCTAACCAACATATGGCGCAGCAGACCTCTCCTGTCTCACCTGCTGTTCCTCTCAGCAATGTATATCAGTAAATCCACCTGTTCCCCCTAATCTGTCTCTGGTGAATCCTCTCATCCCCTGTATCTCTGGCCTACATCCCAGTTCTTCTACTGAAAAAATAAATATATTTTTTTAGAAAATCTTAAAAAGTGGCCCTCCCTGGTAGTGCAAAGGGTTAGGACACAGCACTGCAAGCTAGCTGCAGCTGCTTCAATGTGAGTTCGATCCCCAGCCCCGGGGGTGACCCACAAAGCAAGGCAGACCTCTCCTGACCCACCTGCTTCTCCCCTCAGCAGTGTACTTCATTGATCTGCCTATTCTGCTCCCCACTTGTTTTTGGTGAAGCCTCTCACCACCCCTGCACCTCTGGCCTGTTCCCCAGTTTTGTATGCATAAATAAGTAAATCTTTTTTTAAAAAATCTTAAAAAGTAATAAACATGGAGAAGTTACAATGATGAATATTATACTTAAGGGGAAAAATAAGTGTTGAGTGTTTGTGATGACTATGCTTAAATGAAATAAAGGACAGACTTGACTTATTCACCACTGGATTTTCCTAATAGCAGAAGTAGAATTAATAAAGAGTCTTGGGTTCAAAATAGAAAAAAAAATTATAACAATAATCTTGTGAGTAAGGTGATTCTTCATTAAGGGTGTTTAAGTAGAGAATGAATTACCACCTCCCAAAATGTTTTATTTAACTTCTTCATTGATATCCTTGTTAACTCAGTAGTCTTTTACTAGTATGTTGTTCAGTCTCCATGTATTGAAGGATTTCCTTGCTTCCTTTTGAAAGTTGATTCTTTTATGGTCCGAGAAGATACTAGGTATGGTTTCAATCTTGTTTTGTTGATGATTTGAGTTTGTTGATGATTTGTTTTGTGGCAGATTCTGGAGAATCTCCCATATACTCTTGAGAACAATGTATATCCTACTTTTGGGGGCTTCAGTGCCTTGTAAATTTCTATGAGTTCCCCAAGGTCTAATTCTCTATCTAAGCCTATTGTATCACTGTTTATTTTCTGTCTACTGATCTGTGCACTGGTGAGAGTGGAGTATTGAAATTTCCATAAGTGTTTTTTTTCCAATGTTTGTTTTCAAAGTTAAGAGTAGTTGCCTAATGTATTTTGGTGCTCCTTTATTTTTTGCATAGACATTGATGAGTATTACAGCTTCTTGATGCATCATTTCTTCAATCTTTATAGTGTTCCTCCCTGTCTCTTATTACCTTTTTACCTGGAAATCTATTTTGTCTGCTATAAGTTTGGCTGCCCCTGCCTTCTTTTGAGTCCCATGAGTCCCATTCATTTATAAGATTCAACTTCCAAAATATTTTGTTCTCTCTCTCTCTCTGAATTTATTAACCTTCAATCTGAGAACTATACTTTCTTACTTATTTATTCACAATGCTTTATTGAACTACTTATTACATATAAGATAACATGATAGCCACTAGGTATCTTAAAAGATAAGACATGGTCCTTAATCTTTTATTTTGTAACAGAATCATGTTAAAAGAGCAATAAGAGCTCTGAAGAAGGAGGGTTTTTGTTTTTGTTTTTTTTAAATCAGTCATCTTTGTTGACAATGATTAATGGAGAAAGGTTAGAAAGGTTTTTTAGAAGAAAAGGCACTTGCACTGGACCTTGAATTAATCAATGTTACATGATTTTTAAAATTTGACATAGTTGTTTTTTAACACCAGTTAAAACACTACCCTCCATAAGCCCTTCAACTCCCACCATGTTTTCCTAATATCTTCTATCTCTCTCCCTCCCTAGATTCTCTTCTTGAGCAATGGATGCCCTAAACCATACTCAGGAGTTAGCAACTCTGCCTCTACGGAATCATAAAACCCAAGGCTGACCCACTGGCATCTAGAGTTCT
>NW_004567113.1:12495292-12510318 GCF_000260355.1 Condylura cristata
GCCCTTCAACTCCCACCATGTTTTCCTAATATCTTCTATCTCTCTCCCTCCCTAGATTCTCTTCTTTGCATGTATATATACGTGCAAAGAAGGGAATATATATATATATATTTGGCTTTGATAAATCTACTGAGTTGGTGTTTTTTCCTATGCTATCTTCAAAAGATCGTATGCCTGGGTTCCTGTGCGAGATTCCTCACTGGTTTCTCTTAGCCCGAGAGGGTACACCTCTCTACAACCTAGCCTACTCGCATTCACCCCTCAGCTCCAGGTCATCATAGTTATCATGCCAGATTCACCTTCCTAATGTACATCACTTGCCTAGCAAGTCATCTGTGATGGATCTCTTCTCAAACAAAAAAAAAACAAATATCCTGCCTTGGTTTCAAGTCTTAATGGTGATCATGTCACTCCTCTTTTCTCTCCCTTGATAGCCATCTTCAAAGTAAGCTCCTTGATAGCCATCTTCAAATTAAGCCATCTTCAAAGTAAATGTCCCTATCATGCACACTATCCATTTCAAGTTACTGAATTTTGCCCATATTCCTCTTACACAAAGTGTCAATCTTACTCCCTCCCACTCCATGTTACCTCAAAAGATTCTAATCAATTTTAAAGCCTAGTTTAAGTATTAACTTCTTCTCTAGTTTTTATATATAGTTTTATTTCCCCTGAGCTATAAACTGCATGAGCATAAAGACACTTTCTGTTTCCAAAACAACATCCTATGACCATAATAAGCATAGATAGAAGTTGGTCTTGGCCAAACATTTTCATTTGGAAAACAACCACAAAGTAGAAACATTCCAACGCTTAACACTAAGAGTGGGCTAGCGGAATAGTTCTGAATAACAAGTTAAAGGAGCCTTAGATTATCACTAAGGTATAAAAGACATGTGTAAATTATAACAAAATGGAAACAAGTGATTTACTGGAACTCTTCTCAAAAAGATACTTTTTTACAAACTTTTTAAAATTATATATTTATTTATATTTAAAAAGAATATTTTCTGTGATTGGAATGCTGCTGACATATCTCCAAAGAGTATGCATGCCCTTGGAATCCCAGAGGGGTCTCACACTTCCTTTCAAAAGTACACAACAGGCAGGTAATCTACCAGCAGTCTCTTCAATCCTCTCTCATATACTCAGTTTCTCCTCCAAGTAAATGTTAAAAAGAAATTGCAACTATCAGTTTTCAGGGATGTGAAACTTTTAGCTGTCCTCATCCTTCCAGATATCACCATCCTTCCTTAATTAACTCCCAAGAGAGCATGGAGTAAGGTTGCCTCTTGCCTACGCTCACATCTACCCTTATATACAACTTACACAATATTCTTATATTCATCGAAGATGTTTCCCAACTACTTCTGATTCTAATGTGCTGTAAAGAGGGCTCAAGAGTAGAGAACCCAGATTGAGGTGTTTAGTTGAAATCTTGTTTGTTATCTCTACCCTTGAGCATCTTAATTTTCTAATCTGAGAAATGTAGCATTTGTTAGACCTATAATATAAGTGAAAGTCCTTTGTACACCCTAAGTCTGCATAAGGCCAAACAAATGGGCATGAAAGAAATCTTGAGTGGCTCTTCTGCTCTAACTAAAACTTTCTTATTGAAAAGATAGCTTTTGTTCTCTAGAAACAAATCTGGTTTATGATTGGATAGTTTCTGTCCAATAAAGTATATTTTATAGAGTCCCATTAGGTTGTTATAATCATTGTCTATTTTCAATTGTAACACTTCTAACTAAGAAATAATGGTGGTGTATTGACCAGCAGATCACCTTTCTTCTTTATGAGTAACATCAGAGAGTATATCTTTCACACATTTTTGCTTTATTCAACAATTTTTGGTATGAGTGACCTTATTCTTTTAATGTTAGGCAGAATTAATTAGACACCATTTTTTAATGTTGCAACACATTTTGCTTAAGAAAATAATGTATTACCAGTTCATTTTTCATGAATATAATTATTCCCTTTTTTTTCAGTTGTCATTGTTCCATATTCTTTCTTTATGAGCCACCATTTTTTAAATATAAATTTTCACCTACTCTGTAAATGTGAACAGCTGTTGAGCTTATAGCCTAGAAAGGGCCGTTCATATCCTCCAGCCAAATTGAAGTGTCGTGACTGGAAAAGCTATTACTTTGGAGCTCACCATAGTGAAAAGACACACTAATTCAAGAAAGAGGATTTTACATCTTGCAAATGTAACCTTTCTACTTAAGCCAGAATTTCATGGTTGGTTGAAATTGTGTAGCAACAAATACTTTCAGATCTGTGGCCCTTAGATCAGCCTGCCAACACATCCTTTGTGCTTTTTTTATTTCCTTCCAGAGATTTTTCATCAGAGGAGTTATGTTATGGAATTTGAGATCAGGGAGAAGTGAGTTCAAATCCTGTTTCTACCTATTTACTGAACACATTAATGAAGCTCTCTAAGTTTCATTTTCCCACCTGTAAAGTAGAAGTGATAATTAGCCCATATACAGTATTGCAAAAAAAACCTTACCATGATACATGACACATAATAAGTGCTCAATAAATTTCAACTAATATTGTTTGTGTTTTTAGCTCTTCCTGTGTACCTTCACTAACTTCAGTTTTGTTTCTATAAATAGTATGTTTTCATAAGTCTCTGTATGGACTATGTTGTTTAAAACCTTTGACAAATGCATTCATTTGATATACATGTCTCAATTCATCTTTGAGTATCTGTCTTTTTTTATTTACTTATTTATGCATTGAGGTAATATTGTCGTTTCTCTATATTCCAAGAGTGAAATCACCTAATATTTGTCTTTTTCCCTCTGGCTTATTTAGCATAATCCCCTCTAATTCTATCCATGTTGTCATGGATAGTCAAGGGTACATCTTTTTAATAGCTGAGTAGTATTCCATGGTGGTCACATACCATGTCTTCTTAATCTACTCATGTGTCACTGGGTACTGAGGTTGTTTCTATAACTTGGGAACTATAAATAGTGCTGCAATACATATAAGATTGCATATATCCCTTCAAATTAGTGGGACATTTTTATTCTTTGGATAAATGCCATGGAGCAGAATTGCTGGATAATAATGTATATACATTTATAATATTTTGATAAACTGCCATACTTTATTTCAGAGGGGTGTCCCCAGCCTACATTCCTACCAAGAGTAGATGAGGGTTCTTTCTGTCCATATATCCATCCGTCCCTTGCCAACATTTAGTTTCTGGGTGATTTTTTTTTTTTTTAACAAATGGAGCTTACTCATTTGAAGGAAGTTGCATCTCAATGTAATTTTGATCTGCATCTCCCAAATGATAAATGACATTGAAATTTTTATGTGATTGCAGATTATTAATATATATTCTTTGGGAAGTGTCTCCTCTACCCATTTTTGATTGGACTATTTGCTCTTTTTGTTGAAGTGTGAACTTTTTGTAGATCTTGGATATTAGGCCCTTGTCAGATATACAATGTACAAATATTTTCTTCCTTTCAGTAGGGTGTCATTTTGTTTCAGTGATAGTTTCTTTTGTTTTTCAGAAATATTTTAGTTTGATGCATTTGTTTCTTTTTTGCTTTTATTTGCCTTGCCATTGCAGTTTAGTCTCAAAAGACATCCCTGAAGCCAATATTGCAGGGTTTTAACTGAGTTTTCTTCTATGTGTTTAATGTATTTTGATTTTATATCCAGGTCTTTAATCCATTTTGAGTTAATTTTATGTATGGTGTGAGAGTGGTCTATTTTCATTTTCTGGCCAGTTCTCCAACATCATTTGTGGTTGGACTAATTTCTCCAATGTGTATTCTTGACTCCTTTATCAAAAATGAACTGCTCCTAATAGTGTGGGTCTATTTCTGGGATCTCAGTTCTAGTCCATTGATCTGTGTTTATTTTTATTTTAGTACCATACTATTTTGAGTGCTATGACTTTGTAATATAATTGAGAGTCTGAAAGTATGATGCCACCATTCCCTTTCTTTTTTTGTCAAAATAGCTGTGACTATTCAGGGTCCTTTGTTGTTCCATATAAATTTCAATAGTTTGCTCTATTTCTTTAAAGAACTCCATTGGAATTTTTGTAGGGATTGCATTAAATCTGTAAATAGCTTTGGGCAAGATGTACATTTTAATTATGTTATTTATTCTAAACCATGAGCATGGAATATCCTCCATTTCCTTATGGCTTCTATTTTTTTGGCAATGTTCTGCAGTTTTTACTAAATAGGTCTTTCACCTCCTTTGTCAAATTCATTCCTAAGTATTTAATAATTATTGATGATAATTTAAATGGGATTGCTTTCTTGATTTATTTCCCTTCTATTCAATAAAATGGGTCTCAGAAGCAGTAACACTTGCAACTGACAAGAGGGGAGAGAGTGAAGGGAGAAAAGTGGAGTATGTTTGTTTGTCATTAAGCCTGTGAAGAATCACAGAGCTGTACATTTAAGAAGACAGCAACTGATACTTCACTGATATATTGCTGCTAGTTGCTGCTTTTCTTTTTGTTCTAACTATATTTCAGCACTCTGCTTCTTGCCTGGTTTCCCTCTTTCTTCCCTAACTATTATTCTCCTTTTGTGAGAGGAATATACTTCTCATCAGTAGAATGTTGTCTGTATGCTGTAATATCTTCCTTCCAAAATCTCCCTTGCTTTCACTTCTTCATCCCTTACATGTTCATAAAGTGACCCAAGTCTATAATGCCTCTCTAGAGCTTCTTCATATTCCATTCTTGCCTAGTGAAAACTTCCATTTGGATAAATCCCCTAAGGAAGATAACTTTGGATAATAAAATGAAACACATTTAAACTAAAGTTATTTTCTCTTCAAGCCTGACTCTTCCTACTTCTCCACTCCTGTTCTTCTAAATTATCCCAAAATCTGGATCTCTTGTCTCCTGCCCTTCGTTCTTCAATCACTCACATTCTGTGAGCCCCATGAATCCTGTAGTAATTCTTCAACTCCCTCTTTTTTATTTTTATCACCATTATACTTGCATCAGCCCTTAACCATTAGCTGTCATCAACATACTTTAGGTCTATTTTCTTCCTCTTCACTGTCCCTCAAACTATTAAATCTTTCCACCTATCATGTAATTTCACTACTCAAAAGTTTTCTGCAAATAAGCCCTTAAAAAACTATGTGCTTGACTCCATTATTTTGAGACTGAGTAGAGATTAGATGACCTTGGACTATGGTTTTCAACATTTTTTAGCAGCAGAATTTTATTTTGCTCTTTCACAGATTTCTCTTTTATAAAACATGCTTCATAAAATTTAGAATAACTTCTAAGTAGATCCATGAAAGGAGTTTACAAAAAAATTAAATTGGAGTAATATAATGACACTGAGATCTTATGAAATATACATACATAAGCTTGCAAATGCAGCATGCAAATTTATTTGTTGCACTTTACTGAGGAAAAAAAATCCTGATTCACACTGATAAGAAGCTGGAAAAGGCATAAATTTTATAT
Organism: Condylura cristata; assembly: GCF_000260355.1. NCBI lineage: Eukaryota > Metazoa > Chordata > Mammalia > Eulipotyphla > Talpidae > Condylura > Condylura cristata. The sequence goes on from NW_004567113.1 coordinate 12,500,769, forward strand.
TAGGTTTCTTAGCAATTTCATGTTGTTTTTTGAATACAGAAAAAAATGGCAGTAGAGCTTTGTTCAAGGCCTGACCAGAATTAATAACCTGATGTGACAGGAGACCCCAAAGGTGTTATCTACTATAGTCTAATATGGCAAATACAAAATGTGAATATTGCCCTTCTACTCCAGGCATTTTAATGACTAAAGTATGTATATTTTTTAATTTTTTAAAGTGTCTGAAATGCTTATAAATAACTCAAGAATTTTATTGTACATGGGTTGAAAAAACATTCATTTAGCCTTTTTTAAAATTTCTGGTTCTTTTTAGCTCCAGTTGAACAGAAACTTTCCCAAATAAATCTGACTTATCTTTGCAATCTAACCTTTACTCTAGTCCTCTGTCAGAGCACAGCTGCTAAACAGAGTGAGGAAGGCCCTACCTCTCCTTCTCAGTGCCTCAGGAACCACTCCAATGTCTCCACCTCTAAAAGGTCTTCTTAATCGCTCCTGCCCACAGCACTCTCTACCTCATCCAAATTCCTGTGGTATTTATAGTTGGTCACAATTGTTGGGCCCATCATTCTATCATAGAGTTACACTAATGAGAGGGAATCAAAAAGCTCTGAAGATAGACGAGTTAATTGCTAATTATTAATGTTAAGGAAACGTGGGGAGAGGATGAGGTCTCAATAAGTGTATGAAGTTGAGGTTTCAGTGAAAGGACAAAATTGGATTGAAGAGGAGGAATGATCATGTGACTAAATTAGTAGGTGAAGTTGCCCCATTTCAGTCCCAAACTGTACACCTAAAAGTGTCATTCACCACTAATGCTCTGACATATTTTTTAAATCACTGATTTATTAAGAGCATGCGTGTTTTGTAATAATCTATGACCAGACCCATTTCACAAAAGGTTATTTAAGTATTTATTGAAAACCCTACTGAATTTTCTTAAAGAATCTGTGTATGTCAACTTTACATTTAACATTTAAATGTAGATATTATGTAGTGCATTGCATATTGGCCTAAATTCCAAGAACAGAGCTATTCCTCATTTTTGGAAAAATTTCTATGTGCTTTTCACATACATAAATTGCCTCAGTAATCTGAAAATATAAGTTCTCTTAGCCCATTTTACCAATGAAATTGAGGCTAAAAAACATGTAGTCACTTGTCTTAGACCAATTCTTACAGAACCAATTAAGTGCTAAAGTCAATATTTAAAGCCATAGGAAGCCTGGAACTGTATTGCAATTTGTTGAGCTACTTTTTAAATGCAGATTATTCAACCCCACTGTGGATTCACAGAAGAAACTCTGGAGATTGGGCCCTCCCTGGTGGTGCAATGGGTTAAAGCACAGCACTATGGAGTGAGCCACACCCTGACTAGGGAGGTGACCCACATGGTACAGCAGACCTCTCCTGTCTTGCCCACTGCTCCCTTCAGCAGTTTTTCAGTCGATCTGCCTGTTCTGCTCCTCACTCTGTCTCTAGTGAATTCTCTCATCCCCCATACCTCTGGCCTGTACCCTAGTTCTTGTATGCATAAGTGTATAAGTAAATAAATCTTTAAAAAAAAAAAAAAAGACTCTCTGAACTCTCTGAAGAGTAAGTCCAGGAATTTTTTTCTTACAAGCACACCAAGTCATGTGAAGATACTTTAAAATTGAGAATCCCTAACTTAACTGATGATGTATTATTAAGCATGGACATGTTTGGCAGCTGGTAGAAACAGAAATAATAATTACTGGATGGAGTAAAAGAAATTTAAGGCAAAGTGTCTATGTCTTCAGCACAGACTTTGAGTATTAGAAGATTCTGAGTCATTTGAATTTTGTGATTGGATGAACATATGTAACCTATAACATTCCAGTAGAATGTTGCTGTTTCCTTGTCAGTAAAATAAAGGAGCTCCCTTAGACACCCTTTAAGTTTCTTTCCATTCACATTTCATGATTTCAAGGCCTTTGATTTCTTATCTTGATTTTCAACTCCTAATTTGCTACCTACCCAGGGAAAATAAGACTATCCATCGACGATCTTTTCCTATGATATTCAGTACACTCAACAGACTCCTGTAAATGGTTCCCTAGTAGACAACCTTCACTTGTCTTCCTCTGTATTTACAAAGTAAAGAAGAAACGTAAAATGAGAGAAATAAGATTAAAGAGGGAAAAATGTCAGCATACAGAGATTTTACCATCTACTATATTTCACTTTTGTGTATTTATATATCTGCCTCTAAGCTTAGAGGTCTTTGGGGAATGTGTATATTTTGGACAAATTTTATAATAAAGACTGTAAATAAATCCTAAATGCTGCTAGACCTGGAAGTAGATCATTAAATTTTTATAGAATCGACATAAGCTTGGGGTCTGACAAATCTCATTTTAAATGCTGAATATAGCAGCTTCCAAGGAAAGCACAAAGCTGATAGTATGCATTTAATCTTTAGTGAGGCCTCACAAATAATGTTTTAGTAATAATTAAATTCATTATTACAATTTTTTCCAAACAACTTATTCATAGAATGTAGAATGTAGGATTTCAAATTTTCACATAATTCATAAAAACAAGGAACAAGAAATAAGTTAAGAGGATTCTCTGAATATGGCTGCTATAAGAACTAAACTAAATTCCCAAGAGACACCTAGTGTTTTCTCCATGCACACACCAGCATCCTAACTCCACAGCTAGATTGACAACTATCATACCCTACCATCTCTCCCTTGAGCAAGGAATGTTCATTCTCTTCCTAAGAGATCATCTCTTCCAATAAGTGTGCTATTCTTTCTTTGTGCCCTGCCCTCAGTGACATCTCATCCTGTGAAAAATGACTTACAGGTTTTTCATCTTTTGAAACCATTATCACTGACCAGCAGTCCTGTACAGAGAAGATGGATTGGATTAGATATCCCAACCCCTCTGCAAAAGCTATTACAAAGGAAGCATACCTCACACTTCACTTCCTTTCCCCCCAAACTACCAAATCCTTCAGCCAGTGAAACAAAAGCTTTGTAACTTTGGTAGCAAATCGGTCAACTTCATGTGCACGATCAAGCCACATTTCTAAAGTTTTGTCTCAAGCATTCTTCTTGGGAAACTTTCCAGAGCTGCTTCTAGCTCTTTCCTTTGGTACAAGTCCACCATGATCAAGATCTGGTGGGTTGATCTGGGTGGTCTTGTCCATGAGCACAAAAGGTCTGGAGTCAGAAGTGAAGCAGTTAAAGCAGCCGAGGCATGTTTACTAAGCCATTTCAAGTTGATAGCCCGCACGGCCTGGCTTTTTTCTCTATCTTCGTAAACCACAGTGAATTGATGGAATGACCCGGACTTGATCTTCAGGGCAATATGTCTGATGGCACCGCTGGATTGATAAATTGATTCAAAACTATTACCATGGTGAAAAAGCAATAAGGTCATAAAAATTGCATCAGCTGGCTAAGTAAATCCTGGCATTTCATGACAAGTAATGCAGAAGAATCGCAAGAGGATCTGGGCATGAGGCTGAATGAGTGAGGGAGAAATGACTTTGAAGAGCTCATCATCTCCGATCTATTCTTCCTGCCAGCGATTCATGCCTTCGCATAGTGCCACTTCATTATGGGGAAATAACTGTACACTTCTAGCATATTCCTGGCCTCCCTGGCGGCCCCTGGAGGACCCTTAGCTGGTTAATACCTCATCACGGGCTTCATTGAACACTTTAATCTGCACTTGTGTGATCAATAGAATCCTGGTGTAAATTAAAAGGACAATTTCATGTAATCAAGCCTGTTAATGCTCATTTTGAAAACCATTATTTGTGGAAGGCATTTAGAAGAAAATTACAAAGTGACAAGCTGATGCACTCTGAGATGATTTGAAAGCAGGCCTTTTTGTGTGACTGTATACCTGCTTTGGGAGGGATGGGAGTAAGCATTAGTGAATGCCTGGGGGGTGGGGGGAGAGGGGAGGGAGGAGAGCCAGAGGCAAGGAAGAAGGAGAAGCAGCCCAGCAGGAATATGTGTGCATGCCCTGCCTGCTTGCTTGCCTTCATGCAGGGAAGAAGAAAATGAAATTTTCCAGTGTTCTATTTCTGTGGCAAATTCAATTACTGTGGGGACTTGTTCAAAGCGGTGTAACTTCCAAGAGGCAGAAATTGAAAACCTGGCAGCTAATGAAATGGCAAATGACTAGGAAGTTCAGACAGGGGCCGTCAGTCAGATCAAACACCTGGAGAAAAAGAGCAGTTACCCCCAATGCTTTCCTGAATCCACTCTCTCAACTGTTCCCTCGTTAGGAGAGAAGAGAGCTCCTTCCCCCAACTTTACTCAAGCTGGAATAATATGTTAACAGTCTCGAGTTTCCGTGGGCTGCTCTGAAGCAACATAAGGCAATGGTGCATGAAGCATGGAATGCAAAATATAATGACATGTTTTCTGATTCTGGGATTTGTGGTGCATAGAACGGCAATATTCACATAGACAATTTGCCGACAAATTTTTTTTTAACAGTTTTAGGTAATAAAGTATATGCATGTGTTTGCATAGTGTATGGTATTACATGGCTTGAAAAGATTTCTTGAGAATCTTAAGACCATTCTCAAAGTATTTTTTGAGAATGCTGTCCAGTTGGTCTAAAATAAAACTCAGAGTCCACATTTTCTAAAACACCCCAAGTGATTCTAATGCTCAAAGCTGGTAAGAAGTGTGATGTGGAATGCCTTGTGGGCATAAATGCACTAAGTTTGACTGTGGGTATCAGTAATCATACAGTCAGTGGTTTCTTAACATTACTGAGTCCCGAATGCCAGTAATGTGACCCAGATAGCATTACATCCCAGCAATACCAACGATATTAAATTACAAGGCCCAAGAAAAAGTGGCTTGTAGGCATGACAAACTGAAATCTAATTGAAAGCATTTACCCAGAGCCGGCCATGGATGTGGCATCGCTCATCTGGGCTCAAGAGTATAAAAATTCAACATTCTGTTCTATTCCTTCTCGATGCTCTTCATAACACACCAGAAGGAAAATCATTTCCATTTGTCATGTGACAAACATTTCCAGTCAACTCTTATTAAGTTGATATTGGTTTATTCAAAACAAGATGCACTTTGGACTGCTATTGTCTGAATATCTGAATTTCCCTACAGTTCTTTAATAAAATTGGCAGATAATCTGAGCATAGTTTATTCAAAATCTGCTTGCTCTTACTTGACTTTATCAATGCTTGAATTCTAAAGAAGCATTTTAATGTATTTAGTACTAAATAATATTTTCCTTCTCCTCCTAAATAAAATGGCACCCTCTTCTCTCCTTGTTCTGGCACGTTGGGCCTGAATTTAATTTCCTTATTCTTTTTTTAAGATTCTGCCCCTTTCACATGTACACACTCCATTTATCCCCTGCCATTATGCTTAATTCCATTTCTTAGTTTCACAATGCTTAATTCCATCTTATAAATTTGGGTCCTCTTTAACCTTTTCTTTGTTACCACAGATTTACCACACCTTTGTTTATCTGATTACTCCATTATGATTAATCATTATTTTAGCCTTTATGTTCCTTCTAAAAACATCCAATATTTTTAATAACTTCTAAAAATATGAATCATTGAAAGTGAGATTTTTCCCTTAGAATTTTTGGAAGTTACATTCTGAAACTCTAATTTTACAAAAGGTTCAATAAGATCTAAATATCCAAGGAAAGAGTATTTCCAAGTGCCTTGTTCATCTTAGAAACATCAATAGGCTATTCACTAGGCAAAGTTACTGATCTATTTCCACCTTGTGTTCTTTTTTACAATTAGTTCCTTAAGTTGGTAAGGGTGTTGAAAAAACTAAGCAAGATCTTTGTAATTGTGCTTTGAGTTCAGTGTTCTCAATTTCTAATTATCAAAATTTGCCAGTGGTGTTAAAATTGGACAATAACAAGGAAAGGCTAAATTCAACTAATAGTATAGGTAGGGTAAGAGTACAAAAATCTCTTTTTAAGTGTTCTTATCTTGTCTGATAGAGGTTCAGGATTTTGAAACTCGGGGGGGGGGAGAAAGTTTGGTTCTTTAGAAATTATTAATCATGAATAAAATTTTTAAGATAAAACCCCCAGAACAAGGTGGACCAGATAGCTCATCCCCTTCCAAAAGATTTAAATAAATATTGGCTGGTAGAGAGGAATTGGGATGACCAAAGAGCCAGTCCCATAGTTTCTCAAGGGAGTTTTCACAAGAATGAGAATGATGGATGCACCCTGAGGCCTGGGCACTTGCCTATCACCTGAGCTTCTCGTTTTAAAGCTAACCATAAGGAAAAGGGCATTCTGGGAACTTTGTAAAAACAATGGAAAGGATAGTAAATAATGTGGAACAAAAAAAGAAATCATAGAGATCTAGAACTACTCATCCAAGTGTAATGGGACTGGGGAACTATTGATTATGTTTCAAAAAAAAAAAACCAGTGGTTCCAGGAAGAAAAATTGTAAGTCTCATATCAAAAGTCCCCAAAGAGTAGTGACTTCTACAGTGTTTTCCGTTCCAAGGTCCTATTGTCACCATACCTTTCCGTGTGCTCTTGCCTCTCCCTAGAACAATCTTTGACTACTACTCTTACCCCTGCCATCTCCAGTCTTTTCCTGGAAGTCCCCTTTCAATCTTCAGGTACTCCTCTGAGGCAATACTGCCTTCTGGAAACTGTCTAACAACCCCTCTCCTTGGGCCTTCCTTGAACTTCCATGGCAATCTGTGCTCACCTTGCCTACCACTCATCCTCCTGATTTCCAGTCCTGGTTTACTTATCTCCCTGAAGATTATAAACAACATGAGGGCATAAATTGGGTCTCATTTAGCCCACAAAGCTTAGCAAAGTGTCTGATGCAGGCAAGGGTTTAACAAATTTGTGATGAATGAATGAAGACAGAACACATACATGGGTCTAAGGTCGGAATGCAACTTCTGAAGAGTTCTATGAAGGAACATTGAAGATTTAATGACCCAAGTATATCCATTAAATGTTTGTGTTCACTTTAATTATATCCAAATTAAACCTTTTAATATTGAATTTGATGTGTTATATATACATATGTATTTCTTGTACACAATAGGTTAAAAAAAAAGGAAGGTGATTATGTAATTATAGCATCTATTTTTAGATTAAAAAAAACAGCTGTAAGAAACTGAATATATGTTAACATATTTTACTCAATTTTCATACTAGAGAACCTAAAAAATGAACCTTGAGCTCAAACCCAAGATCTCTGTATTTATATTAACTGCTATCCAAATTCCACAAGAGGAAATTATATTTTGGAGAATGGGCATGGCCTAGAACTCATCAAGAGATTAAAGCCATGTTTTTGCTTTTGTTTTTCCCTCCATTTTCTTATCTTTTTAGGCACCAGAGTATTCAGTGTAGAAGACAATCAAGACCTCATCTGGGATTTTTAAAATGTTTCTCTACAATGAGACTAAGTAGGATTTTCCATACAACATTAGATCTTAAACCCAGGAGAATTATTTTTAATGCTTTATTCTACTCACCTCATGAAATTCATCAGCATTCATATCTTAAACATTTTTACAACATAAAACTTAATAAACTTTGTGAAAGACCTTAGAAAATAATTTTTTAAATTGAGATGGTGTTAGTTTACATTACTGTTTCAGCTTTAGAAGTATAGGATTGCCCCCATCAGCGCTATTACCATAGCGTACCTTCCACCAAGCACCCATAGACCACTCCACAACCTCTTGAACTCCCTTCCTAGCTTGCTCTTCCCCTCCTCCTTCCACCCCCCCACGTCTCCCACCCCTACTCAAGGCCCCAGTTCTAAGGTCAGCTTTCAAGAATTAGTTTTTTAGTCTGGTTTTATCTGACCCTTTGTTTGGTTTCTCTACATTCCACATATAAGTGACACCATCCAGTATGTCTTTATCCTTCTGACTTACACATAAGCCCTTCCAGCTCAATCCATGTTTGTTTGGTTTTTTTTAAATCTTGAAAAAAAAAAATAAGACAATAAGATATCATAGTTGCTCCAACTTAGAAGTAAAATTTTTCCAGTGGTACTTTTTAATGTAAGTTCAAAATGTATTTATCATAGGGCATAATGGATTAAACATATTAACTTATCTCCAAGATGCTATGGAAATCCTCCAACCACATAAAACAAAGTTTCTTTTAGAAAATATGTTCAGAACTATAGGACAGATGCTCTTGGCTGGTTGATGAGTAGTTATTTACAAGTCCTTCTCTCTATCCAATCTCTACCATGGAAACACTAAGGGTAAAAAAAATAATTAGGCCCTCCCTGGTGGCGCAGCGGATTAAAGCACAGCACTGAGAAGCTTGAGCCACTTGCGCATGAGTTCGATTCCCGCCTGCCCCGGAGGTGACCACATGGCGTGGCAGACCTCTCCTGACCCGCCCGCTGCTCCCCTCAGCAGTGTACTTCCTCGATCTGCCTGTTCTGCTCCCCACTCTGTCTCTGGTGAAGCCTCTCACTGCCCCTGTACCTCTGGCCTGTACCTCAGTTCTGTATGCATAAATAAATAAATCTTTAAAAAAAAAAATAATTAAACACTTGCATTCCCAGTCTCCCTTCCAGCAAGGAGTCATCAGGTGACACAAATCTAACCAATTAAAGCAAAGCATTTTGGGGTTTTTAGAGAAATTTCCATCCTCATAGCTAAGAGAAGGGCACACTTCTTTGCTACCACTTTCCCCTTACTAGTTTGGAGTCAGACATGCAGAGTAGCCTTTCAGTGGCCAGAATACAGAAACACAAGGCTGAGCATACCCACTCAGAATGACAGCAAATAAGTCGAAAGAGCAGGGCCTTAAATAATACCGAAGAGAACCAAATTAACACTGGCCATCATTTACCTCATTTTCAAGTATGTTAATAAATGACTATATGAAATAGTCAGTGCCATTCAGTTTTTCTGTTTCAGCCAATCAAAAGTGTTCCTAAGTGAGACCATGGTCACCTTGGCATTCTAGAAACACTTGGTTCTCCTTGGGGTTGAGGTGTGGCTGCCTTATTTTCTCCTGTCTACTGGATAGCAGCTCCTTCAGAGCCTCTCTCCCAACCTTTCAAATACTAGTGGTTTTCATGTGAATATGGTGAACAAATAAAGGTTTCGGGAGGCAAAAAAGGAGGAGTGTTTCAAAGAAATTGGAAGGGAAATGCGAAGGACTGGAGACCTCTCCCAGTATAATATACCAGGCGGACTCACGCGCACACACACACACACACACACACACACCTCAGTGTCATACCAGAGAACATTTAAAACTACTTCAATTGTTTTTCCTTCTCAGTTTTCTACCCGAACTGTGTTGCTCACCTCCCTCAACTTACTCTAACAAAGAAATCAATCTCTTTCCTTATGTCCCAGTCCTCAAGCAAGCACATAGTTCCAAATCTCTAAGAACAGACACTGCAGATACTGCAAGGGAAACAGATGAAGACAAAGGTTTCCCATTTACTATGAAGTAGTAAGACCTTTCTGGAAAGCAATTAAGCCATATGGATTAAAAACCTTATAAAGGCCCTCCCTGGTGGCGCAGCGGGTTAAAGCACT
>NW_004567113.1:12510788-12513288 GCF_000260355.1 Condylura cristata
AAAAAAAAACCTTATAAATACAAATATTATGCTGCTAGAAATCTAGTTGGGTTTTGCTCTGTCTTCTGTTTGCTAACTGATGGCAACAACACAGCGTATGAATTTAAAAATCCCCTGCTGGGAATCATGACAGCTCCAGCCCTAACAGGACGCTGCCTGACGTCATGTTCTACATTGTGCTTCCTTTCCTGTCACTCACCAGCCTACCCTACATTGAGACAGGTAGACACTTTTTTCATTGCTTTCATTATGTTCCTTTGGTTGTGGAGCCGTTCCCAGTGCAGCGGTTAACCTTGGCTAGACGGCTGCTAAGGGCCGGCTGGGGTGACACCTAGTGGTGAGAAGGACACTTGCCGGCAGCGCCTCCTTAGCCCAGAGCTGCTTACTCACTCAAAGAGCCCTTCCCTGAATGTCATCCTCAAGCTTGCTTTTGGAGCTTTAGTTTACATTTCTTTTAAGCATACAACCCATTTTTTTTTTCTATTCAGACTTTCTAAAAGCCATGTGTTCTAGTATTCCAGGAATAGAAGTTCCTAAAAAACTTGCCTTTAGCAAAGGGTCAAGGTTTCTCTTTTTCTAAATTAACAAGGGGTTGGTGAGTGCTCTATGAAGTGGAAATATCAAATGGCTTTTATATTGATGCTTTCAAATCAAACTTATAGTTGAGAAGGTCCTCTTATAAATAGAAACATAAATGCACACCAAGGGAAAGCAATGAGTCAGTACTGATAGCCCCCACAGAGGGCCCAAACCCCCCTTGGGAAACTAAAACGGTAAAAACAAAAGAAATAAGAAAAACCCAAGGGAAAAAAAAAAGTTAAAGTAGATTGTGCCATAAAAACAAGGAGCCAGACCCTCCCTGGTGGAGCAGTGTGAGAATGGCCAAATCAACCAAAATATTGAATAGATCTTGAATAAATATTGAATGAAATGGGGTTCAGAACATCTATAGTTGAGAAACCTATCCCATGATCCTTCGTCATTGACAGGTAGATATCTGTACCTTTATGGAAAGCAGAGATACTTAAAAAGCAGAAATAATTATGACTGAAAGCCCTCATATTAAGGTTATTCCAAAGTTAAGTTGTGAGGTCAAGTTTTGACAGATTGCATTAGTTAGTCATTTTTAGATAGGCATAGTCTTGGTTCAGTATTGTTCTTTCTGAGTGGTGTTCTTGACACAAATGCATTAGAATCCCTCTGAGGAGAATCAGTCAAGAAATCAGTTTGCTATTCCAAGAATATCATGTCAACTGAGATTAAAACACCCACCTGAAACAAAAACCCCTGAAAATCAGCTCACTCAAAAAGGGTGAGTGTGTATTTTAGGAAGTGGCTGTATTTTAATCCCCATCCACCACTCACTAAACTGCTGACAAGAGCTAGGTCGTTAATCTCCCCAAGCCTCAGCCCACATCTGTAAATGTAAACAATAACCATTCCTACTGATTTCATTAGGTTGTTGGGAAGACTAAGTGAGGCAAGGCACCTAAACTGCCTCGTAATGTGTCTCCTATATAATACCTGCTTATTACATGCTAGCTATTTTTTTTAAGATTTACTTATTTATTTATGCATACAGAACTGGGGTACAGGCTAGAGGTGCAGGGGTGGTGAGAGGCTTCACCAGAGACAGAGTGGGAAGCAGAACAGGCCGACTGATGAAGTACACTGCTGAGGGGAGCAGTGGGCGGGCCAGGAGAGGTCTGCCACTCCATGTGGGTCACCTCTGGGGCAGGTATCGAACTCATGCTGAAGCAGCTCTAGGTTTAGTGCTGTGCTTTAACCTGCTGTGCCACCAGGAAGGGATCACTAGCTATTATTTTTAAATGAAAATCCAAGTTGCCTAATCTCTAAACAAAAGGATTTGGAGCAGGTATCAACATTTTCCACTTAAGAGTACAATCCTTTGCCAGGTTTGGAGAAATTCCCTCTAATTTTATAGCATGATGAGAATGAGAAAAACAATTCATATGATCACCAAACAAAATTAATTCTTTTCCTTCTTATTTTTGGGGGAAAATCACAGCCCAATGTGTGGTAATTTTGACCTCTTCTTGAAAATATGCTTCCCATGGCACAAGCCGTTAGGAGCAGTGTGTGCAAACTGAGAACATCCACTCCTCAGTGTCTACATCCGGGTCTCTTATCAATGAGAAGGGAAAGTCACAAGATTCCATTAGCCTCTAGCTATCAAGGTATTGATGAGGCTGTGGGAAGACTTGTCCTTTATTGTAAGCTGCCTCGACACGCTCTCCTGATGCGGACAGGGGCCTGTGGTGTCCTCTGCATGCTTAAGTAACATCAGAAATTCAGGGAGGGGGAAGGATACCATTAAACCAATTTTATCTTGGCCAAGGACTGCATCACATGTCTGAGATCAATATGACTCACAAGACATATAGGTGGTTGATAGAGAGTAAGTTATCTTTAGTAAATTAAGGTAGGAGGGGATCTGGTAGGGTGGGGAGGAGGCACTCTCTCTTTTGAAAGATTAAAC
>NW_004567113.1:12518288-12529679 GCF_000260355.1 Condylura cristata
ACCAGCTGCTGCTTCTCTGACACTTTTCACAATAAAAGGATTATGTGGTTCAATTTATGGAACATGAGCAGCCCCATATTTATCCAAAAAGTATCCAACTTACTCTCCTAATACAGATAATAAAAGAGCTTCAGGTCTTCTCAGGAGACCTTCAGGCTAAGATTAGTGAAATACAGCAAGCTGCTCTATCATGACTCCTATTTCTCCCCAGCTCTCTGGAATGTCTGGATGTCATTGTTATAAATATACAGATACCAAATACAATCAAAATATCAAAACAGTGGTGACCTCACTCATTTTTTCTAATGATATAACAAATTATATTAATATTTTTTAGCTAAAATTACTTTTATAGCCTACCCAAATTTATTTAACTTTATAGATGTAAGGTACAAGCACTTAACACAAATTTGGTCAAGAATGAATATGAGGCTAAGCAGAAAATGTAATATTTTAAAGGTCTTTGCCTGAAATCTTAATCATCATCTTTTAAAAAAGCATATTCTTTGGGTATTCCAGAACATTCATAAAGTAGGAAAAACCTCTTTCTGAATTTTCAGATTTGCTTTTAAAAAGGAAGACCTAGGTTCTACTTTATATTAACAACCACTGCACACACCTCTGCAATTTTCCTTTTACTGAATTCTGTTAGCCTTAACTTATAGTCCCACACTTTACAAACCATAAGGTAAGATAGTTTTCTACTGACTACATTTGTTTCTAATAGATTTCAAGTAGAAAAATTAATACAAAAACCTGAACAGAGAAAATACAAGTAAAGAAAATGAAATAAAAATTAAAGATTCCCCTAAAAGTAAAATCCAGGACCAGGTGGTTTTACTAGTGATTTCTACCAAACTTTTAAAGACAAATAGCTTCTCATACCCTTCCAAAAAAGTTCAAAAGGCTTCCAAATACATTTTATGAGGCCATATCACACTGCATATCATCATGAATAAAAGAAAACTATAGATCAATAGATTAACATAGACACAAAAATTCTCAACACAATCTTAACAAATCAAACTCAACAATGCACTGAAGAATCATACAACATGACCAAGTAGCATTTATTCCAGGGACAAAGAATGGTAAAACATTCAAAAATAGATCAGTGTAATTCACATCAACAAAAGGAAAGCTTTATTTAAAAAAAAAAGTAGGGGCCCTCCATGGAGGCACAGTGGATTAAAGCACAGCACTAAGAAGCTAAAGCCACTTCAACTTGAGTACAGTTCCCCGCCCTGGGAGGTGATCCACATGGTACAGCAGACCTCTCTCCTGACCTATCCGCTGCTCCCCTCTGCAGTATACTTCATCACTTGGCCTGTTCTGCTCCCCACTCTGTCTCTGGTAAATCCTCTCACTGCCCCTGCAACTCTGGCCTATTCTGTATACATAAAAAAATAATTCTTTTTTTAAAAAAAGTATACCTATAGAATATTCAGAAAACATTTAATAAGTCAAATTCTAGTTATAATTTTTTTAAGATTAAGAAGATAGGAAGAGATGGAACATGCGTCAACATAATATTGGGTTGTCTGAAAAGTCATGACATGTTTTTTTCTAAGTTTTTCAAGCAAAAATGCATCATGACTTTCCCAACAGCTCAATAAAAGTTATGTATGATAAATCCACAGCTAACATCATTCTCAATAGTGAAAAATTTAAGCTTTCTCTGCTAAGATCTGAATATCCACTTTCACCACTACTATTCAAAATAATATTGAAAGTCCTAGGTAGAATAACTAGATAAGCAAAGATATACAAGGAAAACACATGTAAAAGCAAAAGTAAAGAGATATTTACAGATAACATACTAATGTATATAGAACAAAACAACACTAAAAGAAAATTAATTGAAACAATAAATCAGTAACTTGGCAGGCTACAAAATCAATTTTTTAAAAAATCAGTTTTTTTCCTATAAACAACAAACAAGAAGAGATAGAAATCAATAAGACAGTCTCATTTACAATTGCATCAAAAAAAATTAAATATCAAGGAGCAAACTTAACAAAGGGATAAGGGCCCTGTACAATGAAAACTAGAATATATTATTTAAGAAAATAGAAAAAGACACAAAGAAATGGAAAGATATTCCCTGTTCATGAATCAGAAGAATTAGCATTGTTAAATGGTCTATCCAAAGTAATATACAGCTTCAATGCATCCCTATCAAAGTTTCAATGATATTCATCAAAGAAATAAGGTAAACATTACTGAAATTCCACAAAAGATCCTGAATAGCCAACAATACTGAGCAAAAAATAAATAAATAAAAGTGAAGGATTCTCACTCCCAGCATCCAAATGTCCTACAAAGCTCTAGTAATCAAAATGGTATGGTACTAGAATAAAAATGAACACACAAATCAATGGGATATAAATGAGAATGCAAAAATAAACCCATAATATATTGTCAGTTAGTATATGACAGTGGAGCCAAGTATATAAATGGAGAAAGGAAAGTCTCTGAAGAAGTGGAGACTATAATTGGGAAAACCCAACAACAACATATAAAAGAATGAAACTAGTTCTCACATCATCTACTAAAATTAACTCAAAATGAATAAAAGACTTGGATGTAATATATGAAACCATAAAATGCATAGAAGAAACCCTAGAGAAAAAGAAAGAATGAGAGAGAAAGGAAGGGAGGGAGGGAGGGAGGAGAGAGGGGGAGAGAGAAGAAGGGAGGTAGGGAGGGAGGAGAGAGGGGGAGAGAGAAGAAGGGAGGTAGGAAGGAAGGAAGGAAGGAAGGAAGGAAGGAAGGAAGGAAGGGCAAGCTCACTCCATGACATAAGCTTCAGTTATGACTTTATGGATTTTCCGTAACAGCAAAAGAAAAAAAAAGCAATATAAACATAACATCCAACTAAATAGCTCCTGTGCAGTAAAAGAAAATACCACTAAATCAAAAACAACTCACCCTAAATAGAAGGAAATATGTGTACATCTCACATGTGACAAAGGCCTAATATCCAAGCGTACAGAAAAATCAAGAAAAAGAAAACAAAAATCCCAAATCAAAAAATGCACAGATCTAAATAGACACTTCTCTATAGAAGTCATGGAGTTGGCCAACAGGCACAAGAAAAACTCATGATCACTATGCAGAACTGTTATTAGAAGGCATGAAGTAGTATAACTGTACCTAGTTGGTAAAATTTTCAAATTTACTTTCCAAATACTCCTACCATTACCTAGCACTGATCATTTTTTATATCATGGGAATACATATAATATGTAATATTTTATATCATATTGTTTGTTATACATTTATATAACACTGATATTTATGCTATTACATTAAATTTGTTATAGATCATCTATACATTTAAAAATTTGCATTTCTTCATAAAGTATAATTTTTTTAGAGATTTTAATAAATTGATAACTTTTGGTAAATCCCTAAGTAGATAAAAACTTCAATGTTATTTCAACATTAACTGGTTGTTTGCTATGTTCCAAACCCTGGGTTAAGCTCTATGAATGATATATTTAATTTGAGGAGCTTCAGAGTATTCTCTTCAAATGTATGGTAAAATACAGTGGGATATTTATTTTTATGATAATTTAACCAAAGCTCAAAATAAATCTATGAAAACCCAGAAGTACTACAGAAAGTCTTATTCTGTCACAATAGTGTTTGGTTCCTACAGGAAAACTAGATCAAGTCTATGGAATTTGACATGAAGTCAAAAAAAAATCAAAGGACACACCAGAACCTTCACATTTCAAACCTAGAAGCATACCTACAATACAGTACCCCCCCAATTGTAAGAATCTGCTGTACAGTAGGCTAACTGCAGCTGTTACCATCTGCTATAGCACCCAGCATCCTAGTCTTTTTATTAAGTTTTATAAGATAATTCTTCTATATTTTATGTCTAAACTGCTCTTCATACACTTTAAAAAGGTAGTTTGTCTTTTCTCTAATTCAAAGATTTCTATTCCTTCAATCACTTTTCTCAATCCTCTTGGTCACCACTTCACCAGGCCTCCTCCTCTGGAGATATGGCCTGTGATTCTCCATAAATGTCCTTAGAATTTAGCAAATAAGGGCTTCCTGGTGGACTGAGGGTTAAATCTCAGCCCTACCACCTCAGTATGGCACAGCAGACCTCTCCTGTTTTGCCCACTGCTCCCCTCAGCAGTGTATTTCAGTAAATCCACCTGTTACTCCCCACTCTGTCTCTGCTGAATCCTCTCCCTCTCTCTCTCTCTCCACCCCACTCCCTCCCTCTGTAAGTGAGCAATGTCTGTGAAAATTCTCCTTATTCTTCATTGTCATAACACTATCTTCTCATTTCTTAACTCCCGTTATCCTTTGACAATCAAAACCACTTACATGTTACCCATTTTTTAAAAAATTCAAAGACTGTTGGGTCTTTAGTTGGTAGCTGTACAAAACATAAGAAAAGTAAAGTTAAAAAATTAATAAAGCATGCATTCTTCTTGGTTTACACATTATTACTGAACTGTGACATTTCAGTTTAAAAACTCTTTTTGGCGGTCCTCCCTGGTGGCGCAGCGGGTTAAAGCACTGCACTGAGAAACTAAAGCCACTTCCTCATGAGTTCGATCCCCGCCTGCCCGGAGGTGACCACATGGCGTGGCAGACCTCTCCTGGCCCGCCCGCTGCTCCCCTCAGCAGTGTACTTCGTCCATCTGCCTGTTCTGCTTCCCGCTCTGTCTCTGGTGAATCCTCTCACCCTCCGTATCTCTGGCCTGTACCCCAGTTCTGTATGAATAAATAAATAAATCTTAAAAAAAAAAAAAAAAACTCTTTTTGGCTTCCTTCTATCTAGGTCAACACTGTCAAATGGCACTGCAAAGCAAAGTACAAATGTGATTTTAAGTTATGTAATGACCACATTAAAATAGATAAAATTGGCCCTCTCTGGTGGCGCAGTGGGTTAAAGCACTGCACTAAGATGCTTAAGCCACTTCCGCATGAGTTTGATCCCCACCTGCCCTGGAGGTGACCACATGGCGTGGCAGACCTCTCCTGACCCACGAGCTGCTCCCCTCAGCAGTGTACTTCGTCGATCTGCCTGTTCTGCTCCCCACTCTGTCCCTGGTGAATCCTCTCACCCACTGCATCTCTGGCCTGTACCCCAGTTCAGTATGCACAAATAAATAAGACTTAAAAAAAATAGATAAAATTAATTTTAATAATTTACTGAACAGAGTGTACCCAAAGTATTATTTCAATATGTAATCAACACAACAATTACTAGAGAGAGTTGAATCTTTTTTTATGTTAAGAAATTTAATGTATAGTTTACATTTATAACACATTTCAATTCAATATTAAATATTTGATAGGTTTTCAGGTTTCATAAGAATAAAGTCAAAAAGTAGACTCACAAATCCAAGTTAGCCTGAACATAATCAAAAGTCTTCCAATAATTAAATCCAGTACCCAAATTGAAATTTAAATTAATTTACCTAAAAACAAGCATTCAATTCTTTAGTCACACTTGTCCCATGTCACAATATCTCCCCTATTTGCAGATCAGATACCCAGGTTGTATTGGGTTGAAGAGCCTCAGAAAAAGGTAGAAGGGACTTTTCAAAATGAATGGAGGGGGGCCCTCCCTGATGGTACAAGGGGGTAAGAGGCAGCACTATGAAGCTTCCCCAGCCACTGCAGCACAAGTTCCATCCCTGGCCAGGGAGCTGACTCTCATGGTGCAGCAGACCTCTCCTGTCTCCCCCACTGCTCCCCTCAACAATGTATTTCAGTACTTCTGCCTGTTCTACTCCCCTTTCACTCCCTGCATCTCTGAACTGTGCCCCAACTCTTTTATGCATAAATAAACAAACATTTAAAAATTATTTAAAATAAACAAATTAAATTAAATGATTGGAGGGGGGTAGGGAGAGGCACAGAACAGATAATCTTTCAAAATACTTCCCCAGCACAAAGATATCATACAAAATGAGTGGCTAATCAGCACTAATTAAAATTCTATCAATACTAGAAATCACATCATTAAAAAAAGAGAGAGAATCACCTCTTATGAAAAATATAGGCTCTTTCTGGGAACTCCAGTCTTCGGTTAGGATTGTAGTGCTGGGCTGGTTCTGGCTCCCTCCCCAGCACCCCAGCTTAAGACTGACAGGCATTTCTCTCATGCTCTTGAGCTGAGTTTCTGTCCCTCCTAATCTCAGATGTGATTAAATTGAATTGCTTTCTAAATCTGTTATGTAATTTGTATGTAATGCCCTTAATATTGGATTTGAATACAATTGCTGCAAGATACACTAATTGATTCGTTTAATTTTATTTTCCATCCTTTGAATTGAAGCCTTTGGGACTTACTATGTAAAGTAATATGCAAATTGGGACTTTGATGCAAGAAGACTTGGCAGTTTTTTTAAACAGGACTCAAGCATTACTTGGATTACTTAAGAGAGTAATTTCAAACAAAGCAACCTCTACTTGTCCTTCTGTGTGATTAAATTTTGATGTACACAAACATAGATACAAAACATACACAAAAATCACTAAAAATTATTTGATGATAGAGACCAAAGAACAATTTGTTTCCTCTGTGATTTTTCATCTTTAACCTTAATGCCAAAAAATAGAATAAGGTATATAACTGGCTGAGTAACTTTCCAAAGAATGGATAAGTTAGCAAATAGTTACAAAAGATAAATAGTAAGCACCTATTTTGGACTATTCATAACAGCTAACATTTTCATGCTTATTATGGAGAAGACACTCAGAATTTGATCTGGATTTTCCTACTAGGAATTCAGGCAGAGGCTTTCAGATATACATACTTGCTAACACACATTCCCTAGATCCAAGGAACTTACATTTTAAGTGTCAAATGTTGCTGTCGATAAAAGGTGCTCTAGGAATTGGAAAGAGAGAGAGAGATCATTTGAACACAAAAGAAATTTAACTTTTTATTTTCTTTATTCCTAAATTTGGTTGCTGTTGATTGCAAGTATGATTCTGTTACTAAGAGACTAATAGCCTTAATATGCAGCTAAGTTAATTTTAAAATAACTGCTCTTGGCCGTTCACTTCCTCTTTGCAAATAAATGTCATTTTTCTGGGTTCAAAGGAGAACACAAATTTCAGGCCATGAATGTAATCTCTCAGGGATTGTCACTGTTTCCAAAGTGTAGCTCCCACAATAACCGTGCTGGCAATTTCATCACTCACCACAGTTAATATATTTCAGTGTGATCAAACCATAGTTTACAGGAAATTGCTATACTATTGATGTCATGGATGAGGAAATCAGTACATGAGATAGCCAAGTGCTAGAAACCTGAGAAAATGAGAAGTCAGGGGCTGGAGCTTGTTTGCTTGTTGAGATAACATTAGCAGTGTAAGAACCACAGTCAAGATTTCAGTTTGGAGATGATGCCTAAAGGTAGAAAAACAGTCAGGAAAAGGTTTCTGTGGGTCTAAATGTCACTGAAGGAAGGAAATAGGTTTTCCCTAGAGATATGTGAAATCTCATAAGGTAAGAGCAGTGTTAGAGAGCATTTTAAATTTTTTGAGGCACAGATGTCTGTGTTTGTCCGATAGGGTTGCCATACCAAAATACCACAGTCCATTGCTTACACACACAAATATATTTCCTCACAGTTCTAGAGGGTAGGACATCCATGATCAAAGTCTATCAGGGTTCTCTGATCCTGGTAAGCAGGATCAGAGTTCTCATCCTGGAAAGCATATGGTCACCTTCTTAAAAAAAAAAAAAAAAAATCCTTTCTTGTAAGATTTTATTTTATTTATTTTTGCATGGAAGAACTTGAATACAGACCAAAGGTATGGGGGCTGAGAGGATTCATGAGAGACAGAGTAGGAAACAGAATAGGCAGCTCTACTGAAATAACTGCTGAGAGGAGCAGCAGGTGAGACAGGACAGATCTGCTGTGCCATGTGGGTCACCTCCCTGGCCAGGGATGGAACTCAGGCAACTTTTTTGAGAGGGCTATTAATTAAGGTGATAGTGCTGAGACCTAACCCCTAGGCCACCAGGGAGGTCCCTGATCACCTGTTATTGTGCTCTCATGTGGGATTTCTTTAGTATATTGCACATGGAGAAAGAAAGGTCTCTCTTCTATGGGTCACCAATCATGTCAGATTAGGGGACTCCCATTATGATTACATTTAATCTTGATTGCCTTTAATGCACTATTTTAAAAGAGTTACATAGGGTTCAACAGGTGAGTTTGGATTAGGGAGACATAATTCAACTGCAAAGTTGGATCCAGAAGTCCAACTTTGTCTTCAGATTAAGAAACTAAAACCATTCATCTTAGGCATTTTTCCCAAAACAACCAAAGCCTGAAAATGCAATGGGTACTAGGTGCCCCACACCCTAAAATAAGGGACTAAATGTACAAATTAAATGCTGAAAGATTGTGCATGACTTTCAGTTTCAAGTTACATACGAGAAGACATAAAATTTATATAGATGTGCACGATAATGGGGAGAGAGGTTTTCAATGCTAGAAAATGTTGTTCCTGAGCAGCAATGTGTCTTCTTCCCACCTCACAGGGGAGAACAGTGTGGCACGTTCTCCCCAGTGATTGGAGATGCTTCTGGCAGGGGGCACAGAGACTGAATCTGACTCTTGACATATTAATTCTAGACTTGAAAGACCACAGCTGGACTAGATTGTAACCAGAGGAATGAGAAAAGACCTACTAAAAGGATACAGCTGCCTTTGTCTCCTCGGGGCCTCTCTGGTAGTGCAAGGGTTAAAATTTCAGTGCTCTAAAGCTATCACCAGCCACTGCAATAAGAGTTCCATCCTGGCCAGGGAGCTACTCACATGGCATAGCAGACCTTACCTGTCTCACCTGCTGCTCCTCTCAGTAGTGTATTTCAGAAATTCTGCCTGTTCTGCTGCCCACTCTTCTCTGGTGAGTCCTCTCACCTCTTACATCTCTGGTTTGTACCCCAGCTCTTGTATGCATAAATTATAAAAAAAAAAAAAAAAGGTGCAACCTCAGTAAAGGAACAGGGTAACAAAGTTCAATAGTCAGAGAGTCCCAATAAAGACCTCTGTTGATTTTACTAAAGGCCCCAAGAGAGCTATGAAAAGAGCTTCTGAGTCTAGGTTACTGTATCAGCCATATGTGCTCCTTATCCCTAGCTCCTTGTTCTTCACAGCCTCCCACCCCAGAACCTGACCCAGCAGGGGTGAGAAATAGCAGTTGGCAGAATGGGGAGAAGTGGATGTCAGAAAGTACAGTGAGCACTTTGTTTTTACCTATCACATCAAAATACTTGGTTTTAAGATAGTTTTTATTTAATTGATTATCGATGCTAAATTAGTCCAGCCAAGATCAGCTTCAGATGCTACATATCTTTGCTAACTTTCATGTTCACCCAAGCAGCACTTATAGTTCTCATGATTTTGTTTATGAAATAATAAAAACCTTGACCTCAGAATAGAACTTTGAGTTAACTGAAGTTTATGTGTGAATGGTCAATCATACTTAGACACATTAGACAACTTGTTGACGAAATACCCACAAAAGAGAAAAGTTGGTAGACTAACAAACAGTGAAACAGACTTAGTTTCTAGTCTCAGATCCTTGACTAAGGAGGGTTTTGACTCAGACTTCCTATCATTAAGGAAAAAATCTTTTAAAAAAAGGCCCTCCCTAGTGGCACAACGGGTTAGGATGCAGCACTGCAAGCTAGTGTGCGCTCAGACCCTGGCCCAGGATGTGACTCACAAAGAGCAGCAGACCTCTCCTGTCCTGCCCACTGTAACCCCCAGCAGTGTACTTAGTTGATCTGCCTGTTCTGCTCCCACTCTGTCTCTGGTGAATCCTCTCACCCCCATGCACCTCTGGCTTGTACCGCAGTTCTGTGTGCATAAATAATAAATAAATAAATCTTTAAAAAAAAAAAAGAATAAAATCTTAGACTCATTGAGCTCATGGTACTATGGTTTTTAAAATTCTTTTCTAAGTTCTCCACTATCTTTCCAACAAAGAATTTTATTCGAAATCTCAAAATACCTTAGTCTTAGAAATAATACCTTAATTTAACATTTGAAGAATTGGGCACCGGAAGAGGGTCAGTGAGTTGTCCCATGTTGCACAATGAATTAGTAGCTGTGCCAACTCTCAGGAACCAAGGGCAACGATATTACAAAATACAAAGTTCCCTTTCTAGACAAGATGACATGATTTCTCAAAAACTATTATAGCTATTGACAAATAATGTCTGTAGCTACTCCTGACTGTCCCAATCTCTCTCTATTATTGTGACATATTGCAAAACTGGTTTAGCAGAGCCAGCACAGTGGTCTCTCCAGGAAACACACCTGAACGTCAAAGATAAATATAAGCTCAGAGTTAAGAGTTGAGAAACAATACTGCAAGAAAAGGAGACCCAATAAAAGATAGGGACAGCCATATTTATGTCAGATAAAATAGATTTCCAGCCTTAAAAGCAACAAGAAACAGGGATATACACTATATAACGAGTAAGGGAACAATACACGCAGGTAATAACCACTCATACACATACACGTGTGGGGGGAGTGAGGAAATCACACACTCACCTTAGACCAAGGCTGTTGAGGTGATATTTACAGTTATTTAACAGCATTTTGCTGCCCATTGGTAAAATAGTTCTGGAATGAAACTGAATGCATTGATCTTAAAGCTGCTTGTCATTTGTTATTAAGGTCTATTCAATAGCCGTAGAGTTTAGGACTTGAACAGGATTTCCTGGTTGATATTATATGCTATAATCAACTAGGATTGAGTCCTGGCATATTGATACCTATATTGGAAGTTAATCTCTGACATGTTAACCATGAATATACACTAGAGTACAGAAAGTCTCTTCAACAAATTGTGTTGGGAAAACTAGACTTTTGCATGCAAAAGAATGAAACTAGACCACTCTCTCACATCATCAACAAAAATCAAACCAAAATGGGTAAAAGACTTGGATATAAGACCAAGAACAAAACATAGGCAAGACACTCCATGACCCAGACTTCAGAGATGCCTTTGTGAATTTGTCTCCAGCAACAAGGAAATCAAAAGAGAACATAAGCAATTAGAACTAGACCAAACTAAAATGCTTCTGCACAAGAAAATGAGTCTGTCACTAAAACAAAAAGAACCCCTATTTGAGGAGGAGAAGATATTTGCATGCCATATATCTGATGAGATCTAAGTGTAACTTATGCCACTCAAAAATCCAATCAAAAAAATGGTCAGAGCCCACCCTGGTGGCGCAACAGGTTAAAACACAGCGATGAAGCTTTAGGAAGCCACTGCAGCATGCGTTCAGTCCCCGGCCAGGGAGGTGACCCACACAGTGTGGCAGACCTCTCCTGACCCACCCACTGCTCCCCTCAGCAGTGTATTTCA
>NW_004567113.1:12530624-12541558 GCF_000260355.1 Condylura cristata
AAAAAAAAAAAAAACACTAATTCAAGGGAAATTATGCACTCCTATGTTTATTGCAGCAGTATTTACAATAGCCAAATTATGGAATCAACTTAGTGTCTCAAAACAGGTAAGAAGGTCAGAAAGATGGAATATAGGATGGCATACTACTCTGCTTTTACAAAAGATAAACTCTCGCCATTTGTGACACCATGATTGGAGTTGAAGGGGATTGTGTTAAGCAAAATAAGTCAGAAGGAAAAAAGACAAAATCCAGGTATTGTGAGATACAGAGAAACAAGACAAAGGCCCAGATGAGGCCAAAGCAGTTACAGTCCTTAAACCAACTGTGTAACTGAGGCGACCAGAGTGAGAGAAAAAAGTGAGACAGCACCTCATGGACCCCGGTGGAGGGTGGCGGATGCATTTTAGGGAGTGTGGTGAGGTAACAACACCTGAAGGGGAGATCCTATACCTCCAAAACATAATCAAAGTTATCAATCAATGTCACCTCAATAAAATATTTAAAATTTAAGGACTTAATTTGATGTTCAACAAATCATCAGCAAACTATTGTGCAAAAAGAAGAACAAAACACCTGCTAACTCTGTTCAAAGTTAGCCATAATTGAGTTTTTGAGTGGAAACTCATTTGGCCTTAAGATTATCTACACTAGTTGAACTGAGATATTGAGAAATTTTTTTGCCATATAGGTCTATGGGGATTATATCATATGTTCAATGGAAAATATCTAAAGAAGAATAAAAATTTGAAGAGCATATTAACTGACTTAATTTATGATCTCCTAATTTAGCAAAATTGCTAAAGCAATTCTATGAATTACAATAGCATGTTTAGTATCTTTTTTATCTTTCAGAAATCTTATTTTTTTTTCATCTGAACTTTGAACATGCTCTGTCTGTGGAGAAATGGACTGAGGAACAAGCAGAATATTAAACACCAGCTTATATATCTCCCCAGGGAGTCTTCTGCTAATATTATACATTGCAACAACATTGCTTGAATGGTTTATTAATGGCAGCAAAACAGAGTGAATGCTACATACAATGATCATAACAATAAGGGTTATTTATACTCTGCCTAACTGCCAGATAGCTTTAGAAGCCTTACAAAGATACACTTAAACCACTAGCAATACAAAATAAAAATGGAACAAACTGCCTTTGGATATGAGAAAGAATCAAGATGATATGTTTTTCTGTTTCAGGAAAATTAAACTGTGGAGAGTTAATCAAGAATTCTAAATTTATAGATATTTGTCCCTCCCTTTATTTCAGAATTTGAATTACATGCCCAGACATCATTTCAAGTAAACAGGAAATTTTGAACTTAAAAAGAATTTATCAATGTACCCAACCCAAATCCCAGTGTATCTCATTATTTCCAGTTCATGAACTTCCTCCTAAACCTTCGATCCTAAAAAGTCAGCTATGGAGTAAAGAGAGAGAAAAAAAAGGGAAGCACATAGTGAAGATGAAATAAGAACAAGTGACCATTTTCTCACTCATAAACTCTGTCTATACTATACTATATATATAATATACTATACATACTGACTATACTATATAATGACTTCTTTGTGTACCACACACGACCACCCAACTCTGAAGTGAAATATCAGTAATGCATCCATCAGGCAAAATGTCTTGTAGTAAAAATATGCATTCGGTCTGAGTCTTTATAGAAACATCAAGTTGACCATACCTAATGAGAAATAAATTCCTAAGCTGGAATATATCTTTCATTATTTCTGTCTCTGGTGAATCCTTTCACTGCCCCTGTAGCTCTGGCTTATACCCCCAGTTCTGTATGCATAAATAAATCTTAAAAAAAAAAAAAAGAATATTTTACATCCCTAACTTAAATGATCTTTATATTCTGATGCATTTTTAGTCAGTTTTCACCAATAACTTGAAATTTTTGTGATTTATATTCTAAGAAAAATAGATTTTTATTATCAGTGGTATTTTTATTTGTTAAATTGAGTGATGGGTGAAGGTACGTAGATTTGGATGAACTGGGATGGAGATAAATTACTCTGGGTAAGAAAGATCCAAGTGTTGAGGACCAGAATTGAGAGATGTTGCAATTATAGGAAAGAAGTGAAGAGTGAAAGACGTGAAGTGAAAGAAGCCCAGGAGCAGAGGACCAAGCAGAGACATAAAACGACTTGCAGTAACAAAGCTGGAGTCCTGAGATGTGCTTCTCTGTCCTTCTGCTCAGGAAAAATCTGTGTGGCTGCATTCCTCACGAGCCACCGCCTGTGTAGGTCATGTTCCTCCTGAGGAATGCGAAGAAATACAGAATTGTGCTTAGAGACTAGTTAGTATGTGAAAGGAGCGAATTGGGAAAAAGAAGTGAAGACAGCAAAAATTGGGGGAGGGGGGAAGGGATGGTGAGAACAAAAACCACATTTGAAGGCAGACATTATACAGGCTATATCATACACACCATCCTCTATTTTAAAGATTTATTTCTTCATACAGAACTGGGGTACAGGCCAGAGGCTCAGGGGCAGCGAGAGGCCTCACCAGAGACAGAGTGGGGAACAGAACAGGCAGATCCACGAAGTACACTGCTGAGGGGAGCAGCGGGCGGGTCAGAAGAGGTCTGCCACGCCATGTAGTCTGCTCCGGGGCAGGCGGGAATCGAACTCATGCAGAAGTGGCTTTTAGCTTCTCAGTGCTGCGCTTTAACCCGCTGCGCCACCAGGGAGGGCCTCATATTCTTTTTAATGATCAGTATCGAATGCTGTGTAGGAAATTTATATACAGGTTTTTTTACAGACTTTTACATACAGGAAATTTATATAAATGTATTAGGAATCTTGTGGTAATAGGTAACAGAAATGAACCAAATGAAAAACAAAGCCTCTCTTTCCCGGCTTCTATATATCAAAGCTCAAAATAATTGACCACTATCTTTTACACATTTCTGAACCAATTACTATGTCTAAGAATGTTCAGTAACCTGAATAACCCAACACTGAATTGCCTTGTGAAATTATTTAAAATTTTGAAGTGCATTTCATCTTATAGTCACTTTGTTTGCCTCCCTAGCTATAGTATAAGCATCTTTGGGATATAAATTAAATATTATTATGCTTTAAGTCTTCATGTCTATAATACTACATAAAATATAATAGGCACTAAATAAAAATTCGAGAAAAAAAAATGAATATTCCAGGCCATTTGCATTTTCCCTTTCTCCAGTGCTCACCTGTCCCATCCTCTCTCCTTCAAGTCTACTCCCTTCTTATATTTCCTCGAGAATAAATGATTAATCTGTGAGCAATCACTATTGTCATTTTTTTTTAAGATTTTTTTTTTAAGATTTATTTATTTGTACATACAGAACTGTAGTACAGGCCAGAGGCTCAGGGGCGGTAAGAGGATTCACCAGAGACAGAGTGGGGAACAGAACAGGCAGATCCACGAAGTACACTGCTGAGGGGAGCAGTGGGCGGGTCACGCCATGTGGTCACCTCCGGGGCAAGCGGGAATCGAACTGCTTCTCAGTGCAGTATTTTAACCCGCTGCACCACCAGGGAGGGCCACTATTGTCATTTTTAAGATCTTCTCAGAAGCTTGTATAAGAGATTGGTTGAATATATTTTATGAACAAATTGATATAATGTATAATAGTAGTAAATTTATGATGAAAGAGCCTTAGGACATGTTCTCAGGTAGAAAGGAGTAAGTGTAAGTGTTGCTTTTAATTTTATTACTTCCATTTAACCTCTAACTTCAAATATTCTTTTTCTCTCCAACCTAATAATTATACTTAACTTGGAAACATTTACAAATTTCAAGTTGATACCAGGCACTTGAGAATTTACTAGCTGCAAAATACTGTGTAACTGTAGCTTATGAACTCATCCAAAATTCTGATTGATTTGTGCCTTGCTAACTATCCCTATTCATCATTCTACATTTAACTACTATGAAGTTTTATTGAGGTTGCCAAAAGACAGTGTTGATTATAAAATAAAGGAAAAAAGTATAAGTTGAGGCCCTCCCTGGTGGCGCAGTGGATTAAAGCACTGAACTAAGAAGCTTAAGCCACTTCCGCATGAGTTCGATTCCCACCTTCCCTGGAGGAGATCCACATGGTGTGGCAGACCTCTCCTGACCCACCCACTGCTCCCCTCAGCAGTGTACTTCATCGACCTGCCTGTTCTGCTCCCCACTCTGTCTCTGGTAAAACCTCTCACCCTCCCCATCTCTGGCCTGTACCCCAGTTCTGTATAAATAAATAAATAATTTTTTTTTAAAAAAATTACAAGTTGAAATATGTTGACATGTTTTTCATCTAAGATATCTCCACATAAAAAAAAAGTTGGTGTGTTGATTTGGATAACTGATGAGTGTATTTATGCTTCTGTTTATCTTTTTTCATGTGCACTATGTTTGTATTTCATAATAACAGGGGTTCAAAGAAAGAATGACTTAAATGAGAAAGAAGTATATTTCTTAATCACAAAAAAGTTTAGCTAAACTTTCCAGCACTGGTTTTTCCCTAATGGTCAGGGACCCAATTCCATCCTGTTTCCCTAGGAGCCTTCCAGTCTCAGCTCCATGTTCACATCCAGTCAGGAGGAGGCAGAATCATTCCTTTGAACAGGGTATGAACTCTTTCCAGTAAGGCCATAATGTGAAAATTGCATCTATCACTTCTGCCTGTTTTTCACTAGCCAGTATCTAGTTACATTGCTTCAAGATACATGGGCACATCATCGTTAGCTAGCTAGTGGCCTGGTGCTCAAGTAGGTATCTCTTATTGTATATGATCTCTAAGAAGGGGAGAATAAATATTGGGGGAAAACAGAGGCTCTGCCATGGTGTTTTTCTTTGTTCCTTTAATAACAGAAGATTTCTGTTCCAATCACTTAGATTGGAACTAAAGATTCAAATTGTCGTAAAGTCTTTGTAACTGAGTCACCACAGCACTAGTAGCCTGGTTTGCTACAGTCTTGATGATGTTGAACATGGACGATCACACAGCAATTCTCCCAACTTCCCTAAGATAAGGTGAAAGAGCAGAGGTGAAAGCGCATCTTGTGTCATGGCAGCACAATGGGGTTTTACTTTACAACTTGAACTCAGTAAAGAAAACGACTCTGCAAGAAACAATGCCAGGTGTTCTTCTCAATACCACTGCTCTCAACAAAACACTGATAATGGCAGAGCACAATCCCAAAGAAAACTTGACAAATGAGGATCAAAAATAAGGCATCATGTATCTCTTCCTGGAGTTGACAAGTACAAAAGAACTAACTACATTTCAGGTGATGTTCAAGAGAAATGAGACTTCTGGGGGGAAAAATCAGCATCCAAAAATCACATTTCAGAGTTTAATATAAAGTCTCATGATGTCACGGCAGACTTTTAAATATAGTGAGGTAAAAGAATGCACCAGATCCTCAAAGCCTCCTGTTCGCTGACACATGTCCTGAAGCCTTCAGGAAAGCAAAGGGGGCTGGCTGACAGACACCATCTGGGGTAGCAACAATTAGAAAGAGTTATTGGATACCACTCTTTGCAGATTCTTTGTAAATTGCTATATATACTTTATCTATAGTTTTCATTGTCCTTTAATTTAGTCATTATCAACAGCCTGCTGTGTCTTCTTATTATACAGTCACAAAGCAAAGAACCCATCCTACCAAGCATTTGACTATGGGAAATTTACTCTCCAGGTTTATTTCCACAAGTTCACAAAAATAAATGAACTTAATATTTGTTATTACAATAGAGTGTGTGTGGTCACTGAAAGGAAAAAGCATATATATATATATATATATATATATACATGATTTTATTTATACTGGTAGAAATTCACAAATGCATATAAGTTTTCTAAAATTTCTAAAAGACTTAGGGACATTGGGAAGAGAAATTTTTTTGACCTTATCACATTCTGTTCTATTATTATTATTTTACCATACATAACAAATTTGATTTTTAATTAACTAATAAAAATAATTTCTCTGGTTCCTCCCCAGTGGTTAGGATGTACCACTGCAAGCTGGCTGCAGCTGCTTCAGTGCAAGCTGGATCCCCGGTCCTCGAGGTGATCCGCTTGGCAAGTCAGACCTCTCCTGACCTGCCCACTGCTCCCCTCAGCAGTGTATTTCACAGATCAGCCTGTTCTGCCCCCACCCCACTCTGTCTCTGGTGAATCTTCTCACCGTCCCTACACCTCTGGCTTGTACCCCAATTCTATACACATAAATATCTTTAAAAAAAAATTCTCCAAGGAATTGTGATCTATAAATATCTGAATTAAGAAAACCCTCCGACCCCGAACTGGGTGTCAAGAATGGACAGCAACACATCAGCACTGTCCCCATAAAGAACTGTGACTTTACGGGATCCTTTTTCTCTCTGGTTCTGCCACATCTTCCTCAGGCACCTACAGATCCTCAGACTTAACGTTGCCTGTATTTCATTAATCATCCTTAATGTAAATCAAGTTTTCTTTCCTCCATTATAAAAAAGGAACTTCAGATACCTCATATGCTCCCACCCGGCAAACATGTAAGTCACAGAAAATGCCTCAGAAGTGTAAGGAGACCAGTGAGCCCATCCTTGGACTAAGACCCACAGGAGTCTACCTTTCTGGAATGAGCTCTGGAAGGGTAAAGTTTGCCAGTTCCTTTTCTGGCTGTACCACATCTTTGTGGCAAACCTATACAATGCATAGATTTTCCTCTATGTTTAGTTCTTTCACCTATACTATTGTTGCCACAGTTTGTCTGTCTCATTTGGATTTTGTTAATGAGTGAATGGAAAACTTTTATAAAGAACCTAAACATGGCCCTGCCTGGTGGCGCAGTGGGTTAAAGCACAGTGCTAAGAAACTAAAGCCACTTCCACATGAGTTTGAACCCCACCCGTCCTGGAGGTGACCCACATGGTGCGGCAGGCCTCTACTAACAGCCTGCTGCTCCCCTCAGCAATGTATTTCAGTAGATCTGCCTGTTCTACTCCCCACTCTGTCTCTGGTAAATCCTCTCACCTCCCCTGCACCTCTAGCCTGTATCCCAGTTCTGTATGCATAAAAAATAAATCTTAAAAAAAAAGAAAGAACCTAAACATAATCCAATGATCCTGATAGCCTCAGACAACCAGGCAAATACACTTTTTTTTCTATGAGATGATCAAGCCCTGCTCTGGGTTATGTTAGTCTATACATCTATCAATGTTGACAGGTTAGAATATATTTTATTTTCTATTGAAGTTAGAGTGAAGAGAAAACATAATTGAGACTCCTAATCATTTGCCATCATAGAACCTGGGTCAACAATTCAAGTCAATATTTATTGGAAGTCCACTGCAGAGGAGCCTCCCTTGTGGCACAGGGGTTAAGTCTCAGTGCTATGAAGCTAATGACAGCCACTGGATCATGAGTTCGATCCCTGGCCCAAGAACTAATCCACAAGTGCAGCGGACCTCTGCTATCTCTCCTGCTGCTCCCCTCAGCAGGATATTTCAGAAGATCTACCTGTTCTTTCCTCACTCTGCCTCTGGTGAATCCTCTCACTCCCTGCACCTTTGGCCTACATCCCAGTTCTTGTATGCATAAATAAATAAAATAAATCTTTTTTTAAAAGTCTACTATATAAAAAACACCAGCTGAAAAATATTTTAGTCCTTCATTTCTTAACTTCTAGAAGCTCATTTATGAAGACATGTCAAAAGAAAATATGCTTTGGGACCTCCCTGGTGGCACAGTGGGTTAAAGCACAACACTAAGAAGCTAAAGCCACTTCAGCATGAGTTTGATCACCACTCACAGAAGTGACCCACATGGCAGACAGACCTGGCCCACCCACTGCTCCCCTCAGCAGTGTACTTCATCAGCAGACCTGTTCTGCTCCCCGCTGTCTCTGGTGAATCCTCTCACCAATCCTGCACCTCTGGCCTGTACCCCAATTCTATATGAATAAATAAATAAATCTTTAAAGAAAAAAAAGGAAATATGCTTTAATAAAGAACCAAATAGTACATTTATGTAAGTGTATAAAAGGGAAAATAATTTCAATGGAGGGAACCCTCAGATCTTTTAGAAGAGATATCATTTATATAAAACTTTATTTTGAAAGAGAACTTTGAAGGAAAGAGTTCTCAAAAATCAGACTCAACTTGAGAGCAAAGATGTGTGTTGCGTTGACAATACCACACTGACAGGTGCAGAGCAAGCTGTAGGAAGAAGATGTTCCTGAAGAGCAAGATCCTGGCCATTTTATTGCTAGAATGATTATACAGCATCAGCTGTGAGGGAAAAGAGACCACAAGAAAAAGGAGGGATGAAACTAGAAAACTGCTGTCATCTATAGCATCTGGGATTGTGAGTCTGCCCTCCAGGCACTTCTTATCTGCTTGACGACTCAGTGTTGTAATTAAGATCAAGTTCTCCAGCCAGGGTTTCAATCTTATCAACAATATGTTCCACTGATCAGCTTCTGTGGTCCCTATGATACACTAGTCCTCAGACATCCTGGAAGGTCCAGTGACCTCTGGGAGTATGCACCAGTCCTCAGCCTCCAGGGCATTCCCGGTCATACCTCATGATGCATACCCTTCCCAGGGTGATCAAGCTTTCTGCTCTTGATTAATTTGAAAGACATCTTGTAAGGTTTATGACTGATTGACCAGGCAGTTTTGACCTTGTATAGGAATGCAGAAGAGGAGGTAGCAAAGTGGTGGCTGAACAGGCCACTTAGGAGTAGCAGACCCACAGATGTGGAAACAGGAAAATGCAGCATATATTTGGGGAAAATATATTCCTTTCTTTGCTAAAGCTGCCATAAGAGAATGCCATAGGCTGGGACTCTTAAACAGCACAAGTTTGTTTCTCATAGTTCCAGAGATTAGAAATCCAAGGATGAAGTAAATGGCAAGTTAAGTTTCTTCTGAAACCAAACTTCTGTTACAGGACAGGAAGAGAGTACCCCCCAGAACTCCCAAACCTGCCTGCTCTAAATAGGTCCTGCCATCTGCTGCATCAAGACAAAATATATAGTGCTTTAGTGGAAAGAAACTTCAATACAGTTAGTGTGCAATACAGAAAAGACAAAGCATATGGTTTCTAAGTCAAACACCCAAAGTGGACAAAAGTCCAATCAAATAGGATTGGCCCAAAACAAGGACTGAAAACCCTCCACAAGTCTAAAGCAGCTTCCAGCGAGGACCATAGATAAGGGTCAGAAATGGCCAGATATGTCTGAAAGGAAAAGAGCAAAATCAAAATCAAGATAAAGCTGCCATTGTTAACTTCCTTACAGGTCTCTCACCCACATGTTTCACCCAGTCCAGGACCAAAAGTCAGGCACTTTTTCTTCACCTCTCTCTGCTCCCTGTCTCCTTCTTGCTCTCCCGCCTACTTCTTCCCTTCCCCAGTCTCCTGTCTAGATTCTTCTCCCTTCTCAGATTCCCCACCTTCCTTCTGGTGGGGCAGGGAACCTGGAATCTCCCCTTTTCCTGGGACCACTGTGTTGTAATCATCCCTTTTAATTTTCATACCACCATCTCTATGGTGGCCACAGATTTTTAGGGTGCAGCCTTAGATGACAGTCTTTTTCAGGTTCTCGTCTATGAAAAAGAAACAACAATTAGTGAGCAACATTGTCCATGAATGTCCAGTATGACCATCTGGTGAGACCAACCTTGTTCTTGAAGCCTACACAGACCATGTCAAAAGTCCACTCTGAGCCTAAACGGAGTGTTCCAACAAAGCTAACTAAAATTGCTGTTTGATTATTCTGCTCTGTGACTTTATGCAAAGATAGTAAAATGGTGTGAAAATAAATTTAGCTTGCAAATTTTTGCTGTACTGTTGGATAAAATTGGGACCAAGGTGGAGAGAACTTGTTTTTAGGAACGTTAAACCAGTTTTTAAGATTTTTTTTTCTCCCTGTGATTTTAATATATAGTTGTTTGGTTTCAGCCAATGCCTCCAGATGTTTTTATTCTGGCACGGACATATAAACTATTTTCCAAGAATGGAGGACTTTTGCTTGGCACACTGGACAATATCTAGAGGCTGACTATAGTTTTTCTTCCAAACTGGAATCCTGAAAAATTACCATCAGAGGCTGTACCCCGGCATCCACTCATTTGTCCATCACCATAGAAATGGTGACAAAAAGTGAAAGTGGGAAATTGTTAGGAGGAAAAGGTATCCTGAAAAAATTGGTTCTATGAACCCCACCCTCACCTCATGCTAGACCAAAGATATCCAAGACACCAGAACGACAAATCCCATAGTGTCATGATTACCAAAGAGAGAGCTGCTGGGACCTGATGGTGAAGTTAAGTAGCCAAGTTTGGTACAAAGGCAGACATGTGGGTCTGAGGATCTCTTGGTTTTCACCAGCTTTTACTTTGCTATTGGGGTTCCAACTCAGCGGCACTGGTAGGACACATTCACCAGTTTATCTCTCTCTTCTTCCCTGAGTTATTCATTTCTTCATTTCATAAATGAACCCTTTATTAACTTTTTTGTATGTGCAACAGTTTAGTCTTGATATAATCCCGCTTAGGTGTGTGGGTGAGGACCCACAGTCAGGCAACCCATTTCATATTGGGGTTGCCCTGTAACACTTCTTGGCTTATAGATAGCTGCTTTCTCCCTGTACTTTCACTCAGCCTTCCCTCTGTATACCTTCCCCTTTCCTTGTGTAAGGGGCTATGAACAATTTCCAAGTTTCTTCTTAGAAGGACACCAGTCACATCAGACAAGCGCCCGTTCTAATGACCTATTAAAACTCCTGTTCTTCGGCCCTCCCTGGTGGCGCAGCTGGTTAAAGCACAGCACAAAGAAGCTTAAACCACTTCCGCATGAGTTCCATCCCTGCCTGCCCCGGAGGTGACCACATGGCGTGGCAGACCTCTCCTGACCCGCCCGCTGCTCCCCTCAGCAGTGTACTTCAT
>NW_004567113.1:12541658-12547148 GCF_000260355.1 Condylura cristata
TCTGCATCTCTGGCCTGTACCCCAGTTCTGTATGAATAAATAAATAAATCTTTAAAAAAAAAAAAAAAAACTCCTGTTCTTCAACAATGACATTCTGAAAGGCTGGGAGCTAGGATTCAATATATTAATTTTGGGAGGATACAATTCAGTCCCCATAAATAACAAGTAATGAGATGGAAAT
The DNA here is from genome assembly GCF_000260355.1 of Condylura cristata. Taxonomy (NCBI): domain Eukaryota; kingdom Metazoa; phylum Chordata; class Mammalia; order Eulipotyphla; family Talpidae; genus Condylura; species Condylura cristata. The sequence continues at coordinate 12,541,840 of NW_004567113.1, forward strand.
CATGCATAGGAAAGTGATTGGAGGAGGATAGATTAAAAAAAAAAAAATTCGACTTCATATGATTAACCAGGCATTATTCTAAAGCTTTATTTGTTCAAATTCATTTAATACTCAAAATAGCCCTATGAAGTAAGTGTTGTTATTGTTTCTCTCTTCAAGACATAAACTGAGGCACAACCAAGAGATACTACTCCAAGATTCCTACTTTGAACCTCTAGACTGTACTGTCTAAGATAGAAAATCATTAGCTTGTGTAGTACTTTCAAGCCATTCTGAGAAAATTGCACATAATTTCTATAAGAAATGGAAATTGGTTGGTAACTGACCAAGAAAGTAAAACAACCTTTTTTGTTGTTAATTTGAGAACTTTTTTTTAATATTTATTTATTTATGCATACAGACCTGGGGTGTAGGCAGGAGGTGCAGGGGCAGTGAGAGGATTCACCAGAGGCAGAATGGGGGGTAGAGTAGGCGGACTGACTGAAATATACTGCTAAGGGCGGAAGCGGCCAGGTCAGGGGAGGTCTGCTGAGCCATGTGGGCCACCTCCCTGGCAGGGGATCCAACTCTCACTGAAGCAGCTGCTGCCTGAACTTCAACCTGTTGCACTACTAGGGAGAGCACTTGTTTGAGAATATTAACTGCAGTATATAAAATGAGCTAAATAAAAATAAGCCAGTGCAGCAATAGATTACCTATAAAAGTTTGACTAGTGATATTAGATATGGATCATCTCATATAAAACAAGATGAAATTTTTGTAATACTTGAGCAAACCCAAAGAGTTTTAAGACAAGTTTATTACCATCATTATAGATGCATTATGAACTTTTACATTACCCCCACACTACTTTTTTATTTCCCCTATATAAGTAGTGAGAACTCATGATCTTAATAATAGTGTAAACACATTAGCCATGATACATTGAGGTGTGGTTGGCTGGTTGATTTTTTTTTTTTTTTGTCATCATCACAATTTTAATTACATCATTTCCTTCTTATATCACCACTACAAGGTGATTTTACACAAGTGGGAACTGGAGATTAAAGAGGTTAAATAACTTAATGAAAAATATGGGGTCAAAGAATAGAAATTATGTATGCTGAGGCCTGGCTAAGTAGAGTCTGAGCTCTTAAACATGTCGTAGAATTTTATAAACAGTTTTATGATTTGGCATACAGAATACTGTGTATATATAAAGTGTGCAACTTGTTAAGTTTTGACACCAACATTTGCCTATGAACCATCACCAAAATCAACATAATAAGCACATTCATCATTCTCAAATGTTTCCTCCTGAGCTTTTGTGCTTCTCCTCACCTCTTTCCAGCTCTCTCCTTAAAGAGGCAATTTGCAAACCTGCATTGTCACTATAATGAAATTTGCATTTCCTAGAACTTTATATTAATGTTATCATACAATATGTACTATATTTTGCTGGCTTCCTTGAAGCAGCATAAGACCTTTGAGATTCTATCCATATTGTTGTATGTTCATTCCTTTATGTTGCTAAGCAGTATTCCACAATTTCTTTATCCATTCACATGTTGATAGATACTTGGGTTGTTTCCCAGTTTGGGACTGCTACAAATAAAGTTGACATGAACTTGAATACAGTCTTTGTTGTACGGATGTTGTTTCCATTTCTCTTGGATAAATGCATAGGAATGAATGGCTAGGTCATATGGTAATTGTATGATTAACTTTTCAAGAAAATGCCAAACTCTTAGCCAAAATGATTGCATCATTTTACATTCTTCCTATAGACTATGAAAGTTGTTCCACATTCTCATGGTAAGTCTCTAGCTTTAGACATTGTAATAGGTAAGCAGTGGTATCTCATTACTGTTTTAATTTGCATTTCCCTAATAATGTTAACCATCTTCTCATAAACTAATTTTCCATGTATATTACTTGATGAACTATTGGTTCAAATCTTTTACCCTCTTTCATTGCATTGAGAAGAAAGATTGCCTTGTGAATATTCTTTGTATATTCTGGATATATGTTTATCAGATAGTCAATTTACAAATATTTTATCCCAATCTGCAGTGTTTTTTCATTTTCCTACGTGTTTTATGATGATAAATTTTTAATTCTGATTTCCAACTTTGAATTCCAATTTATCTTTTTTTATGGATTAGTTGTTCTTTTACCTAATGTACAGTTATATGATTTTCTTCAACTTTTTTTATAGTTTTCAGTTTTACATTTAGGTTTATGATACACTTTAAGTTAATTTTGTTACAAAGTATGTATTCAAGTCCATTGTTCTACATATGTTCCAACAATATTTGTTGAAGGGAATATCTTTTCTCCACTAAGTTGCCATTGCAATATAGAAAAAAATAGATTAGACATGTATGAATGGGTTAGTTTCTCTATTCTAGTCCACTGAATTCTTTTATTTTTTTTTCTAGTCCACTGATTTCTATTGCTATGTTCACACCAACACCAAACCTTCTTGATTAATGTGTCTTTATAATAATATTTTCAGTAAGATAGGGTAAGTTATCCAACTTTATTCTTTTACAGAATTGTTTTGGCTAGTGTGGGTCATTTATATTATTACATACAAATTTTTGTTTTGTTTTGTTTTAGAATCTACTTGTCATTTCTTACAACTTACCTACTGGGCTATTGAATGGGCTGGTGTTAAATGTATAAATAAATTTGGGGACAATAAAAACCTTAGCAACACTGCTAAATAAACAGATATCTTTCACTTTATTATATATTTTTAAACTGCCTCAGAAATGAAATATAGTTTTCAGGGTATAAGTTTTGCATCTTTCATCATATTTATGCATATATATGTAATATATTTTATGCCATGTATGTACCATTGTAAATGGTGTTGGTTTTGAAGTTCAACTCCAAAGTGTTTGTACATTAATCTTTTGCACTGGCAACTTATTCTCAGGAGTATTTAGTAAATTTCATAAGATATCACAAGAGTCATAGATTCATAAATTTCATAGGATTAAAGACATTTTCACTACTTTCCAATCTCACTACTTTGTCTTTCTTTTTCTTGCTTTGCTACAATGGTTACAAACCCTAGTATAATAGAAGTAGAAGTGGGAAAAGAAAACATCTTTATCTGATTATGATCATAAGAAGAAAATATTTAATTTTTCACCACTATTTATGATTCCAACTTATGGAAGTTCCCTTCTAATAGACAAATTAATCTAAAACAGGCCCATGAGATCTGACTGTAGGATTGGGAGTATCATACAAAAGGTGGGGAGTGAGAATGGGACAGAGAGGAGGCTCAGCAGACTATTGTGGAGGATCATGGGTACATGTATGTGTGGCAACATACATCCTAAGAAGTTCAACCTATATCTCTGTTGTAAATCAACGTTACCTCAATATAATATGATATAATTCAAAGAAAAAAAAATAAGTTCTTTTCTATTATGAGTTTTCTAAGTATTTTTTTAATGGAAAGGAACTTTAATACAATTAGTTTGCAATACAGATCTAGTATTTTTGGTCAGTAATGGATGGTGTAGTTCACTAATGTTTTGTCTGCTATTATTAATATCTTTTTTTTTCAAGTCTGTTAACATGATTATTTCTATTAACTGTTTTTTTAAACATCATTCCTACCATTTGTATCCTGGAATAAATTCCACTTGATTATAATATGTTGTCACTTTTATTTATCACTGAAATAAAATTGCTAAAATTTAATGAAGAATTTTACATTTGTTTTCATGAGGATACTGGTCTTTAGTTTTCTTTTGATTTAAATGTCTCTGGTTTAGGTATCAGAATAATGCTGGACTCTGGTAGTCAGTTGAGAATACCTCCTCTTCATTTTGTATAATTGGTATTATTTATTCTTTAACAGTCCAGAGCAATGTACCAATAAAATCACCAAGGAGTGAAATTTTCTTTGTACAAGGATTTTTGTTTATTATTAATTCAATTTCTTTAGCAAATAAAGGTATTCAGGTATTCCATTTCATCTTGAGAGAACTTTGTCAATTCATGTCTTTTAAGGAAGTTGTTCATTATATCTATGTTATTGAATCTTTTGGGAAAAGTTGTTCATCATACTATGAATATTGTTATCCTTTTAATATCTCCAGTATGTGTATGATCATCTTTCATTTCTAAACTTGGAATTGTATCTTTTCTCATTTTCCTTATCATTCTGACTGGAGATTTATCAATTTTATTTAACAACTCAAAAAAAAAAAACCTCCTTCCATTGATTGCCTCCCTATTGTTTCTGTTTTTTGCTTCATTGATTTCCACTTGGTCTCTGTGATGATTAATTTTATGTGTCAGCTTCTCTGGGATAAGCCCAAATGGCTATATCATTGCTGAGTGAGTCTATGAGAGTGTACCTGGAAGAGATCAGTATTTTAATTGGTAGATTGAGTAATGATCACCTTCATTAATGTAGGTTAGTATTAACCAATCTGCTTAGGGCCTCGGTGGAACACAAATAAAATTTCTAACTTCTCCTAGACACTGGTGTTCCTTGTTCTCAAGCCTTCAGACAGACTAGGACCAAAATCATCCACCTTCTAATTCTCAGGATTTGGGACATAAGCTGAATTATGCCACTAGTTTTGAGTCTGTTTCTCTGGAGGATCCTAACACAGACTATTATTTCCATTGATCATTTTGTTCACTGAATGTTCAAACGAATATTGTTCATACAACATTCATTTGAAAAACTAATTCAAATTAAAACTATATTTCTTGTTTCTTAAAGTGGAAGTTGAGGCATTGAGTTGAAATTTTTTATTTTCTTAAATAGACTTCTCTTACCATCAATATCCAGTTACTTCTTTCACAATGTTAGGCAAATTTTGATATGGCATGTTTTTATTTTCCTTCAGTTTAAGTCACTTTCTGATTTAAGTTATTTTTAAATGTGTTATTTGGTTTCCAAATATTTGGGGATCAAATACAATTTAAAGGACTACTTGTATATAGCACATACTTAGCCAAAAATAAATAGAAAGTTCAAAATGTAAAAGAAGAAAGAGAGAAGAGAGTAACTCTTAACATTTTAACAGGTTAACAGAATAATTCTATATGATGCAGGTTACTATAAGTCTGATATTTGGATGGTCTACAATATGTTGGAAGGGCTTGGCATATAGGAGAGGTAAGGTGAGGTGAGGAGGCATCCCAGGAAAATACACTTCACTCAACCCAGAAGAAAAAAAAAAAAGGTATTAAAACGTAAAAATAGGCCCTCCCTGGTGGCGCAGCGGGTTAAAGCACAGCACTAAGAAGCTAAAGCCACTTCTGCATGAGTTCGATCCCCGCCTGCCCCG
>NW_004567113.1:12547248-12550085 GCF_000260355.1 Condylura cristata
CCTGCACCCCAGTTCTGTATGAATAAATAAATAAATCTTAAAAAAAATATATTAAAAAAAAGTAAAAATAAAAAGATCTGTTAGAGACAGAAAATTCAGTGGCGGTTTCCGGTAGTAGGGGATAGGAAGATAGGAAAAATGAAGAGTTTTTATTTATAGATACAGTTTCAGCTTTGCAGGATGAAAACTGTTCTGTGAATGGATGGTGGTAATGGTAAAACAATAATGTGAAATTATTTAATGCCACTGATAAAGTTAAAAGTGGTTAATCTGGTAAACTTTGTTATGTATATTCTACATGTTTTTACATATAAAAGATGTATGTCATCGAAACTGAGAATCTTTTAAATACAATTCTAGGTGTAGTTCTACATTTAGATTTAATGAGTTATAAGGAAAGAAAAAAATCTTTTCTTCTACCCATCTTCGGTTCTCTGACTAGAGCCCTAAATATTAGACTGGTCAATGAAAGATTAGCAAGAAAATAACAGTTTATTAGCATGTGTATTATCTATGTACGCAGGGGCACATTCAGCCATAGCAATGCAGAGGAGTTATTAGAACTTGAGTTTAAACACCATCTCAGGCTAGTCAAGAGAAAACAGTCTTAGGACTTTCAGAAAGGGAAGGATATTCAGGAAAATCATAATGATAGGATTTTTAGTGTGTCGTGCAAATTCAAGTCAGAGCCTCTCCACTGATGAGTTGTTAAGAGATTCTGCTTTGTGTGACTGGAAAGAGACATCTCTACAAATGGAAATTTCTGCATACTTTTTGGGAGCTACTCCTACATCTCTAGTTCTCAGTGGCCTTTAGCTCAAAATAATCCATCTGACAAAGAAGCATATTGTGGGGTGGCAAAATTGGGTACCCCTTAACAGCATCAACCAGAAGAAGCAGTCAGAGAAATCAGAGAAAGTCACAGGGGTTGGGAGCAACCAGAGGCAAATTTTAGCCAAGACTTGATCAAAACACTAAACTAAAAGACTCTCCACCAGAAAAACAAATTGAGGGGGCATATCTCCTGCCTTCCTCATCCTGGGAGAATAACCTTTCTGAAAAAGACATCAATGATCTGACTGCAAAAAGAGAGTGATAGCTGGAACAGAAGTAAACATAAAGTCATTCAATTTCTGAAGTTACCACAGGCAAGTAGGTAAAATAAACTAAGGACACTAACCCAGACAAAGTGTAAGAAAAATTTCCAATGCCTGGTTATCTTGCTAGAGTTTTGGTTAGTTCATTTCTTATAACTGGTAGATCTTACTAGGCACTCTTCACCAAATCTACTCAGTGGGGGAAGATGTTTCTTCTTGGTGGTGACTGTGATATTACCACAAAAGTAAATGTACCAGGTGCTACATTTTAATCCATTTTAATCCATAATAGTTCATGTTTGTACAGTTGAATGTGCTATGGCTGTCTTATGAAATTACATATTTAATTTGAACTTAATTTAATTAAAAATAAAACTAAAGTATGCCACTCTCATTTCAGTTATTTAAATGGAATATGATGTATTAATGAAACTGCCGAGGCCACACTATTAAATGCAAAAAAAAAAAAAAAAAGATTTGTGCTATTAGAATTATACACCAATGTAATCCTTACAGTGAATCAAAAATCAGGGAATTTGCTCCACACTCCACTCTTTGATTTGGTTGGTTTCTTTCAGGCAGAGATTTCTTTAATTATGTAAAACCTATTTGAGGAACTGTTTTCTGAATCATCCCATGAGGAAAAAAGAAAACATAATATCTTTGCATCTTGAAATTGTTGAATATATTGTGTTTTTAAAGCCGCTTTTTTTTCTGTGCTTATCTTCAAGGATTTTATGCACAGCTAGACCAGAGACAGTCAGTACATCTTCAGTCCCCCACTATATCTTTCTATCCATTCCATCTTGCCTCTATCCAGGTGTTAACTCTGAAGGGATTCACAGAATACTGTTTCACGAAGGAATGGCATTATAGGATGAAAGGTTACTTTTCTTACAAAAAATGCTATTTTTTTACCTCTCGCTTATTAATACTCCCAACTCTCATCCCAAATACTATACTTGTTTTTAAATGGGGAAGTTAGTTATACATGTATACAAAGTATATGTAAGTTTTATATATGTGTATATAAATACATATACATTTTATATATTTATTTTATATTTAACTTATTTTAATTGCTACTGTTCTTTGAAAACATTATAATCCAATTTTGGCAAATTAATTACCAAATACATATTTTCAGGTTGGAATCTACATGCAAAACAATGAAACTAGATCACAACCTAGCACCATACACAAAAATCAACTCGAAGTGGATTAAAGGCCTAGACATAAGAATGGAAACCATAAAATACCTTTGGAAGCAAAGATGGGCAAAACACTACACAACATACACTTCAGTAACATCTTTGAAGGTAGAGCACCCAATGCAATAATAGTGAAAGAAAGGATAAATAGAGGTGACTACATCAAGTTAAAGAGCTTCTGTACAGCAAAAGAGACATTACAAAAAACAAACAGATATCCCATTGATTGGGAAAAAATTTTCTCACATAAAACTAGTGATAAAGGATTGATCATAAAAATATACAAAGAACTGGCCCTCCCTGGTGGCGCAGCAGGTTAAAGCACAGCACTGAGAAGTTAAAGCCACTTCTGCATGAGTTCGATCCCGGCCTCACCCGGAGGAGATCCACATGGCGTGGCAGACCTCTCCTGACCTGCCCGCTGCTCCCCTCAACAGTGTACTGCATCGATCTGCCTGTTCTGTTCCCCACTCTGTCTCTGGTGAAGCCTCTCACCGCCCCTGAGCCTCTGGCCTGTACCCCAGTTCTG
>NW_004567113.1:12550185-12552772 GCF_000260355.1 Condylura cristata
GACACTTCTCCAAAGAGGAAATGCAGATGGCCAACAAGCATTTGAAAAAATGTTCAACATCACTTGTAATAAAGGAGATGCAAATTCTAGCAACAATAAATGTTGGCAAGGATTTGGAGAAAAAGGAACTCTCCTGCACTACTAGTGAGAATGCAAACTAGTACAACCACTATGGAAAACTGTTTGGAGGTTCCTCAAACTGCTAAACATGCAGCTTCCATATGACCCAGCAATTCCACTCCTATTTATCTACCCAAAAGACACAAAACCACTGATTCAAAATGACACCTGCACTCCCATGCTTTATTAACAATTGGAAAAACATGGGAACAACCCAAATGCCCAAAAGTAGATGACTGCATGAAAAAGATGTGGTACATATACACAATAGAATATTACTCAGCAACCAAAAAAAAATAAACACGCGCCTTTTGCAGCAAAATGGATGGAGCTGGAAAAGATCATGCTTAGTGAAATAAGCCAGAAAGAAAAGGAAAAATACCAGATGGTTTCACTCATACCAGGAGTATAAAGGACCAGGAGAGAAAATAATAATAATGAACAACTGTATACCAGAGACATTTTACGGGGTTGGGGGGAGATAGGATCAAAAACGGTGGAGGGAGGGAAGTACACTGGACTGTGGTGATAGCACACGGGTGATCTGGTGATGGGAAGCCCACAGGGATTACAACTGCAATGGAAAAAGGCACAAAATGATGTAAAAATAAACTATTATATTATTAAATTAAATAAATAATTATATTATTTTAAAATAATAATATTTTCAGCTTTATCACTATAAAGAAAAGTGTACACATCAAAACTATGCAATGCAATTAATTATAAATAAACACAACAATGTATATACACACCCAGGTCAAGAAATAATTAGCAACATTTCAGAAGCTTCTTCACCCCCCTCTAATAATCACACATCTTTCTCCCAAAGGTAAGCATTATCCTAAGTCCTAACACCATGGATACAGTTTACATATGGACTTTAGAAAAACACAGTGATCCAGTATGTACCCTTTTATGCATGAATTTACTCATGTTGTAACATACAGTTAATTGGTTGTCATTGCTATATAATATTCCATTATGTGAATATATCAAAATTTTTATGTTTATCTACCATTGATAGAAATTTTGAAAATGAAATGCATAATTGAAAAAGGATTTGTGTATAAAATTGTAAGGTATGCTACATATCAAAAATACTGATAGCCCAGTAGTGAAGTTTTAAGGTATACTTTTTAAAAGAGGATACATAAAATAAAAAAACATGAAAAGATTCTCAACCTTCTCACTCATCCAGGAAATATAAATTTAAGCCATGATGATCCAAAAGGATGAAAAAAAAATAAAAAGTTGACATGATCAAGTGCTGATGACAAGATGAAACAACACAAATTCCTGTACAATCGCTTAAGAATTAACCAAAATAAACGTATTTCACTAACTCTATTGTTGTGACAGGAAGTTTGTTGCTGTTTTGTGGCAGGAACTCAATGAGGAACACAGCAGTGCAGAAGCAGGATTGCAAGGCAGGACTCTGCTACTTGAGAAGTCCTTGTACCATTTCTTGACAGCATATAGGCCAGTAAAAGCTGATCATGTGACAATGGTATGAAGAATAACATCCAAAGGATGATATAGGAGTGGGGGACAAAATTTTACAAGGGACAGGGAAAGGGACTTTGTGACCATATATGAAGAGCCATTTGCATCAGCACAGCATGATGATATCACAGGCAGAGTTATCTGAGACCACCATGGAGATAGTCACATAATCAGGTCCACATCGGCCTTGGTGTCCCCCGGCCTGCCTGCCTCATGATATGGACTAGTCTCCTAGTTAGTCAAGGAATGCTCGCTGTGATTTGCAGATAGCAAATAGTTCACAGTTGCCCATGAGAGGCCAGCTAGCAGCCAGCTCATAGGAACCCACACTATGTGTTCACTTATTCTTTTTTTAAGATTTTATTTATTTATGCATATAAGAATTGGGGTACAAGCCACAGGTGCAGGAGATGAAAGGATTTACCAGAGACAGAACAGGCTAACTGACTGAAATGCACTGCTGAAGGGAACAGCCGGGCAATAGAAGAGGTCAGCTCCCAGGCAGGGAATGTGGGTAGCTACATAGTGCTGCACGTTAACCAGCTGCACCACCAGGGAGGGCCTGTTCACTTATTTTTTTTTTTTAATTTTTTTTAAAGATTTATGTATTTGTACATACAGAACTGGGGTACAGGCCAGAGTTGTTTTAAAATATGTTTTTAGAGAAACATACTAGATGGTATCTCATGTAAAGCTATTGCTGGTCAGATCTGGACCATCAACCACAGACTACATCCAGACATCCAATAAACATGTGAGTAGATGCTTACCATTGCTTTTATTGAGGGAGTGATGGGTCAAAACCAATAAGATACAATCTCAATGGTACCTACTAAAAAGACTCTTAACAAGTGTTAGACAGCATATGAAGAAAATGGAATCCTATTACACTGTTGGTGAAACTATACACTGCTGTGGTCATTTTGGAAAGTGATGGGGATTTACCTTAAAAAAAAAAAAA
>NW_004567113.1:12554362-12570032 GCF_000260355.1 Condylura cristata
ATCGAACTCATGAGGAAGTGGCTTTAGCTTCTCAGTGCTGTGCTTTAACCTGCTGTGCCACCAGGGAGGGCCCCATGTACTTTTTAATCTTCTGAATTTTTCCCTACGATCTCGATCTCTAGATTTATGATTCTGATTCCCAAATATTTTTATTCAGTTGAGATCTCGCCTGTTAGTCTCAGACTCTTGCCTTCTCTCCACCTACTATCTACTCACTTCCTCAGTTGCTCCAACTCAACACATCTTGATTTCACTCTTCTTCCCTCAAAGCATCTACCTCCATAATGGCCACAGTACCCATGCAATTTCTGAAGCTAGAATGTTTGTCAGCCATCTTTGAATTCTCTTTTTCCTTCATCCTCAACATCTATTTAATTACCAGATCCTGAAGATTTCATTCTGCCTTACCTTCATCCTCTTTTATTAGCACCTAGCAGGACTATAAAAGCAGACTCCCTGAAGTCACCCTGAACTTCAGGCAACACCGTTATCAGCTGCTCCCAACAATTCCCACTCAAAGTGCAGTCTGGTCTATTTGACTTCCTGTTTCAATTACTAGCTGGTTCCTCATCACTATCAGTCCCTTTAGCATAACTAATCAGTCTACATTATAGAAGCAGGGAATGCTCAGACTGATAACAGTGGTTGCTTTTAAATGGAAACTTTTGCTTGGGGGAATGAAATCAGTTTCCACTGTCTATTCATCATAACTTTTAATTTGGAACCACAGCCAGAATTACCTAGTTTTTAAATGTGATTTTTGTTTAATTGAATAACCCATTGTTTTACATGCTTCTTTAGTGTCTTGGAAGCATAGAGTTTCCCCTCAGTGCTGTCTCGGTACCACACCCAACACAAAATCACCCATGATCCCCCATTACAGTCCTCTGTCTGCCAGAAGAGTCTGCATGTTTGCCATAAATGACTACACATTTACTTTTGAGCACCCCCATAGCCAAAGAAATGAGAAAAAGATGTTAGGTTAAGTTTCAAGTCCAGTAAAACAAAATCAAACTGACTCTTACGAACAAGTCAAGATTTTCCCAGTTCTAAACATCAAAAAAGGGCCCTCCCTTCAGGCTTAAGGTGTTTAGCGTCAGCACTATGAAGCTGTCCAAAATTACTGCAGCATGAGTTCTATCCCAAGCCAGGGAGCTGACCCACATGGCTCAGCAGACATCTCCTGACCTACCCACTGCTCCCCTCAGAGGTGTATTTCAGTGGACCTGCCTCTTCTGCTCCCCACTCTGTCTCTGGTGAATCCTCTCACCCCCCTCACCTCTGGCCTGTACCCCAGTTCTTGTATGCATAAATAAATAAATCTTTCAAATTGCAACTGTATTATCGTTGGCACATAATAACAATTCTACTTTAATAATACTTACAAAGAACTGCATAGCAGTAGAGTGGCCAATAATGAAACAATTCCATTCTAAGATAATTGGTTTCCCTTCTATATCAGGAATATTACAGGATACTTACTTGTCTTGCAACATGTTTGAAAGGAATAACTTCTAGGATTCTTTCACACTAAAATTCCACAAGGCAGTGTACCCTTGTATTTAGAAATTGCCACTCAGCACATCTCAATGAGTTAGGAGCTATTGTTTATATAAATGAAGAACAATTCTTACCTTGTTCATAAGGCTTCCCTGTATTTCAGGAAATTCCATAATAGAGTTAGAGGTGTTATTAGCACTGGGTATAGTAAGCCTAAAGCTGAATTTGTCACTGGTGAGGGCACAGGAACCCCAAACCCCAGTTGCATCTCTAGCAGTTATCCCACTCCACACATACTTAATAAGGTTAAGTAATTCTTCAATAGCAATACCACCATACTTTACTCTAGGTTTTCTTTACATCAGACAAGGAGAAAGTATCTCAGCCTAGGTCTGCACCAACCCACAATAAAAATCAGAGGGATGACCCCTCTTTCGAACACACAGATACATGGGCATGCAAACACACTTCAACATTGCTATTTTTTTTACTTCTTTGTGAAAGGTATTCCTTGCATTGTAAAGTTCTTTGGGAGTAACATCATTTTACTTACAAGCTTTAGAAAATTCAATAATTTAAGTGCATTTTCCCTTTTTTTTTTTATTGAAATACCATTGTTTTACATCTTTGAAATTCCTTCATTTAAAAGGGAAAAAAAGAAGGAAGGGTGAGAAGGAGGAAAAGAGAGGAGAAGGAAACGACAAGAACTCATGGACCTGGCAGAAGACAAGAGGAAGAGGAGATAAATACCCACCCACCCACCTACAAACACATCCACCCCTTCCAGGACAAAGCCTGGCACTGGTTCTGCCAAGATGCACTGCATTGTACTGTTGCCTAAAAAGTAAGTACCACTCTTCCTAGCCTGTGGTTGAGGAAAACAGGAGAAAGAAAAAGGTTGGGAACCGTCTGGCTGGGAGTATATGCAAACTAAATCAAATGTATTGTTCAAAATTTACAGTGGGTCATCTCTTCTTTTTTCTTATTTCTTTTCAATATCGAATGAAGGGCTGACCAGCAAGGTCAAACTCCCCTTATTAATGAGGCATTGCTGGGGCTCTGTCTCATTAGGGCACTCAGAACTGTGCATTTACTGCAATTTGCAGCACTTAATAGAGAAAGGTCAGAGCAGGTCACGTTCAATTTCCACTTGGCAGAGGGAGGAAAAATGGAAGCAATTCATTTGCACAAATTTGAATAATTCTTCTCAGTCTCCTTTTCTTTATCTACGTATGGATAATTCCTGCATCTTACCTCACTCACAATCATTTCAGAACTGCCAGGGGCCGGATTTCTATGAAGGCTGTAATGGAGCTGACAGATTCTATGAATCCAGGTGTCAAAATAAAGCCTCTGGTTCTTCCCCCGCCCCCCTTTTCACAACAGGGAATAGGAGCTGCCTCTAGTGAGCTCTTAAACTTATCATAAATGTATCAAGATTGCTGTGGGCCATGAAACAGCTGTAGACAATTAATCTTTCCACAATTCTTCGGCATAAGAATTGCTTTCCCCGCAAAGTAACATCTGCCGCGCCGAGGTGATTATTCACGGCCGAGGGGCGCCACCGTAGTTTTATGCATAGAGCCATCAGTGGCAATGAAGCAAAATTTATAGTTTTCCCTGGTTCAGTAAAAATAACATTTCAGCTGCATTAAAACATCATCCATCAGCATTGTCCCAGAGCCCAGAGCCCCATCTCATCCAAAGAAATTAAAAAGTATTCATTTTAATGCTAACTTCTGAAGCTTGCAATGACATTATTGCTTTTTGGGGCGGGGGAGCAGGGTGAGGTAGAGGGTGGGAGTAATATCACAGAGGAAGATGGAGGAAAAGGTTATTCAGTACAGTGAAGCTGAGTATTAAATGTGCTACTAGATAGTAATGATATCCCAATTACTGAACTGCTGGTTCTTATTTATTCATAACCCCTGAATGCTTAATCAAAAATCCTTGAATCAAATTGAATAACTAAAGAGGGAAAGTTATTTTACAGAAGCAATATAACTCCTTTGTACCAAGGGAAAGATATAAAATGGATCCCAGCGCAATAACTGCCTTTTCTAATGCAGTGTGCATTTTATTTCTTTAAAATAGTTACCTAAACCTTTGTCTGAAGGAGTAAAATTTGCCTCGGGAAAATAAATGGGCATTTGCTTTTGAACGTACCTCAGCATTATGTCAAGTTTAAGGCTTGTTCTCAAAAAGTGAAAAGCCTCCTAGTATTCTGGAGCTTATTAAATTACCACTTGCAGAAGTGGGCGTTGGCCTCTTGACTATAATAATACAAAGGAAGAGAAAGAAGGGGTCTCTGGAGTCAGGTGGCCTACCCAGGCCTTTAAACATAGTGCCAAACTCCAAAAACACCAGCTTGTAAATAAAATATAAATATTGGGGCATTTCCACACTCAAGCGCAACACAGTCCATTGAGCCATCCTTACATGATTTATGTTTTAAATGTTCAAATAATGAGTCCACACAGTCAACATTTATCTAGCACTGTGGGCCAAGTCCAGGGCTTTATGCCGGGAGTACATGGCCCCGAAGTCCTACAGTCAAACAGCTTACAGCCCAGAAGGAAACCACATAAACAAATGTGGGTACCACTTGCTGTTTTAAAGTTCAGTTACATCTCTTTGCTTCCCCAGAACACCTCCTACCCCGCCTACAGCTACTCCTCTTCAGTACCTGTTTTCACTAACCAAAATAAGACTGAAGAGGAGTAGCTCTTTTATAACAAAGCAAAAAGCAGAAGTGGCCTCTAGGATGTGTTTTTCAAGGCCTTTCCTTCTAGAAGTAGCTAGACCCTGAGCATTGAGTGGCATCACTCAGCTCCTTCCCCAGAAACTACTTCATAGAAACCAGATATTTATCAAGTCACAACTGTTTTTCTGTATGCCAGAAATGTTACTTTGGGGTTGGTTATCGTGGGTGCTGGGAAATGCTCAAAATTTTTCTTATATCAATTCTCTACTTTTAAAATCCATTATGTATAACTATTCAAATAGGACCCTCTCTGGTGGCACAACGGGTAAGGACACAGCACTGTATGATGGCACAGACGCTGCAGTGTGAGTTCGATCCTGTCCCGGAGGTGATCCACGTGGCGTGACAGCCCTCTCCTGACCAGTTGCTGCTCCCCTCAGCAGTATACTTTGTCAATCTGTCTGTGCTGCTCCCCACCTGTCTCTGGTGAAAGCCTTTCACCGCCCCTGCGCCTCTGGGTGGTACCCCAATTCTGTATGCATAAATAAATAACTCTTTTTAAAAAAATAAATAACTATACAAATAGACTGCTAGGTAGACATCTGAATATTTATCTTCAATTTTCATCACATGATCTTTCCATGATTCCTTTGATTAATGCCATTTTGGCTTATGAAGTGTTCTTTGGAATGTTCTACCTTCAGAGAGCAGGGAAAATCTATTTTTAAAGTATAGGTGAGAAGCAATATAATAAAGCATTAAGTGGTGATATGGTTGCATAGAAAATACAATTGTTCCGCCAGGGAGAGCGGAATTAAAAAAGGCATTGATTCAATACCATTTAGAAAAATAGAGGGTATTTGAGTATCTACTACTTAAGTTTGGTAGATATCATCTGGCAATTGTGTCATCATACCCAAACGCTGTCATTCAAGGTCATAAACAAACTGACTTAGAAAATCACCAAAAAGAAAAGAAAGCTGAGAGGTAATGAACTGGAAAGTGAGAGCCGGCTCCATGCTGAAACATCAGTGTGCAGCCTCCAAGTGAGGCTTTATAAGGTGCAATGCTCTAGAAAGGGTCTTTTAAAATCAATGTTTGTCCTTGGCATGTTTTCATCCAAAAGTGAAAGCTAATCATTTTTTGCTCATTGGAGATTCTCCTAATTTCACAGTCAATGAAACACAGATTTCACTGCAAGCCAAAAGTTGAATTTCACAAAGGTCAAAGGGAAAGTTCAAGTTACTGCGTCAGTGAATTTCAAACCACAGAATGAGCTGTGCTGATGTGTCACAGCAGAATAATCTCCACATGGGAGCGATCCCTGCCTGACAGGTAGCCTTCGGGAGAAGGCATGCTGGGATATGGTCACAGAATCGCAACTTGGTCCTTCTTGGCTTTTATTGTTCCAGTTTCACAATATTAATACTTAGGAATTTTTGGAAGACTATGTGAGCTTCTGAGGAAACCTTTTAAATCTCTTCAATAAATGTTTAGTCAAACTTTTATAAAGCATGACAATGTCAAGACCTACTGCAGTAGTGAGGTATGAAGAGGCAGAGATTGCCAAGCTACTGGGGCTGGGTGCTGCCCCGGCACTCTACAGACCCTCGGAGCTGTCTTCTGACTCTGAGGACACCCTGCCAGTTATGCCCGACTACAATGCCTGACCACTGCTGCCCACGTCAGACCACCTGCCTGTACTATCTTGTGCCTCTCTTTATATAAAGGTCTTATGTCTCTCAAAAAAAAAAAAGTTTACGTGGGCCCTCCCTGACTGCACAACGGGTTAAAGCGCAGCACTACGAAGCTATCCCGAGCCACTTCAGCAGGAGTTCGATCTCCACTTGGAGCTGACCCACGTGGCGCAGCAGACCTCTCCTGTCTATCTGCTGCTTCCCTCAGCAGTGTACTTTATCAATCTGCCTGTTCTGCTCCCCACTCTGTCTCTGGTGAATTCTTTTACCGCCCCTGCCTATACTCCAGTTCTGCATGATCAATAAATAAATCTTTTTTTTTTTTAATTTAAGTAAGACATTTGAGTTGATTCCATGTCTTTCCTATTGTAAATAAACATGGGGGTGCAGGTGTCTTTTTGAATCAGTGTTTTTGTGTCTTTTGCCTAAGAGTGGGATTGCTAGATCATATGGAAGCTCCATTTTTAGCAGTTTGAGAAACATGGTACATATACACCATGGAAAATTACCCAGTGATCAAAAAAGATAAACACATGCCTTCTGAAGCAACTAGGATGGAACTGGAAGGGATCATGCTTAGTGAAATAAGTCAGAAAGAAAAAGAAAAATACCGGATGGTTTCCCTCATAGCAGGAGCATAAAGGAACAGGGGAGGAAATTATAATAATAATACTGAACAACTATATACCAGAGACATTTTACGGGGGTAGAGTGGGGAATGGGATCAAAAATGGGAAGGGGGTACTATGGTGATGGCACACGGGTGAATTGGTGACGGGAAGCCCACAGAGATTACAACTGAGATGGAAAACGGCACAAACTGATGCAAAAATAAACTATTATAATTAAAAAAAATACATAATGAAAAAGAATTGTTTAATATAATAGTTTACGTCTATATATGTATCAATAAATATATATTTACATATTCTCCATACAACAAACTAATATATAAAATTGTGAAAAGCCATAATATACATCTCTAAAGAAATAGACTGCTAGTAGACATCTGAATATTTATGTTCAATTGTTTTCATGTGATCTTTCAAAAATGTATGTCTCTTCTCCCTTTGCTGAAGACACTCTAGAAGGAAAACGACTCTGTAAGGATACAGGGCTTTCAACCAAAAGTTCACAATACGGCCCTCCCTGGTGGCACAGCGGGTTAAAGCACAGCACAAAGAGGCTTAAGCCACTTCCGCATGAGTTCGCTCTCTGTCTGCCCCGGAGGTGACCACATGGCGTGGCAGACCTCTCCTGACCTGCCCGCTGCTCCCCTCAGCAGAGTACTTCATCAATCTGCCTGTTCTGTTCCCCACTCTGTCTCTGGTGAAGACCGCCATCTCTGGCCTGTACCCCAGTTCTGTACAAATAAATAAATAAATCTTTTAAAAAAAAAGTTCACAATACAATAAAAAAAATTCCAATATAACAGAGAAGTTGACTGAATAAGGAGGATTCAAGAGGATGACAAACTATAAAGTTCCACTTCCAAAAATCAAGGAGATGTAATAAAAATATGGGGACTGTAATCAATAATTTAGAATTGCAAATTTGAAAATTGCTAAAGAAAATAGTAAATACACTTATGGTGATGATCATTTCACAATACATACAATGCCAAGTTATGATGTTATTCACCTACAAGTAAAATATTTCAATTTTTTAAAAGTAAGTATACACTAATAGTTTTAGCATTATAACTTCATGTACAAAGGAAAAGACTAAAAAAAGACAAAGTCCAAAAGGGATTTTCCTATGTTATACAAAGTTATAGGAATATTAATCTGTAAATTGAAATCCAGAATGGATTGGTGATGAAAAGAATCCTGTAGACAAAAATGACCATTTTAAGCTGTGTTTATTGTCACAAGAACAAAGAACATCACTCTAACTCCCTCGTGGAGTCAGAACCAGTTAAGACCTATATTAATTTGTCTGCTTTCTGTGGGACATGGCTTTCCTTCTGGAGTGGAAAGCACCAAGGAATTAAAACTCAAAAAAGTCAGAGGGCACGAAAGACATGCCAAGTAGTTTTTAAAAGATTTAATTTGGGGCACTCAAAATAATCATACTCCAGAGTACTGAAAAGGATATAGAGTGACCTGTATCCACAGTCAAAATCTTGAGAAATCACAGAAAAATTCGCCAAAGACTAGGTGTGAGAAAATGGTTATATTTTCAAGAGAAATGAAAAGTGAATTCAAGAAACATTTAATATTGAATGTCAGGTCATTTTAGAGGGTTTGTGAAAGTTCCACTTTCATTTTCCAAAACAAAAATGGGGTTCACTTAGATAAACAACATTAACCTCATTTCCTCTGGGATTACTAGACTGAGAAGCAGGATACCAGAGGTTTACTCTTCCTTATTTCAACAGACAATTTTTTTAAATGTCGTCTATCTTTGTAGAAGTCTGAGGTGAATGAACCAGAATATGCAGGATCCACAGCTGTTGAACAGTGTTAAGTAACAGAAGAAATCCTGAGGAAACTGTTACACCAGAACACAGGGACAAGGCTGTGTGTGCAATATTATCTTCTTGGAAGAAGACCTCACTCTCAGATTGCAAGTGACCCAGACTTGAGAGGGGGAACCAACAGGGCACCAAGCTGCCTGCCAAGTCCAGTATCCAATCAGTTGCAACCCACAAATCAACCTCAAGCTAAATAGCACAGGCCTAACAAAATTTTCATTTAACTTTGAACAAACAAAGCTCTAGACTAAGTCATAGCCAATTTAATAATGTATTGTTAATAAAGAAACAAGCAAAAAGAGATTTTAAAAAATGCTGTCCAGGCTATATGATTAGATATTCTAGAAACATACAAAAGAGTCAAAATACTATTTCTTCTGGGAATTTGTTAAAAGTGGTAATACAAATGAAATTACAGAAGTTGAATATGTTTATCTAGAAGAACTGTGAAAGTAAAGATTTAAATATTTTAAATCTCATGAATAATGTGAAAGAACTAAAAAATTTTAAAACTAGGAAAAAATAAAAAGAAATGACAGGGTCTACATAATTTAAATCCAGTAAATTTTAACCAAGAGATTTTTTTTTTTTTAAAGATTTATTTGTGCATACAGAACTGGGGTACAGGCCAGAGGCTCAGGGGCGGTGAGAGGCTTCACCAGAGACAGAATGGGGAACAGAACAGGCAGATCGATGAAGAACACTGCTGAGGGGAGCAGCGGGCGGGTCAGGAGAGGTCTGCCACACCATGTGGTCACCTCCGGGGCAGGCGGGAATTGAACTCATGCGGAAGCGGCTTTAGATTCTCAGTGCTGTGCTTTAACCCGCTGAGCCACCAGGGAGGGCCCAAGAGATTTTTTTAAAGGACTGAATTGGTAAAATTGATGCTGTTCCCTAATAGTAATAAAATCCCAATTAAAATCTCAACAGCTGGGCCCTCCCTGGTGGTGCAGGGGGTTAAAGCCCAGCTCTAAAAAGCTTAAGCCACTTCCGCATGAGTTCGATTCCTGCCTGCCCCGGAGGAGATCCACATGGCGTGGCAGACCTCTCCTGATCCGCCCGCTGCTCCCCTCAGCAGTGCACTTCGTTGATCTGCCTGTTCTAAACCCCCCCCCGCCCCCGCTGTGTCTGTGGTGAATCCTCTCACCCTCCACATCTCTGGCCTGTACCCCAGTTCTGTATGAATAAATAAATAAATGTAACAAAAAAAAATCTCAACAGCTTATTTGGAACTTATAAAAGTCTAAATTAATCTGAAATAATGAATAAGGGAAGGCACATTTTAAAAATTGATATCATATATGAAGAATTATACCATAAGACACTGAAACAATTATAAAGCTGTAATATATAAACTAGTATGGTACTTATTTGAGAATTGTTAGATCAAGCAATTGATCTAAAATTTTTCCTCAGAAAGACCCAACAAAGTCATATCTATACCCAAAGAAAAATTGTAGAAGTCAATAATTAAATGGATCAAGTCATAAGAAGTTAGAGAAAATGTACGTAAGTATCTATCTAATTTTCTATGAGAAAAGTAAGGAAAGAAATAAAAGAAAATGCAAAGGAAAAGATAGTTGAAATAACATAAAACATGCTTTATGTATTTTTAATATAAAATTAGAAAGAATTTTAATAAAAAACAAATTAAAAATAAACAAGAAACTGAGAAAAATATTTGGAGAACATAGTACAAATAGTACTATGCAAGACATAGTACTACTAGGACATAGTAATAGGACTAATAGGACATTGTAAATTTGTCCACAACAAATTTATTTAAAAAATTAAGATCTTAGGAAATGAGCAAATATAATAAATAATTTATAGAAGAAATAAAATTATATAACAAGTATTTAAAAAACAAATTTTGCAAATACCAAAAATAATTAAAACACCATTTTGCCTGATCATTTATTATTTTAAAATAAGAAACTAATAGTTATAAAAACACAGAGCAATGAGTCATTCCATATACTACTGTTGAAAATGTAAATTGTTGCAGTGTTTAAAACAAAATAAATCTGGCAATATAAATCAAAAGCCTGGAATATGTTCTTGCCCTTTGACCCAATAATTCTACTTCAGGGATAAAACCTAAGAAAATAATCCAAATTAAAAAGGTTAATAATGTAATGCTTGAAACACAAAAATATTGTTTAATAGCATTTTAATATATACGTATATGGTATACGTATATAAATAAATCTTCTTTAAAAATAATACAGCATATAAGGCCCTCTCACAATAGGCTAAAACACAGCATTAACAACAGGTTAAAACACAACATTATGAAGCCATCATAGCCACTGCAACATGAGTTCAATCCCCAGCCAGGGAGGTGACCCACATGACGCAGCAGACCTCTCTGGACCTGCCCGCTGCTCCCCTCAGCATTGTATTTCAGTCAATCTGTCTGTTCTGCTCCCCACTCTGTTTCAGGTGAATCCTCTCATTCCCTGCACCTCTGGCCTGTACTCCGATCCTGTATGTGTAAATAAATAAATCTTTAAATAATAATAATCCAGCATATAAACATATAAGAGGAATGTCAAATACACAAGGAATAGTAGTTAAATGAGAATCTAAGTGTATTGATGAATATGATTTATGGACTGAATTGTGTTCCCCCACAAAGTTGTATGCTGAAGCCCTAATTTAATACCCCAGTACTTCAAAATGTGCTATATTTGGAGATAGGGCTTGTAAAGAAATTAGTAAAAAGTGATGCCACTATGTTGGGCTTTACTACAGTCTGACTAGTGTCTTTAAAAGCAGTCACTGGACCCACAAAAACAGCTCACCAGAGGGATGAATCACAGAGGGATGACCAAGTTTAGAAGGGAAAAGCAGGTGGGCTGTAAAAAGACCAGGAGAGAGGTCTAGGAAAAGCCAGCCCTGTGGGTGCTTTGGTGAGACTTCCACCTTCCAAAGCTGAGAAAATACAGTTCTGTTAATTACAGTTGGTCTTGGAAGCCCTAGCAATCTAATATCAGAAGGGAAAAGAAGAATGTACATTTGCATAAACATTAAGATCTCTACTGTTTAAAGTTTTCCTTAGACAAAAGACTGAAAGGAAATCTGATGATGGTTGTCGCCTGAACAGTAGAATTATAAGTCACTGTTTTGTTCTTCTTTAACTTTTTTCTAATTTTCAAATGTTTCACAATGAATGTACCTTGCTTCTGAAATAAAAGGGAAAGTATTATATGAGTGAAAAGCAATTATATAAATAAATACAGAACTGGAAATTTTGACCCAATAGAAAAATTCTGCACCACACATAAAATTAATGAATCTTGAAGACATTACGCTCAATTCAAGAAGACAGTATAATATGATAGATATTTTGTGATTCCACTCATAAGATATCTAAAGTAATCCAACACAGGAATAGAATGTAAAACAGAGCTTACCTTGGACTAGAAAAGGGGGAAATGGCAAGTCATTTAATAGGTGCCAAGTTTCACTTTTGCAAGATGAAAAAATTGTAGAGATTTGTTGCACAAAATTGTGACTATATCTAACATAACTAAACTATACAATTAAAAATGGTAAATTTAATGTGTGTTTTTTACCATAATTAAATGTTAGAGTACTAAAATAAGACATAACCACCACAGTTAACCAAAAGCTCAATATAAGTCAACATTTTGACATAATTATTAAAAAGCTTACATTCTGTTTTTTGATATTTTTATCAAAGGAATAAATCCACATGGATACACTGTCAAATAATACTTAAGGGTTTATAATTAAAAGTCAACTTCACTCCATCCTAGTCTTCATCACACTCCTTATTCTTTTTGTCATTATAAGATTTTATACCCTTTTTATCCTTTTTTTTAATGGAAGTAATACGGGAAAAATTGATAGCATGCAATTTGCTATCAGAACTAGCCATCCAATTCCATCTTAAATTGTCCTCAAAAGTGCATCATCCCAGCAAAGTGATACTAGTATGTCTCTTAAAAGAATGACTTCATTCTACACCAGCTTTCAAGCTTTAGTTGTTGCATTCTATTGGATATGAGATCCCTTGTATGTGGAAAGAAATCATAGCCCTCTGGATTACTAAAAACAATTCGCCCAAAACCACATGAGTTAGTGAAAAAGCAAAGACACCACCAGTCTTGGTTCTGTGACCCCCTGGTCCAAAACCATTATCAGTGACTGCACAAGAAGAGAGGGAAGCAAACTGAGTTTCTTTTCACTCTTGGCAAAGGTGTTGGTACTAGTCACTTATTCTCTCTATGAGTTTCAGGTAATAGCATGAGCTAAAGAAACAATGTTGTTTAAAAAAAAAAAAAAGATTTATTTATTTATGCATACAGAACTCAGATACAGGCCAGAGGAGCAGGGGTGATGAGAGGATTCACCTGAGATAGAGTGGGGAACAGAACAGACAGATGGGCAAAGTACACTACTGAGGGGAGTGGTGGGAGAGACAGGAGAGGTCTGCTGCACCATATGAATCACCCCCCAGGTGGGGGATCGAATTCAGAACTGAAGCATTGTCCCCTGCCCATTCACCTTACACCTGAGTCATACTGTCTCCCTACAGACCTGTGCTGTCATCTCTGAGGAATCCTTGAATGCTCTCACCAATCTTGTAGGAAATGGAGGGCTAGGGGTTTCTTTTCCATAGAAAAATGCAGAGTGGCTAGTTTCTCTCTTTCCTCCCCCCCACACCCACTTCAAACTCATCCATCAGATCTCAGGAAAGTACAATACAGGAAACAACGAAAATAAAAGCATTTATATTAAATTCCTTGTGGGTGAACTTTGCAGATAAAGCAGAACAATCTGATTTTAGCAAGTTAAATGGTTTGCAAATCACAATGTGCTGCACCCTTCAGATGCATCCTTATGTAAAATAAATCACCTAGTATTATCATAACAGTATTTGGGAAATTTGCAAGTGCAGTCAAGTGAGAGGGGTTTGCTTCAGAAAACTTGCCTACATATTTACATCTGTATGAATTTATACCAGGGGTTTCCAGCCATTTGAGAAAAGACAAGTAATTTTTCATTTGCTTAAAGTCATAATAGGTTGATCAGAATATTGAGACAAGGGACAGAGAAACTAGAATGTGAAGGTAGGGAAGGAAAGAAGAAAGGATACCAGATACCATCAGTGAGGCCCTAAGAACACAGAATTAGAAACAAGGACAGAAAGGAGATGGCTTCCCACTACTAGATCTCTACCATTCCTTCATGGAAATTATAGCAAGTTTAATGGAAAGGTCATAGGATAGCATAAGACTATACAATATTCTGGTCTCACTGATCTCTTGATTGCAAGCCATATAGGTTATGTATATTTGCATGCATTATATAATTGCATGTTTCTAAATATAAACCCTTGCATGCATATACTAATGTTGATAAAGGTTGGACTCATAAATAAACAAAAACTGAGGTCTCCCTAATGGCCTCAAGGTGGAGTCACCTTGTAACAGGGTGTAACTCACCACCACAGTTAACAGGGTGGTCCCCAGGAGGAGGGGAGTTTCCAGGTTCTGTGCCCCACCCAAAGGACAGTAAAACTCAGCAGGGAGGAGAAGCTAGAGGAGACTGGAGAAAAAGGAAGCAGAATGGGGGGCAAGGACGCCCAAAGGAGGCACATGGAGCAGAGACATGAAGAGGCAGCACTTGCTTCTTGGTCATGGACTGCGTGAAACATATGTGGGTGAGAGACCCGTAGGGAGCTTAAAAAATGGCAGATTTTATCTTGATCTGATTTTGCTCTTTCCCTCCCAGACTTGTCTAGCTGTTTCTGATCCTTTTCTATGGGTCCTCGCTGAAAGGCGTGTTAGATTTGTGGCAGGCTTTCAGGATTGCATTGGGCCAACCATGTTTGGCTGGACATCTACCCACCAGGGGATGGGTAATTTCAGGTGCTTGATTTGGAAACTATATTCCTTGTCTTTTCTGTATTGCACATTAATTGCATTAAAGTTCTTTTTCATTGAAGGTTTTATATGTTTTGTCCTGATGTGGCAGGTGGAAGAACCTATTTAGAGCAGGCAAATTTGGGGGTTCTGAGGTGCCCCTCTTCCTGTCCGGTAACACTATTACTAGTATATATTTAAATACAACTGGACAGGGCTGGAACTTCAAATTGTGTTTAAGAGATAAACACAAAGCATAGTGTACAGTGATTGAATCTACAATTCAATCAGTACAAGTTAAAGTAACACGTGGGTGTTTGGATCTGTGGCTCCAAACTAACTCCTTTTTTTAATCAAGATAAAATCTGCCATTTTTTAAGCTCCCTACGGCTCTCTCACCCACATCTGTTTCACGCAGTCCATGACTAAGAAGCAAGCGCTGCCTCTTCATGCCTCTGTTCCATGTGCCTCCTCCAGGCGTCCTTGCCTCCCTTCCTGCTTCCTTTTTCTCCAGTCTCCTCCAGCTTTTAGTTTCACACCCCTTATCGGTTCAAATAAATGAAAGTAATACTTACTATAAAAATCCTTTGCCCAATACCAATCACACTACTCTGTCTATACCTAGAAAGATCATCTTACCAAACAGATCATCTTACCAAACATCATCAAAAATTTTAAGGGAATTTTTTTATTAGCTGTGAAGTAAATTTAAAAAAAATAGAGAATTTTTAACTCTATCATTTTGATAACAATAACCACCAGTTAGTAAATATTTCTTTCTAAAATGAAAACTGTGCATTAAAGATAGTTCCATTCCAACAACTTGGGCATAAGCCTTACTGTAGAAAATTTAGTAATCTCACCTTTATTTTAAAAGACAGTGTGTGTATTGCTGACTTTAAAATACAATGATCGCACATGAAAAACTCCCCCATTGCTGATAAGACAGAAGTTGATTTATTTTACTTATACATGTAACTGAAAAATGCAGCATATTGCAATTTGCAAATCATTTAATATCTACCAAGTTCAGATTGCTCTACGCCTACTGCAAAGTTTAATCAGATAGTATATATTAGAGAAAAATTATTCACTAGGTTTTTTATGCCACGTTTTCTTAAAGCCTAGTGGGAAGAGTATAACATATATTTAAAAAACAAAATAGAACCTGAAAAATTAAGTTAATTGAGATGGTTTTTGGTTTTTAGACAGAGCATAATTTTTCAAGGTTAAATTCATCCTGCAAGACAAAGAGGCTTCCAAAGGCTATGAGTTCTGTATCTGGTGAGGAGTTTGAAGTCACTCGACTCCATCCTTGTATTTTCTTGAAATGGGACAGGTGGAACTTAGGAGGCAGAGCAGACTCTTGGGACAGACTTTAAAAAACAAAGCTGGG
>NW_004567113.1:12572162-12584211 GCF_000260355.1 Condylura cristata
ACGGGTGAAGACCCACAGACAGGCAACCCAATTCACATTGGGGTGCCCTGTAACATAACCACAGTAATAATGGTGACTTGCAGAAGAAACTAGAACCATCTCCCTTTGCGTTTCACAGGTGACTTACCTGTGAGGAGGAGCCACAGGCCCATCTGCTATTCCACGCTGAAAAGTTGGCCAGAAGGTGAACCATCTCTAGGTCATCCTAACACATCAACACAATGCAGATGTTCTTCAAAGGGCAATGCTTCTGTGTGCCCACATGCCAACTCTCACCATATGCTTCTGCTGGTCAGCCCTAACCCAGAACCAGAGTGAAGGGAATTTTGGCAGATATGGTTCCAACCTAACTAAATTGAAACAGTACAAAACCAACCCTATAGAAAATTATCTCTTGAGAGAAAGAGTATCAAAGAATTTGCAGGCAGACTTTTTAAAACTACCGCACAGTAGCTTTACTGAAAATGGACCTAACTAATGTCCACTTTCTTACCTCTCCATATTTTCTTATGTAGCAAAGTCCCTTTCCATTTTGCCCTGCCCAGAACTCTGAAATCTACAACAACCTTTACCAAGTCTCTTTTTTGTTTTGTTTTGTTTATTGATTCAGATAGAGTACTAGCCTTTTAATCTCCACTGGATAATGCATCAGTACAATGTCTTTGTTTTTACATCTAAAGGCTTCCCTACCTCTTTTTGAATGAGAGAATTAATTTAATTCAATCAAAGCAAATCTTTGAATTTATTTACCAAATATGTGTTAATATGTTTCAGTGCCAATTCTGCTCTGTATGAAATATTCAGATAAACATCACTGTGATATTATATGGAAAAACTATAAATTAGTGATAGCTATATTTTCTCTGGTTTTCCCTCTTTCCCTGATATGCATCTGATAATAATGAACCACATCACTAAGTCACTGGTGATGTGACTTTTTGTGCAGATAAAGTAAATCATTTGGAGTTCCAAGTCCCAAAACAGATGAAAAAAATTGCTTTTGGTGCATGATTCCAGTGCATTTAGCGCAAAAGATAGGTTTCTGTAATCAAAAGTCTAGCTATGCATCATCTCACAACCTTGAATATTCCACTAAGAACAAATGTGCTTTCATCTTCCAACAGCAAGAGAGAAGAAATGGAGCAATGAAGTTTGGAGCAATGAAGAAGCAAATTTAAATCATTGTGTTCATCTCTACCATTATAAATTACACCATCTTCTACATACATGAAGAAGTTTATTGTAATTTAACTTCATTATAGAAGATATTTCATGTTAAATGTTGAAGTCTTAAATATAAAGGACTCAAAATAGCTTTTTCATACACAAGAAAACATTATCTTTATCTTTATCTGATTTTTGAAAATTGGAGGCACAAATTGTTCCGAGTGTAACACTCTCAGTCTCTTTTCTGGCCTGTAAAGTCAACAGTTATGGTGCTAAAGTTTAATCAATCCCATAAAATGTTACTCAGAAAGTGACCTGGTGTTATGCCTGAAGTATATCTCCTACATTAAAAAGCACTTTCAATGCAGCCAGAATGGTGTTATTGAAAGAGATAACTAATAGGTATCAGGAGGAGAAAGGGGTAAAGAAAGAGGGGAAGAAAAGTCAAATGGGAGAGAAGGCCACGAAAATCCCATTTTCAAGCATTTCCCTAAGGAGATTTGGTTGCATAGATGAATGCACAGGTTGAATGATAAAGGTCTTTTATATTATTTCAAGTAAAACGCCCCATGAATTTCACAGTGAAACCAGACACAGTGTTTCTTCTGGTACAAACTAGAGATGCCAACATATGAAGCAGAAATGTCCAATCAGAAATTATAAATATTGGTGGTCAATTTGGAAATTTCAAACTGCTCATGCCCATTATTTGGATTTTTTAACAAATAGACTTTCAGTATTCATTCCACACTCTTTCAATATATGTGTATACAATCTTTGCTTCATTTATATTAGTACATGTGCATATGAATTTAAAATGTGTTCAGAGTCTTTCAAACTCTGAAGGAAATATCAGTCATAAAATAAAAAGTAACTCCATTCCCCCTACTTCCAATTCTTCCCACAAGAGGGAACTGCAACAGTTAGATGTTTATCCTTCTAGACATTTGGACATTTGTCTATGTTTGAAAACTATATGTAACTAGTATGTCTTCCTCTATCCCTGGATAGAAATTCAAGAAGGCCCCTTGTCTTTTCAAGTCTCTCATAGGTAAAAGTCAAACCTGTAGTCACTAATCCCCTAACAAAGACTCTGATCCATATTAATTATGTCTAAGCAAGGTCCTTATCAAAAATTCACTCTTGATACAGAGTCTCTCTTGAAGACTAAAGGAGGCTGTCTATACTTGTACCAAATAGGACCACTGTATTTGGGAAAGACACTATGACTGATTTCTTCTATCTTTCCGCACCTCACACTTTTATTGATTTCTCTAGGTTGCACTTTCTGAACCCTCAAAGGTTATTGTGTCAGGGAAAGGGAGGACACCTCTTAATTATTTATTACTATAAGCTGACTTTGGGCTTCTGGGTCATCAGGAATCTAAACTGGTCACCCTTCCACCAATATTGTTGTGATTCATCAGTAGCTCCTTGGGTGTTGGTAAATTCATCTCTCCGCCTACTGGTTGTGACTTCCTTCTCAGCCCCATTTGTAACTGCATTTTCTCTCTGTTATAGTCTGACTGTTCCTCCAAGTGCTGTTCTTGAATAGTATCTGAGAATAACCACATCAGTACTCACTGTTCTCTATCTGGCTGTCCATTCATCCATCTATCCATCCATCCATCTCTCTCTCTCATGTAAGGTCCACACTCAGTTCAGGGAACACACACCTATGTCTTCTACCTATTACTCCAGATCAGAGAGCAGCCACTGGAACTGCCAGCAACCATTTCCCACCCTTGCCATTTCTCAAACAGAAGTCAGACCCCAGTCTACCATGCCCTCAACGGCTGGACACACATATCACATTTTCCAAATGTCCCACTGAAACCCCCCTCACTACCTCAAGGTGAAAGATAGGTACCCTAAAGTCTCCATTTTAGGGGAGAGAGGTACTCAACCATCAACAGTTCTCCTCAAATACTTTCTTCATAAATCTACCTTCAATTTTCATTCTCCCGAACATGTTATATCTTTTAGGAATAAAGGGTTTACAAATCATCCATTTAATTTTCAGTCTATTTTTCAAGTCTTACAGGATCGTTAGACTATCCTGAATCTAATTTCCAGCACATTAGAGTCCTGATTGAAGCTTCTATTTTAACATTATTTATATACTAACATGGACATGTAGGTATACATCACCTATATAAGATTATTTGTTATATTTATTCCAATGTTACTAAATATTTAGGAAACAGAAATTCTATTCATTTGAAAATTCTTGTCATTTAAACAGATGCTAACATATAAAATAGTGTAAATATTAAAGTTGTTGGGTACAAATAAGGTGACTTCTTATATGTGTTTTCGTCTCAAGTTGAATATAAACTGGGAAAACCCAGTTGTTTCAGAATAGACATTAAACAGTTTCCAATTAATACAAGGTTTTCCCTACCATTCTTTTGAAAACTCTTCAAATGCCTTTTCTTTGATATGAAAAGACAGCAACAAAGTGCAGATTCTGAGACTAATCTACTCCGAAGATACCCCGCCTCAAATTTCAAAATGTTATGTAAGAAAAGGGAGGGGGGGAAGCCTAACTTTTTTTAAAAATTTCTCTATTACTCCATTTTTCATCATGGGAGATAATCATGACTTTTCTCTAGATAAATAAACCAATTCTGAGTTTTCCAACTTCTTACAATGTGCTCAGTCACTGTCTTTAATACAAAAGACTAACAACTTGCCTCCTACAGCCCCAGAAACAGAAGGGATAGTAAGTAACCTACATAATTTTCTGCAAAAGGATGTTTTAAGGCATCCTAAAGGAAACATTCTCCAACAGAGTCTGCTTGGTTATGTGTTCAATAACCATATGTTCATTTCTATGTGGATAATGCACAGCATAATAGATACCTGCAATGATTCGACGAGAAGGCAATTATTGACTCAAGGGGGTTTTACTGATTAGACTCTGAATGGCTCAAACATGACCAGAACTCCAATTGGGCATTATTAAAAGTTTGCTTGGATTCTTGGGTATTTGTTATTTTGTGCCTAACTAGCTTCTAAAAGGTGCATACTACCTCCCATGTTCAATGTCATTTTACATTTTGAATAAAGCTCACTAAACTTGCTCCTTGTTGAAAACTTTTCACACATGAAATCTTTAATTCAAGATAAATCCTCTGAGACATTTGCAGGGCAGTAAATATGAGTCTAATAAATGGAAAAATGAAAAAGCAGTCCTAGCATGCAGATAAAGAGAACCTGAAAAGTGAAATGGGAAAATACATTTCTAGACAATTCCCTTATCCTAGAAAGTAAAAAAGTGGAGGGGAGTAATCAGCAATAATAATCTCATCAATTGCTATAGAAACTCCCAGCTTATTTGACTCTCATAACAGCTTGTGCACTGGGTGGGGGAAGGGGATCACTCATCATAGATATGATTACTGAGATTTACAGAAGGTATGTGAACCCTATGGACATATAATTACTAATATTCATTCATCATATATTAAAGTGCCAGACATCTAGAATTAGAATAGTGTGATAAAATAGAGCAGTCCAGTGGATGAAATGCTCAGGGAAGGAAATCGTCTTTCTACGACGGACTTCCAAGTTATTGATAATAGAAATCATTCCATTTTTTAAAAATCTATATTTTGTAAAGATTTATTTATTTATGCATACAAAACTGGGGTACAGGCCAGAGGTGCAGGGACAATGAGAGACAGAGTGGGAAGCAGAACAGGCCAACTGATGAAGTACACTGCTGGGGGGAGCAGCAGGTTGGTCAGGTGAGGTGACCATGTGGGTCACCTCTGGGATGGGGATCGAACTCATGTTAAAATGGCTTTAGTTTCTTAGTGCTGTGCTTTAACCCGCTGTGCCACCAGGGAGGGCCCTAAAAATCTACATTTTTAATTAACAGTTATTTATATTCTGGATAAATATGTCAAAATGATTACCAATCAAATTATTTGTTCATTTATATACACATAAAACTACACACAATTTTATCCCAATCTACCTAAAATAAAACTAGAATGTTGTTCTAAAATGAGTTTCTGAGAAACAACTGAAACATCTGTAGCTTTAGTCCTATTCTCACAAGTTATTCACAAAAGAGAGACGTTTCTTGGAGGAAGTGCCATTGATTCTTCTTTGTTGTTTGAACTGCTAAAGGGTGAAATTTGTGCACTGAAACTCACTACAAAGTCAAAGAAACACACAGAAAAATATATCTACCTGCCATAAAGTTAAAGAGGAAGTGAAAGGTTGCATATTCAAGAAAAGTGTTGAACCTGGTCTATCTTTCCAGGCAATACAATACATACAATCTCAAAAAATTCACCAGAAATTAATTCAGTAGAATCCTTAAATTACTGAGACATTTTACAATGTTAAACTTGCTGAACAAAATGGAAAAATAATCACAGTAATATAAAGAGTCACAAAATTTATTTATAAAATTAACTTCCTTTCCACCGATGACCTCTTATATAACCTCCCCATATGCATCATGTTTGAGATGTTGTTGTGTTCTATGTAGTAATTATTAACCATTATTTCAGTCAAACATTATAATTATTGTTATGAGTTTCTGATTTAACTTATAAAAAAAGTATGGCCAAAAGCAAAAAATTCAATATTTCTATTAACATAGACAACTTTATGGGGAAGTTAATATGTAATTTCTGCTACACTTTCTGGAGTAGTGACAATGTGTTTTTCTTTTGAACATGTTAGAGATCAAGAATTTTAGAAATCAGAGTTTGTAAAATTACCACAAATTAAATATATTTTTCCAAACCATATCTATTACTATATACTTAAAATTATACACTGAAAAATTACATATTGAAAGTGTTCAAGGTAGATACCACATCTAAATTATCAAAATTTAAATGTTTAGCCACCAAAAATATGTATTCTTGATGCTCTTTGGTAAGCAAGAAATATAAAAAGCACAATGCATTCTCTTGGTCAATTCAGAAGACACAGAAAATTATATGACATTTATCTGTTCATCTAATCAGCTATTAAATATTTGGTACACTTATGTAACAGGTTCTGTCAAGTACTTGAAAATTAAAGACCAATTCCTTCCCTAACCAATAGAGAAACTTTCCAACCAATAGAGAAAGGAAAACTTATAATTAAATAAGTACTAAATTGAGAAAAAGAAAGTTCACAAAAAACTGATTAGGCAATAGATAGAACCAAAAAGCAAAAGATAAAATGGCAATATCAATCTCATATATTAATGATCAAATGGATCATTAACTGTAAATGGACTCACCAACTAAAAAACAAAGAGTGACTAGATGTATTAAAATCCAAGACTCAAATATATGTTGCTTACAAGGGTCCAATTAAGTTATAAAGACAAACATACATTTAAAATAAAGAAGTAGAAATATCACTGTAGGTCAATGGAAAATTTTAAGAGTCAGGAACCACTATGCTTAGATAAAATAGACTTCCAGAAAGAAAAGGTAACAAGAAACAAAGATGGACATTATATAATGATAAATGGATCAGTACAGCAAGAAGACATAATAATTATTAATATATATTTACTCAATATAGCAAGATAGAAATAAGAAAGCAAATATTAACACACCCAAAAGGAGATGTTGAAAAGAAAAAAAACATAAGTAGTAGGGGTTTTTTTTATATATATTTATTTATTTATGCATGTAGAACTGGGGTACAGACCAGAGGTTCAGGGGCAATGAGAGGATTCACCAGAGACAGAGTGGGAAGCAGAACAAACCGACTGATGAAGTACACTGCTGAAGGGAGCAGTGGGAGGGTCAGGAGAGGTGTGCCACACCATCTGGGTCATCTCTGGGGTGGGGATTGAACTCATGCTAAAGTGGCTTTAGCTTCTTAGTGCTGTGCTTTAACCCACTGCACCACCAGGGAGGGTGCTAGTAGGGGACTTTTAACACAGCACTGACCAGCTCATCCAAATAGACAATCAACAAGGAGAAATGGCCTTAAATGATAAATTAAATAAACTTAATAGATATTCACAAAGCACACTACTCCAAAACAATAGAAAACACATTCCTTGCAAGTGATCATGCAACCGTCTCAAAAACAGACCACATGTTGGTACACACAAGTATCGATAAATTTTCCAATTGTGGGCCCTCCCTGGTGGCGCAGCAGGTTAAAGCACAACACTAAGAAGCTAAAGACACTTCCATATGAGTTTGATACCCGTCTGCCCCAGAGGTGACCACATGGCGAGGCAGACCCCTCCTGACCCGCCCGCTGCTCCCCTAAGCAGTGTACTTCGTGGATCTGCCTGTTCTGCTCCCCACTCTGCCTCTGGTGAATCCTCTCGCTGCCCTGCACCTCTGGCCTGTACCCCAGTTCTGTATGTACAAATAAATAAACCTTTTTAAAAAAAATTTCCAATTACAATGGCATGAAACAAGAAAGCAACCAAGATGACAAAGGAAAACCAAAAGTTTGTGGAGAATAAATAGCATGCTACTGACAACCATTGAGTCAAAGTTTAAATTAAAAAATCCCTGAAGACAGTGAAAATGAAAATATGAGTTATCAGGCCTATGGGATAAAGCAAAGTAATACTAAATGGGAAGTTATGGCAACACAGTTCTACCTCAGGAAAAAAGAAGGAAGAAATCTAAGTTTACACTTAAAGGCAAGAGAAAAAGAACTGTGAAACCAATGTAATCAAAAGGAAGAACATAATAAAAGTTAGAGCATAAATTAATGAACGACAGATCAAAAAGACAATTCAAGAGATCAATGAAAGCAAGAGCTGGTCCTTTGAAAGGCTTAACAAAATGGACAGATGTTTTGCCAGACACAAAAAAACTGAGGAAACACAAATAAAATAATGTCCCATGTGCCCTTGAGGAAAATGTTTAAGCTACAGTTTATCTATGACATAATAATCTTCAGATCAACTCTCAAGCCTATCTGATTTAGGTTTTCATTTAAGGTTTACAATTGCTTCCTTATTTATGCTCTTTCTTTTTTGGGCTGTCAAAGGCTATTAAGTGGAGAATTAAAATGCACTTGTGTTGTAGTTTTTTGAGATGAGTTTGCTTCCCAGGAGAGGTTCTGCGCAACACGGAGACGTCAGTTATATTTAAAGAACCAGCTTATTAAGGAAAGGGACAGAAAAGAGAAGGACACTTGCATAGGCACAAGCAGGAAGGAAGAGCCGCCCCAAAAGGGACAGGCTTGCTTAGAGGCCTTCATGGCTGCAAGCGGGTGGCCTGAGGAAAGCAGCCCCTGCTGAGGCAGGTCAGTGGAGAGAAGCCCCCACATGGAGCAGGTCACCAGCAGGCAGAAGTCTGCTGCCCTGCGGAGAGAGAGTGGGTGGGAAAGAAGCACCTGAATAGTCTGGGCCAGGGCAGAGGATGGCTGTCCCATGCCAGTGCAGAGACTGCTCTCATATAGTACTTTTCTTTTTGTGAGAGGCTCATTCCTTTATGGGGTTGCTGATTTTGTGGTAACTAGGTTGAATCAGACCTGAGATTCCACAATGGAGCCAATCTCTATATCTTTACCCCAAGTCTGTGCTGACACTCCCTACAGCAGCCTGATACCTGCTTGGGCCTTATGCCTGTGATAAGGAACTAAGGATCTTGATTTCTGTAGCTGGGTTTATCTTCATATTAATCCCGTCTACTCCCACCTCTTTGTGTGAGTCAGAGTTTAATTTTGTGATGCCTCCTTTAGACTTTCTATCCTTTCCTCCATCATTTGTATTACTGTATTATTCTTGCTTTCTCTCTCTAATTCGGTAAGTAATTGCTTTATATATCTTTGTTTTCCATCATTTAGTGCATATATATTCATATGTGTTAGTTCCCCTTATTGTGTTAGGTCTTTAATCATAATACAATGTCAATCTTTTTCTCTAGCTAATTACTTTTCTTAACTGAAAATCTATTTTATTTAAGCATAAGCATCTCTCACCTTTATTTGATTACCATTTGCTTATAGGATAGTCTTCCAGCCTTTAACTTTAAGCCTATTCTTCTCTTTAATAGTAAGATTAGTTTTCTCTAAATAACAAAAGACTGGACTTTCATTACTATATGGAACCACTCTATACCTTGAAATTGATGAGTTCAAGCCTTAGTATGTAAACCATTTGCATTTCAACTAGGAAGAAAATTCAGAAACTAACATCAATTTCACATTCTGACCCTGAATCATAGTAAACAGTAAGTCAAAAAAGATAATCCCCTCTTGGGTAGTTAACAAAACTTTGCCTACAGATTGGCCAGTTGGCTTTATATATAAAGTCACACCTGTTTTCTTAAATATGTCCTATGGCTGTATTCAAGACACAAAGACAAGTCAAGTAGTTTTGACTAAGATTATATGGCCTGCAGTCTAAAATATTTATTTTCTTAACTTTTAGGAAAATTTTGTCAAACTCTTTCCTAAATTATAAAATGAATTACTGAGGGGGTCCATTTTAAAAAAAATTAAAAACTCCAATAGGAACTTTGACAGGGTATGATATCCATTTTTTGCCTTGTTTCCATATTTTGAATAATTTTTCTCAACAAGAAAGTAAAGGTTGGCTGCCCTCCCTGGTGGCACAGAAATTAAAGCACAGCACTACAAAGCTGGCCACAGCCGCTTCAGCACTAGTTCAATCCCTGGCCAGGGAGGTGACCCACATAGTTCAGCAGACCTCGCCTGTTGTGCCCGCTGCTTCCCTCAGCAGTGTACTTCATCAATCTTCCTGTTGTGCTCTCCACTCTGTCTCTGGTGAATCCTTTCACCACCCCTGCACCTCTGGCTTGTACCCCTGTTCTGTATGTATAAATAAATAAATCTTAAAAAAGAAAATAAATGTTGTAGAGATGTCACCGAGATGACAACAAAGGAGTTTCCTTGCTTTAATCCTAACAGGAACAGCTAAAAGTTCACTCTAATGGAACACCCTGAAAGTGCCCCGGCTTGGTGTGAAACTGAGCCATACATAACCTTGGACTTCAGAGACAGGCACTGGGAAGACACTGAGGATGTTAACATTTTATTGACTAGAACATAGGTTCATAGTAGGCCTGGAGGTTGCAGTCTGGAGCTGGGGACACAGAGAGCAGGACTGCCAACTCAGCCAGAGATCTCAGGCAACGGAAAGCAAAAATGATATGTGTACATATGATTGAGAGAATGAAAACCCAAATGGAGCAGCTGGAATACCCCGTTCAGTCTGGGTTCCTAAAAGCAATTGCCACTACATTCCCCCTCCCTGGGCTGATACTGACCCTATGGGGTACACTGATACAATCCCAAATATGAAAATCCACACAAGAGAGCTATCAGTGGTGCCACAATCAAAAGACAACCACCTTTCCCCACCAGCACACACCAGAAATAGCTGAATCCCTCCAGGCTTTTCACCCACTTTATGACTCAGCAATTGCAAAAAAGATCTGAGCAGCTAAAGAAGTCAGCAAAGACCAAAATCTCACATCAACCAAGCAAAAGAACAGTACCACTTTTAGGAAAAGTAAAATATTTATTTTTTAGAATAACTCTAAATTATTGCTACAAACATTAAAAGAAATTAGGATAGCGAAGTGGGGATATTAAAAAAATATAACACATGGCAACTCAAGACCTCATGGGAGTATGGCATCATGAGGCAAGACCAGCGCTCCAGAATCCAAGCACATACACAGTCCAAACAGGTATAATACAAAGCCCAAAGAGATAGAAGAAAAATCAGAAAGGCAAGTTAAAGTGATGCAAGAGAACTGAGAAAATTTAATCAAAGAGATACAACGAAATTCAGAAAAGCAAATAAGTGAGCTAAGAAATAAAATCAATGAACAGAAGTTAGAAATTGAAGTTCTAAATAAGAAAATGAGAAAGATTCAGAATGTTAAGGGCTAAATTAATGAATCAAGAACTCAAAATGCTTTGGAAGCCCAAGAGAATAATGGAGAATCAAATCAGTAATCTCAGACAGTAATTGACAAAGAAACTAGGTGGCACTAAATAAGGCACTAAAAAAAAAAAAAAAATGAAGCACTTTATGAGCTATCTGACTCTATTAGGAAAGGCAACAGAAGGATAATGGATATCCCAAAAGGCAAAGAGAGACAGTGGTGGGAAGAGAGCTTATTAAAGGAAATAATAGAGGAAAACATAATAAATATGTTGTAGGAACTAAATGTATAAGTCTATGAAGCCAGAAGAACACCTGGATATCTATATAATGATCCCTATATCATGCCACATGATAGTAAAACTAACAAAAGTTCTAGATAGGGTTTCAGTCAAAAATGCCATCAGAAAATGTTCCTCATTTTGCCCCCAGGAGACTAACCTGAAAGCTATCAGCACTGGCTCTGTAGAGAGCCTTATGACTTTGGGGCAAAACTGGAACACTGCTTGAATTCAGGACCAGCATAGAACACACCAGAAGAGACACTGAAGAGATTCATGCTTCCTTAGATAAGACGTAGGTAAAGAGAAATGCCTGGAGGTTGTCATCAGTCAGTAGAGTCATTACCACCTGGCCAACAGCTCTGGGGAGAAGAGAGTTCAGTGGTGTGGAGGAACACAACACTGACTGAGGGGAGACACATGTGAAGGAGTTCAGGTGCCTGCAGTGGGTCAGCTGCCCAAGGATAGTACACTGGTCTATTCCCCTTCACCACCCCTCAGGATCCGTACTACCCCTGTGGAACTCAGAGACCAAATGCACGCAGTCTATGGAGACTTGTGTGTAGAACCCCAGAGAAGAGGGACATCAGCAGAGTCACCGGCATATGTCAGTCCCCTTCTCTAACTTCCATCAATGTCTAGACTTCTCCAGGCCCTCCTCTGCTCTGCGACTCAGCAACTGAAAGATCAGGTCTTGGCGCTACAAACACCTAGAAAGGTCAAACATTTTTTTTTTTTT
>NW_004567113.1:12585236-12605861 GCF_000260355.1 Condylura cristata
CTTGATATAGTCCCATCTATTTATCTTTGCCTTCACTATTGTGGCGTTGGGTGCTCTGTCTTTAAAGATGTCGCTAAAGTGTATGTCGTGAAGTGTTGAAAGGTCAAACATTTTTAATCATATAAATCTAGGGAAAGTATTTTTCTTTTAATCTCCCTGGAAAACTAGTACTTCAATCTCCAAGTTACCACTACACTTTTTTCAAACTAGGGAAATCAAGAGCAGCAAAATGGGCAGATGGAACACTACAACACATGCCACCTTGACACCTCAAGAAATAGGTCATCAGGAGAGATAAAACTGATACAGGGCAGCAAGGGGCACTAAAAACTGGTGAAGGACCCTGCCTAAAGTTCTTCACCAGTGCACAGAATTGCAAGACTATTTAGACTCAGGCAATAACAACAATGGAATTTATTTAACAAACCAAGAAAAAGCAGAGTTACTGAAGGCAAAAATGGCCACTAACCTCACCTTACCTGAAGCAGTGTCCAGTGTTTTTAGTCCTAAACACAAGCAGTTAAAATAGAGTCTCGGGCCCTCCCTGGTGGCACAGCAGGTTAAAGCACAGCACTAAGACGCTAAAGCCACTTCCACATGAGTTTGAACCCCGTCCCAGAGGTGATCCACAAGGCATGGCAGACCTCTCCGGACCTGTCCACTGCTCCCCTCAGCAGTGTACTTCGTCAGTTGGCCTGTTCTGCTCCCCACTCTGTCTTTGGTGAAGTCTCTCACCGCCCCTGCTCCTCTGGCCTGTACCCCAGTTCTGTATGCATAAATAAATAAATCTCAAAACAAAAAAAAATAAAAAAATAGATTTCCCTGCCACTGAGGACACCATGCTGCTCTCCTGAACAACAGGCCACGTGTCCAAGGTGGCATCTTTCTGTCAGGGGGGACACTCAGCAGCCAGACTCTAGGCCAGGTTCCAACTCACAAAGACAGCAGAAGACACAACAGGAGATGCTGCATGAGCTGCCGAGATGCCCCAGCCCAGCACCACGCAAGTGACACTCAACTCAGCAGCAACAGCAGTCAAATGACCTGACAAACAGCCAAGCTCACTACAGCTCTGCTCAGGGTCTTCTCTGTCAGGCCGCAACACCAGCAAAACCCGGAACAGTTTCAGTAGCGCTCTAGGCTATTTGCAAAAAACTTCAAACTTTTCTCTCTGAGGTTGGCTGGTAAAAGCCTCCACTGCGCCCCCATCTGCCATCACTTACATTTTTCTGTCACTCCACCCCACTCTTGAGCATTTTTCCTGGGATGATCTCCGCACCAGCCAACCTCCAGCACCACTTGTAACAGTCTATGCTTCAGGCTTGGGTTACAAAATGTCCACTGTGGATAGATTTTAAGGTGTGTACAGGAGAGTAACAGGAGGGAAATATGGATAAGAGAGACACTGCAGAGATTCCAACATACTAAACCAAGAAGACTAAATTTATCCTTGAGAAAAGAGAGAGGGAAAACAGGTTTCTAAACAATAGGTAGAGTACTGTAACTAATTCACATTTAGGATGATTATTCTGGAAAATACTAGAATGCGCTGTGAATGAATTATTGATAGGCTGTCCCATTAACAAATGGTCTAAAAGACCCAAGAAAAACATTTCCAAATGTGGTTGATCATGAGAATGACTTGGAGAGGCCTTTTTGATTCTAGAACTTTTAAGCATCACCCAAGACCAAATAAGTAAAAAAACGAACAAGAGTGGACTTGGGGCGTCTTATATGTGTTTGCATATGGAGGGGGGAGGGAGAGTGTATGTATCTGTTACTCTCCAGATGATTCTGAAAATGAGCCTGATTTGGGAACCAGTGATCTTCAAAAAGACCCAATAATAGCCTAATCAAAATAGTTTCCAAGAAGATAATAAGAGGCTGAATTAAAGACACAATTCTAAATTAGAGCTAGACTTTATAGGGTGTAAAGTTGATAAGGATTCTCTTGTGTAAGTCCCAGGAGTCAGAGAAGATTCCTAAATTATCCCTTTTATCACCTAAACTGAGAGCTACCAAAGATTTACATTTACATACCAGAAGAAACATTACCTGCCCTAGCTAACACTACTCTCCCCACACTGTAGTCCTTTCTCCTGCTTCTACCCTCCAAATCCAAGTTCAGGGCTAGAAAAAAGCTCAAATCTTATCATTGAAATTTCTCTATTGCTATTAACACTTATTTTTTCAAGTCTATCAACTAAAACAAAATGACTCGGAATGAACGTATTGTGCCCAGTAAATTTACCTCTCACTCTTCCTGACCTGTTTTCCTGATCACAGACTCATTTGACTATTCCAAACAGACAAATCTATTTTCTTCCTTTGGCAGGCAGATGAGCAAGGTGGGATGGAAGTTATATTAAGAAAAAAGTAAGTGTACCGTAGTGCATACTTGAAAGCCTTTCTGTGATAAAAGGACGGAACTTAGCCCAGGAAAGTCACAGTGTCAAGCTTAAATGCTTCCCTTCCCTGTGTGCTTTAAGGGGAAAAACACATAAGCTGGAAAGCTGGTCAGGCAATTATATTACTGACAGGGAGTTTTATGAGACAATATCAGAGGGGAAGTGCAATGAGGCTATGTCAAACCACAGACTGCACAAAAGGAAAATATATATGTGGGATCATAGAAAGCGGGACAAATAAAGTTGGCAATGAAGAGGGCATTAGTTTAATTGCATAACCTTTCCTTTCAACTGCATCTGTAATTGGAGCAAAATGTGCCTTCCTGGCTCCTCAAAGCACCTGGTGCTTAATGGGAGAACAAGGACCCTGGAGGCAATGGCAGAAAGGAGTGGGAGCTGATCGCCCAGGGTGAAGTCGGACTAGTCAGTAAGGGGTGAGATCAAGTGTATAACCCCTCAAATGATGTATTTCAGCCTTCCGCCCAGTCCCAAATGGCAGATGGCAAAGCTCTGACCCCAAAAGAAAACAATTTGCACTGTTCACACTAGTGGGAGAATTCATGGAAGGATGGCTACTTTTGCTTCATGCTCTGCAGGCACCATTAGAGATCACTGAGAATAAACGGATGGGAAAAGAAAAGTTGGGTACTTTGGTTGGAGAGAGCCTTGGAGGAGTGCCTGAAGGCTGTGCATTCTAATTCTGCTCTGTTGTCAACTTCCTGCCTTTAGAGAATACACTTGAGAGCTCCAATATTCTCTGAAAGAGGTGGTGCTGCACCTTTTCGATATTATTATTGATGTGAAACCTGAATTGTATTCCCAATTCCAAAGTGGCCTATCACATCGGTTTTCCCAAGAGTAGAAAATTAAAATGCTCCTATGTCTAATTATACTAAGAAAAAAAAATGGTATGTTTTAATTTAATCTTAAAAAAAGACACATTTTTCCCAAAATAATGAAGCATGAAATGAAATGGCAAAGCTCTGAAGAAACATTAAGTATTATTCAAATACAAGTCTTCAACATTATTGTTACTAAGCAAAAGAAAAGGGTTTTCTTCTTTTTTATTTTTTCTTTATTATATATATTTCTCCATCATTTTTCATTTTTGTACAATGTATGCTTTCTCATCTCGGATAGAGTCCCTGTGAAATTCCCACCACCAGTTCTTACCAGTGCGCCATTACCACACTCCCTTGTGCTCTCCTTATCAGCTTTGATCCTACTCCCACTGCAGAATGTCTCTGGTTTATAGTTGCCTGTTGATTTTGTTATATGTTTTATTATAATTACTTTTTAAAAGTTTTTCAGTGTTAAGTCCTAAAAGTGTAACAGGTACAGGTTTAAGGACTCCGCCCCCACTCCAGATGCTGGAACTCCAAATCCCATCAGTACCAAGAAGAAGCACACCGGGAAGTGAGGGCGGAGCTGAGCAGCCAGGTTGGGATAAAACCGGACATGTGGGCTCTGGGGAGACCTGGTGGTTCACAGCTGATCATTTTGGCTCTCAATCAGTTTTCAGCGTGCCGGTAGAGTCCAAGTCAGCAGAACTGGTGGGACATCCTAGTTAACCTGTGTTTCTCTCCCTCTTTCCCTGGGTTATTCCTTTACCTTTCTCCTTATAAATAAATCCATTATTTAACCTTTTGAGTGTGTCCATAATACGATTGAATCGTAAGCGCACAGACAGGCAACCCAATTCACATTGGGATGCCTTGTAACAAAAGTACCTGCTTCCCCTGTCCTCGAACTAAGCCTTGACTTAATTCCACATTCAACTATCAAGTACCTTTCTTGCACCTGGCATTAGCTGGCTCTAGGAAAATGTGTATAGTAAGGTACAAAAAGTCAAATGCTGTATGATCCATTTACAGAAGTTAGACTAAGCCAGTGCATAGCAACAGTATGGAGAATGGAGGTTTCTAGGGTTGAAGGAAGGGTATAGTTAATGGGTACAGTCTCTGTTCTAAGTGATACCAAGGTTTGGAGGTGGATAGTGGTGATGTAACAGGGTGGTCCCCAGGAAAAGGGAAAATCCCAGGTTCCCTGCCCCACCCAGGAGGGTGGAGCTGAGCAGAGAAAAAAGAGAAGAAATCTGAGATAAAGAAGGCAGCAGGATGGAGAACCAGAAGGAGACCTGAGGAAGCCACATGGAGCAGAGAGCTTGTGGTGAAGAAACCATGCTTGTTTCCTGACGCTGGACTGGTTAAGGCAGATGTGGGTGAGATACCTGTAGGGAGGTGACTTATAGTGATTTTGATTTTACTCTTTTCCTCCCAAATTTGTCTGGCCATTTCTGACCCTTTTCCAAGGGTCCTGACCAGAAGGTGCTTTAGTCTAGTGGCGGGCTTTCAGGCCTTGCTTTGGGCCAACCCCTTTTCAAAGGACTTTTGCCAGTGAGGGGATAGGTAGATTCAGGTGTTTGATTTAGACATTACATTCTTTGTCTTCTGTATTGCATACTCACTGTATTGAAGTCCCTTTTCATTAAAGTTTTATATGTTTTGTCTTGATGCAGTGGATGGCAGAACCAATTTGAAGCAGGCAGGTTTGGGGGTTCAGTGGTGCCTCTCTCCCTGTCCTGTAACAGTAACAGTTACACAGAGTAAATGTGCTTAATGTCACTAAATTGTACTCATCAAAATGGTACATTTCATGTGCAGTTTTTACCATAGATTTGGTTTTTTTACAAACTCTAACAAACAAAAAAAGAATTGAACTGGACCTGTTCTTTTTTCCTCCTAGTAAGAAAACTGCTGACATAAACCCTGTTGCTTTCTGCTCCCCAGGAAGTTTTCTCAAGGTTCTTTATCATCCTACGTTCTGACACTAAGAACCTACTCAATTCAGGGTTACTTGCAGAATATTGAGTATTATCAAACTTTCATTATCTTGGATGTTCACTGAAGCTCTCTCCTCACAGCTGAGTAAATATTCCTCCAACAGGAAGCCTGACAGATGAATTGTCTTGGCCCAGAGATGTATTTTCACATCAGAACTCAGACAAGTGTGACAGTTTCCTCCTCTAAGCTCCTCTTTTGAATAGTTTAGCATGACTCAGGGCTTTACCACCTTCCCTCACCTTGAGGATATTCTTTTCTGAGATAATTTTCCATTAAT
This sequence comes from Condylura cristata, assembly GCF_000260355.1. Lineage (NCBI taxonomy): Eukaryota > Metazoa > Chordata > Mammalia > Eulipotyphla > Talpidae > Condylura > Condylura cristata. The sequence goes on from NW_004567113.1 coordinate 12,590,765, forward strand.
AGAGACCATTTCCTGGAAATTAAGGGGGCTTACCTTAGAAAATCTAAGTAATACTTGGGAAATCTGAATTCTGATTCCAATTCTGTTTCTGCTTAACCATAAGACCAAAGCCTTACTAACTTCAATTCCTCTCCATGTAAAAAGAGAGATTATAACACCTCCTAAGAACTTGACCATAATTTAACTCAACTCCAAAAGGAATATATTATAAAAACGATTTAAACAGACAAAAATTATTTTGATACTTTAGGAATTAAATCACTCTGGTTGGGATCCAAGACTGACCCAGTTTACGATATATTCTACTGAAAGTGAGTAGTGTGGTAGTCAAGTTGTTGAATTTAGGACACATTCGGCATAGTAGTAACTGATGTGTATGTCATGTTGCTTTAAGTGTATAACCAAGGCATCATTTCATATGTCAGCCTCACAATTCACGTAAATCTCATATTCATTTGCTTATCGCATCCACTAATTTGTTGTTTTTTATTTTTATTTATTTTATTTTTGGCTTAGAAAGACTGGGGTGTAGGCCAGAAAGGCAGGGAGTGAGAGGATTCACCAGAGACAGAGTGGGGGGGCAGAACAGAGAGGTTGACTGAAATACACTGCTAAGGGGAGCAGCGGATAAGACAAGAGAGGTCTGCTGCCCCATATGTAGGTCAGCTCCAGGCCATGATAGAACTAAGGCCTTAGTGGTAATGGCACTATAACTTAATCCTCAGGCCAACAGAGAAGCCCCTTATATTTTTTTATTCTATGAATTTCAGGTGTACAACCTAACACTTGAAATTTTATTTATAGCAAAATGATTGCAATAAGGCCACTTAACAGAAGTTACAATAAAACCAGTTAACATCCAACATGCAAACCATACAAATTGTTTTTTTGTGATAAGATCTTTAACATCTACTTTCTTAGCAACTTTCAAATATGCACTTGAGTATTACTGGCTGTGCACCACACTGCACCGTCCATCCCCATGACACCTACATTATAACTAGAAGTTTGTATCTTTTGACCCCTTTCACTCATTTCCCTCACCCCCACCCAATCACCTTTGGCAATCACTGATCTATTCTTAGTATCTGTGAGCTTGGCTTGACTTGGTGTTAGGAGCCACAGGTAAGTGACAGCATATAGGATTTTTTTTCTTTCTCTGCCTTATTTCACTTAGCATAATGCCCTCAAGGTCCATCCATGTTACCACAAAAGGCGGTTTTTCTTTTTCTTTCTTTGGCTGAATAACATTTCATTGTATAAACTCTTTGGTTGTTATACAGCTGTTGTAAACAATGCTTAACAATATGCAGAGGAGGGTGGGGAATATGTCCTTTCAAGTTAGTGCTTTTGTTTTATTCATGTAGACCACTCCAAATTCTTGCCTCATCCGTGATAGCGTTGCTCAGTCTCTTCTCTAGTGGTATTTTGAACTGGATAATAGACAAATCTTTGCTGCAAGAGGCCACCTGGACCTTGCAGGATATTTGGAATCTCTTCCTGGTCTCCAACCATTAGATGATAACTCCTCTCTCCAGAAAGTTGCAAAAACTTAAAATGTCTCCAGACATAACCAAATATCCTCTGGGGCAAAAGTGCCATCCCTACCTCCTTGTGAGCTCCACAATTGAAGACCTTCTTCCTAGCCATGTAACTAACAGGAATAACTACTTCTGACATCACCATTCATCCCCTTCAGAACTCCTAAATGACCACAATTTGTCTCACCTCTTCTCTTTCAAATAGTTTCCCCTGCTGAGAATGGGGTAATTCTTGCCCAGAAGTCTATTTTATGTGTCTAACCAAGCTTGAACTCTTGGCAAAAGGAGACTCGGTTTCTTAAAAGTCTCTTCGTTGATGAAAATAATAAGTTAGTAATGTTTAAATACAAACTATGTCTTATAGATGAGATATGTGCAAAACGAAAATGACTAGAAACCTTCACCACAACTCAAAATGCATCTTACTAAAATCCTTTTAGAAAACTTAGTTTTATAACCTTCTCAGATACCATCTCCACTTCACACTGCCTTAATTTAATTTAATTGAGAACTAAAGAACAGGAAAATACTGCTTATGTGTCAGATCCTATGTCATAACACTTTTGAATCTTTCTAGCAAAAGTAGACTCTTTTTATAAACCATTTTCTGACTCTGTTAGCAAACTTGTCTAATTTCAGTTTACTAGAAATATTTTTTGCATACCATGTGATTTAAAGTATTGGCAAACCTGAGATTTCAGGGAGCTGATCTAAATTCTTTAATGTTTATCCCTCACTTTCAAACATCCCAGGCTGTCTAATGAGCTTTTCAGGGTATTTTTTCCAATTACTCGCTAAGGTCAACATACCTACATTTGACGGAGGAAGAGAGGAGAAAGATGTTTCAACAACTTTGAGTGCTTTTCATCTCTACCATCTGCAAATGTGGAGAAATATCCTTTATAGGTAAGGTAAGCTAAATCTAGCTTTAAATACTGTAACTATGTGACTTGAGGAAGTATAACTTCTTATTATGTACAAAAACAAATTCCATAAATGCTTTTAATTCATTCCTTGTATTTTCCAAGGAAAGAGGTAGGCAGAAAAAGTCAGAGCTAAAATTTCAATTCCTTGGTCTCAAATACCTATCACAAGGCATTAGCAAACAGTAGCTGAAACTGTGTGCTTAAGCCCAGACATGTATTGTTAAATGTGACATGCTCAATTTATCATTAGTTATGAAGTGAAAACGGATGAATACACATTCAATTTAGTTCAGCTGCTTTCTTCATTTATCACACTCTTTCATCATCCATCATCTTCCCCCACCCTTTTGATTTGAACAAATAACACACTTTCATAAGTTTAATCTAATTAATCATAATTGTAAGGTAATGTTCCCTTAATGAACCATTCATCTGATTTTATAAAGTTTGTTGCAATTTTAATAAAATGTGTTCCAGATAGAATCTACAAATGTTCTCTTTGAAGCCCAACCATCTAATCATTCCTCTGCCTAACTCATAGTTCTTAATTCTGTGTGGACATGCACACACACCCGCAAAAACACACACGCATGCATTCTTCTATTCTTCTTTCTAGGGCTGATGAAGATATAACAAAGCTAAGAGCCATTGGAGCATATTGGTCTTTTACAGAACAATTGTCTTGGTAAATTGGAAAGTGTTCATCATTTTATGAGGTGAGAGCGGAAGTTAAGAAAATTAATTGCAGAGTTGATAAAAAGTGTAATGAGGAATGGGGAGGATTCTTTCTCCATTATTATTATGAATATAAAGTCAAGTCTAAATGGTAACTACAAAGACCAAGACAGAAATATAAAGATGTTGTCACTTGTCAGGAGTAAATTACGCTTCAACTTCCAAAACCCTCTCTTTGTACTACAACTCAAGAAAGAATCTCATAGGAGCGAATGATAGTGTAAGTCACATATTATTTCCCACATTTGAGCGGGAGGAGTAAGATGTACCACCATCTGAACCTGCACAGTGTTCAGATTAGGTGACAAAATATCAGACAACATTTAAAACCAGAGGCAACAGTAAGGCCATTTTTGCTCAAGTACCTTGCTTTAAAAGACACAGAGGTCTGGGACTTGCCCAGGGTCACAGGAGTAGAGGGTAGCAGAATCAAGACAGCATTATAAGCCCACTGGTGCATCCCAGCAAGTATCCATCTGATCTTGCCACCATGTCACAGAAAACTCACAAGCTTGTTGTCTGCTTCGTATCAATTGTTTTCTGCTTTGCATTTAAAAAAAAAAATTGACACATCTTAGGAAGAAAAATAGTATCTCATAAGAGCATAGACCATAATACTTATATAAAACAGCAATGTCTCAGAACTTTGTAAGCCAAATGTCACAATGATATGTGAGAAAGGCGACAAATCCTCCCATTGCCTACTCTTGTCCTCTTGCAGAAGATGGGGGTACTAGTTTCACTCGGGAGTGTTGCCTTCAGCTACAGTACTTTGATCTGCTGCCTGGAGAAAAGCTTTTCTTAGCTGACTAGCTGCTCTTTACATTTCTTATCATGGATGCATGGTCTGCTTCTCCTTTGCAATCTCATTAGTGACACTGCTACCATTTGCCCTGACTACTCTCCTTGTGTTCCTGACATTCTAGCCCAGGACATTTCTTAAATGCCCTTTCTCCATGTGACAGCAAGACGATGGCCAAACGGAAGAATCAATTAGCATAAATATAAAGAACAGGGACTATTAGTCATTCTCTCCTTTTATGGTTTAAGGGCTGAAACCATCCAAGACTCCTGACATCCTTCTTGGCAAAATACTTCTCCGCCCTAACACTGTTTACAAAGATTTCATTCATTATCTACTTTGCAGCTGATCTCACTAAAGATCAATGTACAAGAAATGATCATGTACAAAACATGAACAAAAACATCTTAACTGTTAATTTCATTTTAAAATTTTTTAAATGCTGATACCTGTCCTGGCATATGTATACATAGTTCATAAAAGAGCAAGTTACAATTGTTGGGCACAGTGAAGAAGCAACATTTTCACTATCATAGTATTATATTTTTTCAGACCCTTAGAATATTTCAAATCCTAGTAATGTATTCTAAGTAAATTATAATGAAGCACAGTTTGAAAACTTACAATATAGGGTCCTCCCTGGTGGTGCAACCGGTTAAAGCGCAGCAGTAAGAAGCCAAAGCCACTGCAGCAAGAGTCCGATCCCCGCCCCAGAGCTTATCCACATGGCAGGGCAGATCTCTCCTGACCGCCCGCTGCCCCCCTCAGCATTGTACTTCGTCAGTTGGCCTGTTCTGCTCCCCATTCTGTCTCTGGTAAATCCTCTCACCACCCCTGCACCTCTGGCCTGTACCCCAGTAATGTATGTATAAATAAATAAATCTTTAAACAAAAAAAACTTACAATATAATTAAAACAAAATACTAAAGGATAATTAAATATTTTAGAGTAATATTAAAAGAGAAAGTAATGCTCATAAAGAAAAGGTAAGAAAAGGCAGATTGAAAAATAATGTTGTCATTTTTATCATTTAAATTTTATGGAATATATTACTTTTATATAGATTGGATAAATATACACTAAAATATTAGCATTAACCATCTTCATTATTGAAAATTATGGAACTTACAATTCATTAACTAACTGTATAAGTCACAATCATCTATTTAATTCCTCTATTCTATGAAAGCAGATTTCCCCTACTGTGTTCCCACTGCTTTGGGTATACCTAGGCTCATAACAGCTCAACTGATACTTTTGAGTGAATGTTGTTATTTTTGTATTTATGTATATTTACTTATCCTCAGTTTTTTATAATAAGTACTTCCTTGTACTGAGAACAAAAGCAACAAGCATATGTTTGCTGTTATTCCCACTGTCTATTGTTATTCCCTTCAAAAGTCTTAACTTTGGAACACTTTCTTATGAAACAGTCACAACTAGTATCCTACAGAAATAAATGGGAACTCCATTCACAAAGAGGTCAATGGAAATTAGATAAGAAACCTACGTATTTGCAAATCATGTATCAGCACTGATAAGAAAGCTTTAAGGTGCTTTTCTTTCAATCAATAGTTAATTGAACAAGTATTGCGAACCAAGTAAAGTTCCTTGGTTGGAGACAGAAATGAATACAGTGAAGAACAGAGTAGAAAAAGAACATCCCTTTCTCTAAGGAAATTATAAATTTTATTAGAAAAACAGAGTAATTCCATAAAAGACAGAATAAAATGTGATTCAACGGAGCTATAAATTAAATGCCACGAAAGAAGAGAAAGGAGGGATTAAATGCAATTTGGTGGTGGGAGGTCAGAGGAGGCTTCAAAGAGGTCTGACACCCTTAAAAGATCCATAGTTGAATTTTGATAGATGGAGAAGAAGGAGGTCTTTTCTACATTTAACCTTGAATTAGAATAAAACTAATTCCCAATAGCCTGGCATTTAATCACTGCAGAATCAAAAGGCCAAGTAGACTTGCTAAACATTCAGGGACAGAATTTTTTCTAACCCAGAGGGCATGCAGCAGCAACAACAAATTGCAAACTTTGCCCCAGAGTTGGATGCATGTCCAGCCCTCATCTGCCCAGCCTACAGAGGAGCAGCGACAGGTTCTGGGCATTCAATTTATTTTTTTCCAAAGCATTTATCACCACCTAATTAGCATATCTGTATGTGCTTATTGACTATCTCTCCCCACTAGCATGAAAGCCCCAAAAAGGCAAGATTTTTGTCTGTTCCGCTCACCTTTGTATCCCAGCACCTAGAACAGTGCTTAGGATGTGCTAGGCAATTGTTAAATATTCACTGGAGAAGTGGCCCAGATGCAGCAGGTACAGCAGTCACAGTGCCTGGTCCACAGAGGCGGTGGCACACAGGCAGCTGAGACAGTGCCAGAAACCCCCTGGCTACAACACTGGGAACACAAAAGTAGTATCTCCTGTGAAAGAGAAGGTGATAACAGCACATCTGGGGAAGGTTAGGGATCTCCTCAAACAGAGGTAACTTGCCTATTCCCAAAGGTAGACCAGAAGTCACCAAAATGGCTATAGAAAAAGCTTTTTGCTTTCATATCACAACTGACATGTAACACTTAACTGGAAGGACATTTCAGCAAGAGCCCTGAAGCTACACATAGGATTTCAGCACCCCTTGAATGATAGAAATGCAGACTTCAACACCCTTCACTGAACAGGTGGTGGGTAGAAAGAGAAGGTTAGAGTCTGGGGTCTAGAGCAGGGGATACAGAAAGCAGGGCTGTCATTTCAGCCAGGGCCCCCAAGGAAAGGAAGCCAAGATGGCACAGCAGCTCACACTGAATGTTCATGTAGAGGAACAAACTGCAGAGGAACTATGGTGTTCCACATAACCTGGTTTTCCTGCAAAGTTAAGAGGAGAGCAGGTACTTGGTCTACACTCTCCTTACCCCATCCAAAAGGACTAGTATTTACCTTATCAGCACCTAGAGGGCAGATACTGCCAACTCTCTGATCCCAAACTCCCAAGAAGATGACTTCTGTGGTGACACAACAATGACTGCCCCCCCCCCACCTCCAGCTCATTTGTACAATAACAGAACCTTGTCAAGCCACTTCAGCAGCCTATGACTCGGCAACCCATATGGAGGAGCTGGCAGCTGCATACCATCTGGGTCCCTGCTAAGGAATAGAACAGAAGGCGTCTCCACTATTGTCCCCCTCCGCTGGGCTGGTACTGACCTTGTGAAGTTCATGGGCAATGCACAGGCTACCTAAGCTCGAATCTGAAATATGGTAGAGGGAGGATATCAATAACCAACCCTCTCACTAGCACATCAGACTCAGCAACTTAAAAACAGATCTGAGTACCTACACTAGCCAGCAAAGGTCAAAAAAATCAAACTAAAGAACAGCGCCACTTTCAGGAAAAGTGGAAATTAGTTCAGCCCCTAAGTTACTGCTATAAACATTTTAAAGAAATAAAAAGGAAACTTTAAGTAGCAAAATAGGCAGTCAAGAAAATATAACATGACAATTCAAGACCTCTTGAGAGTGTGACATCATGAAACAAGACCACGCTCCAGAATCCAACCACAAAACCTTGGAAGATTATATCTCCCTATTACTTACAGAGTTTAAATTAATATAATACAGAAGCCCAAAGAGATAGAAAAAAAATCAGGGAGGCACGACTTGTTAATCAACAAGTTTACAACAAGGAACAACAAAGTTAATCAACAAGGAAACACATGGATTAAAACACATGGATTTAATATTTACACCAACAAAGTTGAGTATATGTTTTTATTAAGTGAATGTAGAAGATCTGTAGCATAGAACACATACTAGGTGATGAAACTAGGGTCAATCATTCAAAAATCACTCTGTAAGGAATTTTATTGGACACTATAGCTAACAAAAATAAGTAAAACTATGCCTCTGGTCTTTGGGAACTAATGGAAGAGTGGAAGGGAGAGAGTCTTCTAAGACAACAGACAATAATGCGTTACTATGCCCAAGAGAAAAATGTACAAGCAAAACCTACACTTGTCCACACCCTGCATGGTCCCAGTTTTTATAGATTTATCAACTTTGTGATCAGGCTATATTTCATCAAGGTCTATAGAATAACATTGATACAAGAATCCTTTGGGATTCCAAATTACTATGTCTCCAAATTGAATAAACAATCAGAAGTAGTCTGACTTGGCTTATAATTATACTCGGAGATCTTCTTAGAACCTAAGCTAGTGAGAGAGATATGCAGTTGTTGTTTTCTTATAGGGTAAAAATAGTGAAATATTGACAATTTCATGTGGGTTAGCATAACACTTTAGAATGTAAACCATATATAACATTGTCTACGTAGTTCCAAATAACTGACTTACAGAGGAATTTCTCACAAGTATTTCCTTAATACTTTGGTTTGGAGCAGCTATAGTGTTCTAATCATCTTTCTAATCATCTGTATCTCTTACAACATTTACCATAATACCTTACCCATTGAGTTTCTCAGTAAATGTCTATTGAAAAAAAGCAATTGCGATTATTTATTTATATCTATGAGTTGTTCTTCAAAGAATATAGGGCCTCAACACAGAGGTCAAATCTCTCTCTAATAACAGCCAATATCCAAAACTTGTAGACTATAATTTCAGAAGATTATGAAGGGAGAGACTGATATGAGACAAAATAATTTTGAGGAATTTTAAACCACAATTCATCAAAATTCCACACTCTCTGATCTACACAGATTGACTTTGGCAAACATCTCTACTTATTTAAGAAGAGAAACCAAACCAAGATTCGGTGTAACCAAACCAGTATAGAATTTCTGTATCTGTTACTCTTGGGCCAGGCCAATCTAAGCCAAATCCCAGATATGAGAGGTAGAATATAAAAGTAAGTATTTTTCACTCAGACTGAGCTAACTTATGGAAAATTTTAAAAGTTGAAAGATGAGTAAGTGAATTGAAGGGTGAATAACTAGATAAAAAGATGAACGCATGATGGAAGGATGGATGGATAGAGAGACAAATTGATGGATAGTATACTTGTATGAGAAGGAAAATGAGAACAGGAAAGCAAAATGCATGTCTCTTGTTCTCTATAAAAACATACACTCTGCTGTCTTGATCTGCACAGCTTTCTTTAAAATAATAGTAAGTATTGTGCATAATAGTTACTTGCCCAGTTAAAATATCTATTTTAAAACATTCTGCATTAGCACGGTGTAATTCTGCTGAGCACATTGTCCTAAGAAACAGGCTGAACCCAGATGATTACTAAATAAGAACATAATTAATTATTTCTTCAACTGAATACTCCTGAATTCTACCACAAATCAATCAGTTCTTCTAGCCTAAGAAGCTCTGACTCTATTTTAGCTCAATGAAAACAAAATCAATGAAGGCCAATTATAGCCCATCTCGTTAGAGTATGCAAATGGTGAGCCATACAAATGAGCAACTATTGTCTCCAGCCCTCCCAGGACTTTGAGGAGCAATGCAGGCTGCTGCTGGCCTCTAGCTGCTCCACTAGGCAGTACCACACCTGGAATCTGCAAGGGGAAGAAAGGAGCAAGCTTCTTTCCTTCATTCCTTTAACAAATATGTATTTGGAGGCTTCTGTGCAAAAGGCATCATGTTGGGGCCATCAGAGGTCTAAGGGCAAGTCGAAGGGCAAATCCTTGATGTTCACAGGAATTGATCTATATTCTAGTGTAACAACATTCTGCATCTGAAAGCTGATTTCCTTATAATTCATAAGCTTGTAACCTCATTATGTAGTGTCCAGAAATTTCCAATCAAGGTTAACATGTCAAAAAGGGCCAGGCAAGCCTCAGGGAGAGCCACAGGGTTGATAAGCACAGAATACTGAAGGAATGTAAAATAAAGCCGATGTTCCCCACAATTCCCTGACACCCACCAAATCCAGGCATAGGACTGAGCTACCAAGGCTACCACTCTTGGAGGTGAAGCCTTTGAACCTACAGAGAGTCCCTATTTTTTTAAATAATATATATATATATATATATGCTAAATCATTATTCATTATTGTACAATATTTGCTTTCTCCTCTCAGATGGAGTTCCCACCACCAATTCACCCATGCAATTCCCACCACCAATTCACCCATGCACCATCACTATAGTCCCTGGTGCTCTTCTCCCTTCTGTTTTGATTCCTCTGACTCCTCCTCCCTTGCAGAATGTCTGACTTATAGTTACCTGCTAATTTGGAGTTTATTTATTTATTATTGTTGTTGTTTTCCCGATCACTTATTTGGTTCCTCTATATTCCCTCCTATAAGTGAAACCATCTGATATTTTTCTTTTTCCTTCTATGTTATTTTACTGAGCATAACCCTTTCCAGCTCCATCCATGTTGCTGGAAATAGCATGAGTTTATCTTTTTTAATAGCTGAATAGTATTCTGTGATATGTAAATATACATATTCACACACCACATTTTCTTGATCTAGTCATCTATTTTGGAGCATTTGGGTTTTTTCCATAGCTTACCTATGTAAATAATGCTGTATTAAATATAAGGTGCAAGTATCCTTTTGAATTAATTTTTTTTATCTTTTTTGAGTAGATTCTTAGGAGAGGAAATGCTGAATCATATTGTAGGACCATATGTGGAAACTCCACAGAGAGTTCCTTTTTCTCAACATCCTTGTCAATATTTATTGTTGCCTGTTTTTCTAATATGTACCATTCTCACTGGTGTGAAATGGTATCTCATTGTGGTTTTGATTGGCATTTCCCTGATTATAAGTGACAGTGAACATTTTTCCATATGCCTGTTGGCCATTTGCATTTCCTCTTTGGAGAAGAGTCTTTTTCGCTCTTCTGCCCACTTTTTGACAGGATTGTCTGCTTTGTTTTTATTGAGTCATGAAAGTTCTCTGTATATCTTTGTGATTTGTCCCTTATCAGTTGTATGGAGTGCAAATATTTTCTCCCAATCAGTAGTGCTTCTCTTTGTTTTGGTTAGTGTCTCTTTTGCTCTGAAGAAGCTTTTTAATTTGATGTAACTTCCAGCTGTTCACCTTTTACCTTCACTTTCTTTTCTTTGGGGCATGAGTCTATGCTACTGAGAAATATGTCATATAGTGTTTTGTCTATATTTTCTTCTATATATTTTATGGTTTCACAATCCACAGCCACTGCAGCATGAGTTCTAACCCTGGCCAGGCAGCTGACCCACATGGCTCAGTCTCTCCTGTCTTACCTGCTACTCCCCTCAGCAGTACATTTCAGTAGATCTGCCTGTTCTGCTCCCTACTCTGTCTCTGGTGAATCTTCTCACCCCCTAGACCTCTGGCCTGCACCCCAGCTCTTATATGCATATATAAAAATTTCTTTTAAAAAAATTAAAAATAAATGATGGGGGAAAACATGAATCTTTAGAATCTATGATATAGAGTAATATTTTTCTCTTTAAGTCAACTAATTTTTTTTATTTAACAAATTCCTTTTTAAATGAAAACATTTTTCACTGCCTTAGAAAACCAGTATCACTGGCATAAATAAAAGGGAACTGTGTAAATAAGTGCATGGGGAATTTTAAAAAGCAATTTTAAGTTGTAGCTCATATAATTAATCAAGGTATACTTTTTTATTTATTCCCTTTTCTAGTGTATATATTATACTTCAATAAAAATTTTTTTAAGTGTGAGAAATCATTCTTGCCCCCAAGACTTTAAGACTAAAGCCCATACTTGCTTTGTTCCAAAGAGAGAGCAATTGTTAGAGAATTAAAAATGCACTAGCACCAAAACAAAATCTTTCCTTGACTGAACTAGAAAGGTTTGAGAAAGGAATAATTTTCACTCTCCATGATTCAATGTTTTATATGCTCATCTGCCACTTAAAATGTTCTTCCTCGTGTCAATATTCCCATAAATGTCACTCATTAAGATACACTGAAAACCCACCATTAGCCCTTCTAGAAAGACTTATCAGACTTAATCACTGTCAATCTGAAAAGCCAACTCAGAAACCCAGGGTAATGGAACAAAAGAAATGTACGTTTTGACATGTATGTGGAGAAGGGTAAGATGTTGAAGGATAGCCCCCTCAAGATGTTTAAAACAGGCCTCCCCAAGACATTCCCATTTGGCGTGTAGATTCTTTGGACTGAAGTCACTAGAAATGCTGCAAGTTCAAGAGAAAATTGACCACTCTCTTAACTGCCTCAAAGAATGAAAATTGGAGCTATAAGCCAGAATTAAAGGTTTTTACCTAAAATAGCCTTTCTATTGGAGAAAGTTGTCTGCATGTTAGGGCAAACATAATTACAGAGCATCTGGGTTTTGTCATACCAGTCATCCTTCTTCAGAAAGGGGTGAGTCACTGCTCTTTCCTTGAAGTCTCAAGCTCCTACCCAATTCCTAAGCTCAGAACATAACTACCCACTCACTCTATCCTCACTGATCTCATTGGAATGCTTATTTTTATGTAGATTCCCTGTACTTACGTAATTAAATTTATCTTTTTCCACTTACTAATCTGTCTGATGTTAATTTGATTGCTAGAACAGCCAGAGGGTAACCCTATTGCGAAATGGGAAATTTCCTCTCCTCCTGGCAATGACAATAAAAGGCTGTCACAGACCCAAAGAAAATTATCAGCATGAGCTAGGAAGCGGATCTGAACTGCCAGAGAAGACCATTCAAGTTCCCTGAGCATTTAGGGAAGAGATGCTCTGGGGTATGGTCATGGGGAAAAGAAACAATTAAAAGGAGCATTAGAAGGGGGAAAACCCCACAATTGCATATTGCAAGGGGCCCTTTAATCACTGACTTGTGAGAACTTTGCTTCTCCACAGAATCAAGGGACAGAGGGTTATGTAATAACACAGGATAACAGTATATAATTAAGGACTCTGCATTTTTTTTTAAGATTTATTTATTTATGCATACAGAGCTGGGGTACAGGCCAGAGATGCAGGGTGGTGAGAGGATTCACCAGAGATAGAGTGGGAAGCAGAACAGGCTGACTGGTGAAGTACACTGCTGAGGGGAACAATGGGGGACCAGGAGAGGTCTGCTGCACCATGTGGGTCACCTCTGGGGCGGGGATCGAACTCATGCTGAAATGGCTTTAGCTTCTTAGTGCTGTGCTTTAACACCCTGCGCCACCAGGGAGGGCCCTAAGGACCCTACATTATTATGCTGAGAAATTATGGGGGGTATGAACCCTCTGTTCTGATACTAATAAGTACTAATTTAGCTCTTTTTTGGTTTAACTATCTCAATACTGGTACGTACCAACCTCCTTGTTCCCTTCTCTAGAAAATATGATGAACAAATTAGCTAAAATGGAAATAATCCCTATACATCAGCTCTCTTTTTTAAAGCAACCACCCCATTTCCATGAACCTAAGATATGGCTCCTGAAATTGCAATACCTTAAAGTGGAAAAATTGGATGTTCCTAATCAGTATGACCTGGAAGCTGGTATTTTTAACCAAAATAACGTAAGTGTGGAGAATTTAACTTTTCTCACACTAAATAATATTTTGTTTGTTTTATTCATCATTTTGTGATTCTTTTTTCTTTCAACCTGCTCCTCTTTTAATACACAGTGACCAAAATTGGTAATTACAGTCTAAATAATGGTTGATCAGTGCTAAGTGTATCCTTGCCCTTTTCCTGTCATTCTCTTGTTAATACATCTCTCAATCATGTTCCCTTTTTTAAATAATAGCATTACAAACTGCTGACCATATTCAATTTATGGTCCACAATACTTCAGCCAATTCTTTTAGTACCCTTGGATGCAAATCACCAGTGCCTGCTCATTTTAGAAACACATATTACTTATTTAAATGATATTCTTCCAAGTCCTCTTTTTTCCTTTTCATTTTCCTAAAGTATGCATTACCTTTTTCCAGAACCCCATTCACTTGAGCATGCAGAAAGGTTTTTTAAAAAGACATAGAGTGACCCATGACCTTTTGATGTCATCCTCGAGTCTCTTTCTCTCCTATCTAATTAAAGGACAACACTCTGCTTTAGTCTTTGCTAGCTCCTGATAAAGTTAAAAAAAAATGTTCTATTTCGATTTTGGAAGTTGCATCTCATTTCCTGCTTTGGTAGTTCTGACCTTACAACTATAAACCTTTCTACAGTTATTTGTCCTTGAAGCTTCCACCTCCTCTAGAATGCTTTATATTTTAGAAGCTTATGTGATCTTTGATAAATCAGTTATATTTTTTTTCCTCTCTTCCCTACTTTTTCAGATATATATGTGAATGTATTCTTTCCACTAGCCCTTGACCAATTTATGGCAAGACACCTTAAATAATCTAATATCTTGTTTAAGTAATTAGTTAAGAGAAAGAGAGCTGAAAGGAAGGTTCCCAGGCAAGAGAAAGCTCCTTAAGAGAAACTGTTATTGCTGGGATTTTTTTCAACCCAGAAGAATTAGATGTTCACATTTATTGGAATATTTTCTTCCTTTAAAAGCTTAACACTTTTCTTTTCTAAAATATCTAAGAAAAATATTCCATCATCTCCAAATACCCATTCCAAGCTCTGTCCTTATCACCCCTTTTTCTATTTTTAGACTAAATTTTTCCACTTGAGCCTATTTCTTCCTATAATGTCCGTAGCACCATGGGAATGAGAACGAGATTGTCCCCACTCTTAAGAGAACCCTACATTTGCTTTAGTGTCATTCTGTAGCCACTTCTCAATACTCCCATTCTTTCCATTATTTATAAGTTCAACCCACCACAACTGCAAGAGCAAAAGTTTCCACCTTCTCTCACCTGCCATCTCTTCACCATACAGCAGCAGAGAAACCTTCCTATACTACAAATTAGATCATGTTGAACTTTTGCTCTTAGTGCTCCATGGGCTCCTCTTCACCCAAAGTAAAATCGAAATTCCTTTTCATGGTCCACAAGACCTTTCATCACCTGACCCCCGACCGTCCCCCCTTCTGCTCGTGTGGACACTAGACACTTTGCAGTCGCCGCCTCTGCCTGGGAAACTCTGCCTTCACTCTTCACTTGCTTAAATGTCAGCTCTCAACCCTCATAACAGTCTTTTTTTTTTTTTTTAAGATTTATTTATTCATACAGAACTGGGGTACAGGCCAGA
>NW_004567113.1:12606091-12670918 GCF_000260355.1 Condylura cristata
GGCCCCTCATTACAGTCATTTAACCAACTCTATTTTCCTTAGATACAATGATCACAAGTTGATATTATATTCATTATACATGTATGTCTTTCTGTAATATGTCTCCTTACTAAAACATAAATTCTGTGGAATTTGTCTTGTTCTCTACTGTATTTGCAGACACTGAAATTGTGTCTGACATCCACCAGTACAAAAACTAATTTTGTATTAATTTTGGAATGGTTAAATCATGAAACAATCCCTGATCTTTGTACCTAGTAACTTAAAACATTTCTTCAGACACACAAATTAAACACCCTAACAACAGACTAGTTGGAACTCATGTATTTGTTCTTATCAGAAGTACCATACAAAAGAGAAGTAGTTGTCTTTATACTGTTAATGCAGCGTGGACATGTCTGATGTGGAAAGCTATAAGGACTCATTCCCTTCCAGTTCCTGGGGAAAATAATTGCAGTTTATCTACTAGGAAAATTTTGCTTTGCCCATTGCTCTTTGCAGAGGTCAAGAAAGACAGCATTGATCAGGGGTCAGCAGGGATAAGAAATGCTGAGGAAACCGTCATCCCAGACCGATTTATGAAATCCAGGAGAGCATGAGAGGCATGCTAAGTGCTGGAAAAAAGACCTGAATACCCACACTGCCAAGAGAACGTGCTCTTCCTTGTGTCCACAGCTACATCATCCAGGGAATGAAAAATCCAAATTATAATCACAATGTGAATTTTATTCAGCATTGAGTCTGGTCTGGTCATGAGAGGTTTGGGCGGGGTGGGGGAGAATTGTCTATGATGTCCATGGACTGTTTTCTGAAGCTTTGAGGGGAGGGGACATGCCTCAGTTGTTAAAGATACTATTTTTCAAGCCAGAAAACCCTTACTTTACTTCTCAGTGTTTCATTGCCATTATCAACCAAGATATGAACTATTTAGCAATTACTCATTCGTGCATGTATAGGGTCAATCTCCCCAAAAAGGTCAAATAGGTATTTCTAACTATACCCAGAGAAGGCCTTTGTCATCCTGCTATGAACTAGAGGTCAATCAAATCCCTGTGAGCCTCAAAAGGTCTATTGCCATTACTGATAAAACGTAGATGATTTTGGTTTGAGAGCAGCGAACAGTGAACTCCTGCAGAAGTTTCTGCCCTTGCCTAAGGCCAGTTAAGTCAGTCTCCCTGTGTGGCTTCTTTCTACCCACAATCTACAATTTGCTCAGCATTCTCCAAGTCTCACCTAAACACTGCTTTGTGTGGTATTTTAAAGTATTTTTTTCTTTTCCACTACTTTAATGACTTCTAAAAAAAGCACATAAAATTCCTTTTATGCCTCCCTGTCCTCTCTCCTCCTCCATTTTTAGTCAGCCTCCATTTCCTGGGTCACAGTAAGCTCCTTGAAGTAGATCTGTTAATGCGAGAGTCATAAAAGCAAGACGTGCCTTGAAAACACTGCAAGGGGCTTGGGTGGGGCTCTTTGGAATCAAGAAACCCCATTTTTTTTATTTTAATCAAAGATATTGTGTTAAAAAGTAGGCAACTGAGAAAATTCAGCTATAGGATTCCACATTAGGTTTAAGGCAGAAAAGTGGAAACGATGTAGCCAAATCCTCTTCAACTGACTGAGAGAAAGAGGCAATTTTATTTTTATTTAAAGATTTTACTATTTTTAAGACATGTTTATTTATTCATACAAGCACTGGGGTACAGGCCAGAGGTATAGGGGTGAGAGGGTTCATCAAAGACAAAGTGGGGAACAGAACAGGTGGATCCACTGAAATACACTGCTGAGGGGAGCAGCAGGAGAGACAGGAGAGGTCCACTGTACCATATGAGTGAGCTCTCTGGCCAGGGATAGGACTCATGTTGCAGTGGTTGGCAATAGTTTCATAGCACTGAGACTTAACCCCTTGAGCTACAAGTCTCTTCTTTACAATTTTAAATCAACCACCACCTTCCTGTATGTGAGAGAAATTATGATGATAATAATAGCAATAACAGTAATCACTCCTACTTCTTGAGAGCTTATGCTGTGCAAGAATATATACTTGATCAATAATTATTTCCAAACTTCCCATCATCCTTAAGATATCATTTCCTTACTATAGATGAAAAAACTGGAGCATAGCCCTTCCTGGTGGTGCAGCCGGTTAAACACAGCACTAACAAGCTAAAGCCACTTCAGCATGAGCTCAATCCCCACCCCGTAGGTGATCCACATGAAGCAGTAGACCTCGCGTGACCCGCCCGCTGCTCCCCTCAGCAGTGTACTTAGAATCTAACTTGCAACCTCCACTCTACAGATTTATTTTTTACTTAAGATTTATTTATGCGTATAGAACTGGGGTACAGGCCAGAAGTACAGGGAAAGTGAGAGGACTCACTGAGACAGAGTAGAGAACAGAAAAGGCAGGTTGATGAGGTACACTGCTGAGGGGAGCAGCGGGCAGGTCAGGAGAGGTCTGCCACGCTATGTGGGTCACCTCCAGGGCCGGGGATTGAACTCACTTTGAAGTGGCTGCAGCTGGCTTGCAGTGCTGTGCTTAAACCCCCTCCGCCACCAGAGAGGGCCCCACTCTACAGATTTAAACTCCAAGTATGCTACAGGTCAAAACTGCATCAACACATAAAGTCAGCAGTAGGGTCTCTCTTCTCTGCCCCCAGAGTTCTGCCCTCCCACACACGGACTTCCAAAGCAGTCTGCTTACAAACCTGGTATAAGAATTTTAGTATCATCACCCTGTCACCTTCTTCCTTTAGGTTGGTTTGGGATTTTTGTTGTTGTTGTCTTTTTTTTTTTTTTAACCATTTCATCCATGGACCTGATGTAGATCATTCCCATAGCATTCTAAAACCTTACTCTGGGCTTGTTTCCATATTGGGCTCCAGAATTCTTGCTGGTACCTCCCTTAAAGTGAATGCTCCCACCTGAGCTCACTTAACACTTCATGCAAAGCAACTTCCTTCAGAGCCCTGAGCACAGCGGCACTGCAGTGCTCACATGGCTCGCCCAGATGCAGAATTTACTATTAACTGCTCAGTGCTGTTTCCAGATAGAAGGTGAGCATAAATATTAGCCTTCTAAGCAGGGAATAATCTAATTCTATCTACTTTGTAGCTGTAATCTTATAAAGACTGAACAACTTCTAATTCTCTGCTAAGCCAGAAAAATCACAGAAGCGGCAAAATCCATCCGTGTGAAAGGGAATAGAGGACATTTACTGTGACTGTGTATCGCTTCCAGCTTCATAGTGAGGAGAAGAGGACATAAATTTGCTTTGCTGCCCAGGGCAGTTACTTCAAACGTGTCTCTCTCCTTGAGCACAAACCTCGCCTACGCTGTCTGCTTCCTGCTTTCATCTCTGCTGGAGCACTTGAGGGGGATTAATCCTTGACACCAAGGTGAATTTACCTAGTGCAGAAAGTCGGTGAAATGCCCACACAGAGAAAAGCACAAAACAAATTGGGTGGCTTAGGTTTGTGTGAACAAGAGTGTTTGCAGTCAGAGGCTGCCCTTGTCCATCACACTTTCAAGCTCCCACGTGGCCTTTCTGCTTCTCAGCCCAGGAGACCACCTGGCACAGGGAGGGGAGGATAAACTGGATCCCAGAGGAAACCCAGGTTCTTTCCCAAGACAAAACTTCCTACCTCTGAAGAAATTCTGCATCAGCCTTTTTAAATACAGGTGAGAAGTTTAATCCTAAGGAATGTATTAAGTGGATACTTTAAATTCGTGTTAGGGCCACCATGGTGGCTCAATGGCTAACGTCTCAGCACTATGAAGCTGTCGCTAGCTACTACAGCATGAGTTAGATCCCCAGCCAGGGCGCTACCTGGCGCAGCAGACCTCTCCTGTCTTGTCCGCTGCTGCCCACAGCAGTGCATTTCAGAATATCTTGCCTGTTCTGCTCCCCACTCAGTTGCTGGTGAATCTTCTGACCCCTGGCACCTCTAGCCTACACCCTAGTTCTTGTATTATAAATAAATATAAATAAATCTTTAGAAAATAAATAAAATAAATGTGTGTATCAACTAGAAAACGGTTGTCATAATTACTATACTTATCAATGAGAAAAATGGTGCTGGTTCCGGAGGAAAAATGATTGCATAAACTGACAGGAGAAATAACTACTGTGCATTACTTCACACACAGCCAGTGAGTCAAGTGGTTATACCATTATTAGAATGATAATATTTAGAGTGACTGATAATTGGGTACTAACTCTGTATCAGTAACTATGTTAAATTACTCACATAATCTCATTTAATCTTAATGACTAAGCTATAGTAAGGGCATTGTGCCCTGTTTGCAATAAGAAAACAGTTTGCAGGGATTATACAGATGCCCAGGTTGCACAGCTGGAAAGCAGAAAAAGAGACCCCATAAAGGACTATCTGACTATGCCTTAACATTTACTTACTGACTGCTTCATGACAGAAACCAGACTAGACATCGGCACATGCTTTCTCCCTTTGTTAATATCTACAGTTTGTGTCCAATTTGAGATAAGTCCAGAACACCACACAGCTTGATTCTCAAAATTCCCTGTCTGCAGACTCCTCCGACCGACCAGGCAGGAAGGATGCTATCTGGCCAAGTTCCCAGATTCCTTCCCTCTCATTCAAGGTCCTTCAACTTGGAGAAATTCTCAGAGTTGACAGGTGTGTTTCTTCAGGCTTCTATGCTTGAATTAGAAGATAAATATATAGAAGTTTCCAACATATTTCCATTTTCAAAGTTTTCAATAAAGCTTTATATAAAGCCTGAGACACTTTGATATGCAGACACACTCTTTCAGACTCCAGGGCTTACTTATGTATTTCTACCTTATTGGATATATAGTGAGTGGCCACCCAGGTGGCTCAAGGGGTTAAGGCACAGCACTATGAAGCTGTCTGCAGCCACCACAGCTCGAGTTCGATCCCCAGCCAGGGAGCTGACCCACATGGTGCAGCAGACCTCTCCTGTCTCCCCACTGCTCCCATCAGCAGTGGACTTTAGTACATCTGCCTGTTCAGTTCCCCACTCTGTCTCTGGTGAAGCCTCTCACCCCCTGAACTTCTGGCCTGTACTCCAGTTCTTGTATACATAAA
Organism: Condylura cristata; assembly: GCF_000260355.1. Classification (NCBI taxonomy): domain Eukaryota; kingdom Metazoa; phylum Chordata; class Mammalia; order Eulipotyphla; family Talpidae; genus Condylura; species Condylura cristata. Next base: position 12,611,179 of record NW_004567113.1, read on the forward strand.
TAAATCTTTAAAAAGATATATAGTGAACACTGAATTATTTGTGTGGCACTTCTGAGTAACCTGTTAGCTTACTTTTAATTAGAAAAGGGATGTCTGAGCACAGATGACCTCCATTCTGACCTTTCCTTCTTTGTACTTCATAGTCTGGGGAAGTGCTTGAACTGTCAGATAAGACTCACCAATTACTCCAGGTAGAAAGCTCACTGATGACGGAGATCTGTCTTGGTAACCTGTCCTTGGAGGCCCTTTTTATGTAGGAATTGCTTACTTGCTCTCATACAAAACAAAATCAAAAGAAAAACCCATCTTGGGCCCTCCTTGGTGGTGCAAGGGGTTAAAGCGCAGCACTGTGAAACTATCTGTAGACACTGCAGCATGAGTTCGATCCCTGGTCAGGGAGATGACCCACACGGCACAGCAGACCTCTCCTGTCTCACCTACTGCTCCCCTCAACAGTGTATTTTAGTCAAGTCTGCCTATTCTGCTCCCTGCTCTGTCTCTGGTGAATTCACACACACACACACACACACACACACACACACACACACCCCATCCCCCGGCCCCTGCACCTCTAGCCTGCAGGGTTCTTGAGTGGCTACTCTTCCCAGTTTTTGACCTACTTTCCAGTTAAGGCACAGAAGTCTCATATCCTTGGAACTAACCCAGTCTGGGGAAGACCTGGACCTTTGGTCACCCTATCATATCTACTGGCATAGCCACACCTACCTCCAGATCAGTGCTTCCCACCATGCTGAGTAAACACTTGAAGGAAAAGACAGGATTAATCATCACATAAACACTCAGATTTTCGATTCTAAAAGCATAAAATCGAATCTACGAGGACAGGTGTAGAGACATTAGGAAGCTTACAAGGTAAGCTTTAAATCAAGATTTGAGTCATAAAGATCTTTCCTTTTTCTTTGCCAGAATTTCATAATTCCATGGTTATGGCATAATTATTGAAAGACACAAGAGGTTTGCAGTGATCGCAGAAGAAGTGAGAGGTACATACTGTCGCCGCTTACACCACCCATGTAATGTGAACTAAACTCTACCTGTGTGATTTGGGTGACATGCTGTGCACATGTTTTTAAAAAATCAATTTTTCTTAAGAACCAAAGGGTTAAGGAGAGGTCACAGACACAATTGGAGAGCCTAAAAGCCAGATATTATTTTTGAGAGACTATAATAGCCTGGTGATCAGTTCAAGAAAATCACAGTCATTCAAGATGATGTCTTACATGTACTGGCTTCTCTGTAAAATGAATTTACCTTTTCATTATTATTTACTGAGTGAGCCAGTATTTCATTTGTATGGATTTTATCCAGCAAGTAGAGAGGGAAAAAAACAGAGAAAATCTAATAAAAAGATGAAGCCGCTATACAATATTTTGAGTCTGTATCCTCCCTTTTGAGGTCACGTTTCTGCCTTTTTTATGATGTTCATTTTAGAAATGAAAAAAAAAAAAGTATACATATGAATGTAAGTGTTCTATGTATTTCAATTGACGGCAAATTTGACCTGACAAGTTTGGAGATGTCCTTATCAGGAATGACAGCAACAAAATAGTGGCAAAAATAAAATCACCTCAGCAGCAGTTTGGTCTCATTGGTTTATCATTTAAGCAATAATATATGATCAATCTTGACTGTCTGGCATAGGCATTTCTCTTCTACCACTTTAGGATGGGTTGATGGGGATACAATACAGTTAGATTTAGCATTTTCTGACACCTCCCATTTCCCTTTTAAAGCTTGTTAGCAAGAACCTTCATCATCCATTGTTAGGGGTAGGGAAGTTCATAAGTAGCATTATATTGTTTATAATATCATTGTATTGAGCTGTCATCCAGGACAGAGTTCACTTTAAAAATTAAAATCTCGGGCCCTCCCTGGTGGCGCAGTGGGTTAAAGCACAGCACTAAGAAGTTTAAGCCACTTCCGCATGAGTTAGATCCCTTCCTGCCCCAGAGGAGATCCACATGGCAGGGCAGACACCTCCTGACCCGCCCGCTGCTCCCCTCAGCGGTGTACTTCGTAGGTCTGTCTGTTCTGCTCCCAAATCTGTCCCTGTTGAATCCTCTCACCCTCCGCATCTCTGGCCTGTACCCCAGTTCTGTATGAATGAATAAATAAATCTTTAAAAAAAATTAAAATCTCTTTGCACGGAATTCTATTTCAGCACCCTGGTGCTAGAGTCACTGCAAAGAGTTTATGAGTATTTTGGCTTTCTCCAATCAATACTAGAAAACAGCCCCTAGAAGCAGCCCACGTATCCATCTTTGGATCAATGGATAAACAATATGTGTTATGTATGTATACGGTGGGATATTGTACATACTTAAAAAGGAAAGAAATTCCGACACAGGCCATGACATGAATGAGCCTTGAAGGTATTATGTTAAGTGAAGTAAACCAGAGATAAAAATAGAAATACCCCCATGTATGAGATATGTACTTAGACCACTCCGAATAGTCAAATTCATAGGGACAAAAAGAGAATAGTAGTTACCAAGGACTGAGGGAAAAGGGGCAGAGAGCTTTTTTTTATTATTATTACAAAGTTTATTTTTACATCATTTTGCACATTTTTTTTTCCATCTCGGTTGTAATCCCCGCGGATTTCCCATCACCAAATCAAGGGGTAGAGAGCTTTTTTAATGGATATTGTTTTGATGTTAGAGAATGAAAAGAGTTCTGGGGATGGATAGTGGTGATGGTTACACACATTAAAGATATGTTTAATGCCATGGAACTGTACTTAAAAACAGAGTCCTCAACTCAAAACAGTATTTATCTTCTCTTCACTGAATAAATGATGACAGGTGAAGGGAAGCTCATTGAGGAATTTAAAAATTACATTTCAATAGGAATAGTTATCTAATTTCTTGTCCCCTTGCTAATTAACTTGACCCCAGCAATCACATTAGCGATATACATCTCTCAAGTTAACTAACAAATTCACCTGGAACCATAACTATGAACCCCAAATTCACTGAGTAGGATTACTCATTCCACTCCCATCTGTTGTCATCAGTACTTGACTGTGTTTTGATGTCCTAACTCTTGAAATTTTACCTGCCAAATCACATAGATTACAGCATCTATGCTTTTTGCTTTTAATCCAGAGTAATCTGGGTGCCTGTACCACCAGATACAAGCCATGGAGACAACCTGGAAACCTGTGAAGGCTTTAGAAGATAATCCACATTCAGCAGCCTCCAGATTAAAAGAAAAACTTGGCCCTCCCTGGTGGCGCAGCAGGTTAAACACAGCACTGAGAATCTAAAGCCGCTTCCGCATGAGTTCGATTCCCGCCTGCCCCGGAGGTGACCACATGGCATGGCAGACCTCTCCTGACCCGCCCGATGCTCCCCTCAGCAGTGTACTTCGTCGATCTGCCTGTTCTGTTCCCCACTCTGTCTCTGGTGAAGCCTCTCGCCGCCCCTGAGCCTCTGGCCTGTACCCCAGTTCTGTATGCACAAATAAATAAATCTTTAAAAAAAAAAAGAAAAACTAGGAAAATCTGGGCCATATGTCCCCAGGGTGTGGAGGAAGGACAGTTGTTGGCTTGTTTTCCACACCAGCTTTTATAAAATCTCTTACACTCTGCTGATTTTCTAATATCTGTCATAGCACTTGAGAACTCAGGCTTAGCCACAAAATCTTAGCTCAACCTGAGAATCAAAATTCAAATTAAAATCAGCAGTAAAAACTGCAGTAATTCTGTACAAAATACTTGTTTTTGAAGTAACATAGCATCTGTCCGCTTTAAAGACTTCAAAATTCAGTATAAAAAGCCTATTGGTCCATCCTGCTATATAAAAAATAGCATTATTGTTTGTATGAAATAACATTAAAGAGGAAAAACCAAATACAAAATGGCATTTAAGACTAAGTATTTCATTGATTATAACTATGCAAAACACATATAGTTTGTCTGTCGTTAGCAAAGAGATCATTTCAAATTATAAAAATGGCTTAACATTTATTATTTTTAACAATTTTTTTAAGTTTGGAACAAAACTGGAATGGAAGAGAGAGATGTGCAGAAACATTCAATAGAACCATTTTAAACAAGAGCCCATAAAAAATACACCCTTAGGAACCTCTGACATCCTCAGGGTCAGCTGTCCATAATTCAGCAGCCATTTCATTATCACCACTGGGTGATGTCCTAGTCACATCCCCGTCAACTTAATTTTGTTGTTCTTTACTCTGCCTAGATCAGAAACTGCAATTAAATAACCAAACGTGCAGCCCCAATAAAAAGGGAGAACCCCACCCTACCCCCAAATGTTTGGTAGAACAGTATTAGTAGTCAGAGCTGAGAGACAAGAAGCCAATCACCAGAGAAGAATTTCCGCTCATGTTAATGCTGACCTTCTCTGAAGCAACGTGCTCTCTTTAGCTTCTACACATGTCTAATCACTAGGGAGTTGTCTAGCTACACGAATTTTTCACATTTGTCAGCTAAATCAGTGCTCCAAATGCACAATGCAGCACTTAGAAACATTATGTGAATTTATTAAATTCTCTGGAGGACTTTGGGTCCATAAAGCAGTAAATTGATTACAGGGAACTAGGACCATAATATTTTCATCAGCAACAAAAGCATTCAGGCTGCCATATTGTCCATGGCATGTGAAGAGAAACTGTTCCTCACTGAAGTCAGCAGGCTGGGACACACGTAAACAGAAGCTATGGGATGCACCCACGTCATCTTTCCTCCTATCAGTTTCTTTTAGCTGGCCAGCTTTCCACTTACAAGAAAACATATGAGAAATATAAATGCACACTCTCAACTTTGGATTTGCCCGTGAACACTTTCAAAATTAGCCCTGGAGCTCATCTGCTAATTGACTGTGCCAAGAAATTGCCTATTGATATTGCCATCAAAATGAGAATTAGCCAGCCAGGAGGACGTAGCTGGTCAGTGCTGGTGACCAAACATCCTTATATGTAGCTTGCTGACCCTGTGACTGCCAAGTGACGCCCCTACCCAGAAAGAAAGAACAAGCCCAGCATTTGGGGTGCCTAATACACCAGGAAGTATAATGGCTTTTCCATACCTTACCCTATTTTAAGAATTGCAACAACCCTGTGAGCTGGGAGTTATAATTCCTGTTATTAAGATAGAAAATCAAGGCTTAGTATAGTTTAAAAAAAGTGTCAAAAATCATAGAGCTGATATAGATTGAGGAGCTGAACCAAGACTATATGTTTCCAAAGGCATCCTTGTTTTGTGACTCCACTTCAAGCTTTTGCTGTTCATTTTTTATAAAATCTTTGACTCTTTAGAAAGTAACTAGACAGCTTTCTGCTATTGCAACAGGCAACTTTCTCCATCCTGAATGCTCCTGGGATGGGAGCAGAGTATAAATCGAGGAGCAATTCTGTTATCATCTTGGCATCCAAGCTGGTATTGTACAGCCTTCTAGAACATTACTTGATCCCTCCACTGTGCCTTTGAACCTTCTGTAGGCATCTTGGAAAAGACATGATGAAGTTCAGGTATGATAAGTGATCATTTTTTTGTTAATCTATCACTAGATTTTGATAAACATCTCTAGTGGCCTGCTTCTTTTGTCTGTATTAAAAGATGGTAGTGCAACGGGACTATGGTGGTGGCACAGGGGTGATTTGGTGATGGGAAACCCATGGGGATTACAATTGAGATGAAAAAAAATGTGCAAAATGATGTAAAAATAAACTTATTAATTAAAAAAAAAAAAGATGGTAGTGCAAGTGGCAGGACTAGAGAGTGGACAATGTTTACTCCTCTGTAGCTTCTAGACTAGTCTACAAAAGGTCTCTAGCCCAGATTTAGGGGGGGCGGGGGAGGGGTAGCAGTACTTCTTGCACACAGTGCATGCAGCAAGACCCATGTGGTGGGAGGATGAGAAGCAGGATCACCAAAAGGCCTGAAAACAGCTGGGCTAAAGGCTAACCCTGTAGGAAGGACTCTGTTTTATTAATTTGTAGATTCCCAGTGCTTGGCAGACTGCCTGGTATATAGTAGACCCCCAATAAGTGTTTATTAAATTCAATTGAAATATTAAGACAGCTCAGCAGTTTGTCAAGTTATACCTATCAAAGTATTAAGAATTACTTTGTGAGTTGTTTTTAAGTGGAGTAATTTGCAAGCATAATTGTATTTCATATGCGGTAATTCATAAAGCTAAATCCAGCACTTCCCAGTTCATTTTAGAGCTATCCATTCAAGCAATTCTTGACCCTGTAAACTGTCCATTATATCTGAATTTTTTCCTGTAACCTGTATCTATCCCGCATAGGTTTTCAAAACTAGAATTACCCAAGCCACACCAAAGCACATAATTCCCATGGAATTAGCTATTGTTTTTGTGTGTTTCCTCTATCTTATATTAATAGTAGCAGTTGTATAAATTGTGAAGACCATCTCTCCCTCGCTTTTACTTTTTTGCAGGTAGGGTAACTGATTTCCCCTTTTCTTCCTTGTCTGATGCTAAAAATTCTATCGATCCTTTAAAAACTAATCTAATTCATTCTGAACTGAATGTGTAGGAACGCGATCCAAATCCGAAAGTCTTAACTGTCGTGTGAAATATCACCACCTACTGGCAATTTTGTGACATTACATCTTCGTGTTGTCAACGCAGAAATCCATCTAAAATCGCTAAGCCCTTTGTGAAACTTGACAAGTGACTTCACAAACAGAACCAAATAAAAAGACTTCAAACGTAATTAACAACGTACTCTGTTTTTCCTGCATGGAACCTACTCCCTGCACACAACATTTGTTTAAAAAAGAAAAAATATCTGATCTCTACCTTTCTTTTCTGGACCATAAATTAACAAAAGATAAAAGTCTCTTTCCATCAGGTGATTTCAAAATAAACATTTAAAATCTTTGTGTTAAAATGAGATCATCAGTAATATGTCACAGTAAATTCATTTCTAACAAAATACTAAAACTAGCTTTAACCTGAATTGCATAATTTTTTAATGAAAGAACACATATGTATTCATGATCAGAATATGAACAAATGATCAACAAATATTTTCTGATCACCTTATCTTGTTGATATTACAGTGGACAACTTGGATGTTGCCCCTGCCCAAACAGAGAGGACAACCTAGGAGAAGGAACAGACAGCCCCTAACAATATGATGTTTTATTTTTTTAAAGATTTATTTACTTACGCATTTATGCATACAAGAGCTGGGGTGTAGGCCAGAGGTTTGTGGGGGCTGAGAGGATTCACCAGAGGTAGAGTGGGGAGCAGAACAGGCAGATCCACTGAAATACACTGCTAAGGAGAGCAGCAGATGAGACAGAAGAGGTCTGCTGTGCCATGTGGGTCAGCTCCCTGGCTGGGGATCAAACTCCTGCTTCCGTGGCTGCTGAGACTTAACCCCTTGTGCCACCAGGGAGGCCCCAATATAATCAGCTTTAAATTGAGGAATTAGGAGGCTGTGACACCACAGAGTAAGGGCACGTCACATAATCAAAGGGAATTTGAAGACAGCCTTCTGAAAGGCACCCCAACCTTATCCCCTCAATGCACACTAAAAGTTAGTTATTGTTTCAATAGGGACTTTGAATCACACTGAAGTCCCTACATTAAAAACTGATATTTCCTTAACTGAGGGCTTTTGCTTAGCACAAAATGAACAAGACAAAGTGCCAGGAAATTAACACCCCTAAAACAAGGCCTATTTGGTAAACACTGCTCAAAAGATAATCTAGTGTATTTTGCTCTTAAGAGTATCTCCAATGAAATGGTGCGACTAAATGTTGACAGGACTGCTGCGGTTTCCATAAGGTTCATTAATAACATCCCTTTCCCCCAAGTGTTTTGAGATAATGAAAACCAAAGAAAAAGGCAGAGGTTACTGAATTTTATGTTAATATTGGTTAATGTATCTCATAGCTATAGACAAATGGCTTCAATTATACTCAACTTAATAAGTAAACTATTTATCTCCTAAGTCACCAGCATTTCTAGGTTGAGGCAAATAGCAAGTCAGTGTGTTTCCCTGGTACATTCATGTCAAGACCAATCAGAATAGAACATGAGCTACTTGCAGACAGGCTCACTCACAGGACAAAAAGGGTCAACTAGGCCATATTGTGTCCACATTCACCAATCAGAGCTTATCTTCCAGAATGCACTAAAAGAGCTCAGTTCACGTGGAATAAAACACGAGTCATGGAAAGAAGTACCCCCAAGACCACCACCAGTGCTCCTTTTTTCCCATCAGTAACAGGGATACTGACCAGAGATGTGGGGGGCTAGGGGGTTGGGGGGGGGGCTGTGAGAGGATTCACCAGAGACAGAGTGGGAAGCAGAACAGGAGTATAGACTAAAATACACTGCTGAGGAGAGCAGCCAGTGGGTCAGGAGAGGTCTGCTGTGCTTTGTGGGTCACCTCCCTGGCCAGGGATCGAACTCATGCTGCAGTGGCTGAAATAGCTTCACAGTGCTGCACTTTTAACCGGCTGCACCACCAGAGAAGGCCCTCCCCCACTGTTTAGATAGGAAACTGAGATCTAAGTTAAAAGCTTGCTGAAAGTCACACAGTCATTAGTGTGGAACCAGGACTCAAATTTTGGTCAACCTTCTGCCAAAACCCCAGGCACCTAAGCACCACCCTACCCTCCCTTTGTAATCATTAAGTTAAATGTTTGTCTCAAAATAAATAATGCAAGTTTCTTTAAATTATAAATACCAGTAGCACAATGAGTTCTGAAACTAATTAAATGTGCAAGTTGATTCAAATTTTATTTGATTATTAATTAGCCTTCAAGTACACAAAACAAAATTTGCTTGGAACAAAAACTGAAAAGAGGAAGAAATGTTTTCATATTTTTAGACAAATCATTGCCAAGTATCTTCCATTCTGAAACTAGTCCTAGTAATAGCTCTAATTCTTGAAGTTCTAATTATCTCTACTCTCTGTATCAGTGAGAACCTCTTATTTCAATGGCTCCAATTTTTCATAAGTACCACTTGCAATTCTATAAAATTCTATAAAAACACTGCCAAGGGAACAAAACATACTGCAACCATTAAGTATTGTAATTATTTTTCATGTCTTTAAATTCAGAAAAGTCAGGCATATATTCCCAACATGTAAAATGACACCTGCTCAGATAAATGTCTGATGAATGTTTCTGAAGTGTCTCAGTTACTAATTCTCTTACAGGATGTGTCTTCCTCAAACAGTTCCAAGATACATTAAATGAATTCAAAACAGATCAACTTAAGTGATTTCGTGGTCATTTTTTATTTTCTTAACTGAAATAAATTGTTGAGCCAAAAGTAGCTGGACCTAAGAGGAATCTACATTATCCCAAAATTTGACATGGTGTCAAATTCTTCCATTGAAATTATCTGTGACATGTCTCCTCTTGAGAAGGGGTGAGCTTGTTTTGTACTGTGCTCAGGAAAGTCAAAGTATTTTGGCCATTTCAGAACTGTATGCATGAAGGGCTGTTTGCCAGGTAACCTCCCTTTATGGCAGTGATCCTAGGCCGACACGTTTTCAAGTCCAAGCAGTGGGGTTAGTAGGCTGTGTTCACTCATTTTGTCATTTACACAGTCAGTGTTAGCACATATTCTGTTGCTAAGGTAATACATTCACATGGCTGAGGTTTCCTCTCTGGCTTGCAAACACAGGGTATGATCAACAGACTCGAGCTGGTTGTTCATGCCCCATCCCTGATCATGTGATTGGTTTAAGACTTAATATGTGACCCAAGTCAGGCAGAGTGCTTCCTTGACATTCTTCTCTTTGTAGTGACATTATGCAGAAACAACTTGAAATCTGTACTCAGGCAGTGATCTTCCATGAAGCAAGAAAAAAATAAAACCAAGGCCTCCCTGGTGACAACTACGCAAAGGGGCAAAGGGGTTGTTAAGTCTCAGCACTTGGAAGCAATCCACAGCCACAGCAGCACAAGTTCGATCCCCAGCCAGGGAGCTGACCTACAAAGCACAGCAGACCTCTCCTTTCTGGCTCCTTCCTCCCCTCAGCAGTATTTATCAGTAGATCTGCCTGTTCTGTTTACCACTCTGTCTCTGGTGAATCCTCTACCCTCCTCTCCACACACCCCTCTGGCCTCCAGCTCCTGTATGCATAAATTAAATAAATCTTTAAATTAAAAAAAAAAGAGGGAATAAAACCAAATAGAAATGGGAGAAGGAAGTTCACAGTGACTCTGAGTCTGGAATCCAGCCACCAAGGTCTCAGTTCTTACAGCAACTTTTTTGATTCGATAGCATAAACTCTTTTCTTGATTAAGCTACTTTGAAATAGGTTTCTGTTGCTTAAAGTTAAGACCTGATTAATATATCTTTGCCATACCAACATAATATGAAGTTTTATTTTTGTTTTTTTTTTTTAAGATTTACTTATTTATGCATACAGATTGGGGGTACAGGCCAGAGGTGCAGGGGCGATGAAAGGACTCACCAGAGACAGAGTGTGGAGCAGAACAGGCAGATCGACAAAGTACACTGCTGAGGGGAGCAGCGGGTGGGTCAGGAGAGGTCTGCCATGCCATGTGGGTTACCTCCAGGTCCTGCAATCGAACTTGCACTGAAGCAGCTGCGACCAGCTTGCAGTGCTCCATCCTAACCTGTTGCGCCATCATTAGGACCCATGAGAAGTTTTTTTTTTAACTCAAACAGCCCAACAAGTCCTCATAAACTTTTTTTTTCTTTCAATGTTCATAACTTTTTCAACAAAATTTCTGACAAGCTGAGGATGAGTTGAATTAAGTATATTCATCCTGCTGGACACTAGATGGCACTAGAGCATTCTTTCAAAGACTTTTGAACCAGCTACCCAGGAGGATCCCAGTATCTTATTTATGCCCCACATAGATCCTACTAACTTGCAAATCATTTCATTTTGAATGAATCCGTCTGTGTTCTGGTAGTTAGAGTAGAGTATACCTCAAGGAGCATCTTGCACTTAATGGTCTTCAGTGGATGGTTAAATCACAAACTGTTTTCCAACAATAAAAAAGTGAAATTCGTTCATTTGAGGACAACAGATCAACCAGCAATGTGCTCAGTATTCAAAAATTTAAACATACGAACGTGCTGTGTGACATCTGAGATCACCAAACCTCCATTGTGCATCCATGACAGTAACTGGCTTATCTGTCCTTTCTTCAAGGCCAAACACAATTTTATATCATTTTTAAATTGTTTTCCCTGTTGACAACTAAAGTAACAAGTTTATGCCCCTGTCTCTAATCCCAATTAAATGTCAGTAAGTTAGCCCAACAAGTCTCTCCAAAGCTTGCCTTTGATTTTTAGCTATAAGTTGCCACATAAAAAATCAATGCAAAAATATACTACATGTTACAGAAAACATCTTTGAATTATGTTTTAACAGGAGTTTATGAAAATGGAAAGACAAGGCCTCCCACCAAAAATTAAAGGCTCCTATGACCATAATAAAGTTTTGTGAATTCTCTTTATGAGGAAAATTTCTTCTCCCTGATCCCCACCATTGCAGTAAAACACAATTGTGTGTTATATCCTTACCACGGCCTGTAATTTTCCTTGTTAGTACTCACCATAATTTGTAATTATATATTTTGTAACAGGGTAGTCCTCAGGAAAAGAGGAGGTTCCAGGCTCCCTTCCCCACCCAAAGGAGGGTGGGGCTGAGCAGGGAGAAGAATCTGGAGAGGAGACTAAGGAAGGAAAGAAGGAGGATGGAGAGCCAGAAGACCTGAGGGAGACTCGTGGAGCAGAGAGACATGTGAAGAAGCGGCTCTTGTTTCTTGGTTCTGGACTGGTTGAAACAAATGTGGGTGAGAGACTTGTGGGAAGGTTGACTATGGCAGTGTCTATCTTGACTTTGTTTTTGCTCTTTTCCTGCCAGACTTGTCTGGCCATTTCTGATCCTTTTCTATGGGTTCCTGTTAAAAGGTACATTAGACCTGTGGGCTTTCAGGCCTTCCTGTGGCCAATCTGTTTGGCTGGACATTTACCTATGAGGGGATGGGTAACTTCAGGTACTTGATTTGGAAACTAGTCCTTGTCTTTTCTGTGATGCACACTAATTATACTAAAATTCCTTTCCATTGAAGGTTTCATATGTTTTGTCTTAATGCAGCAGATTGCAGAATTCATTTAGAGCAGACAGGTTTGGGAGTTCTGGGGTGCCCCTCTCCCTGCCCTGTAACAATTTCTACTTAATTTCTTCTTACATTTTCCTCCCTCCCTACAGTTGCTGTCCCCTTAAGGAAGGGACTGTATCCACTAAAGACTTAGTGTCCACAGTAATGACTGGCATTCAGTAAATCTTTATTGAAATAATAAACAATTGAGAATTATGATTCTTGAATTCCTTGAATACAGATTGTTACTCCAAAACAGGCTTATCAGGGTACACTCTATATCCCGATAAACAAAGGCAGGTACACACAACAGTTCCAGAGTCCAACTTAATCCAGGCTGGGAGAAATGCCTTATTCAGAGAACCCAGGAGCTGCGCAGTCACTGGTAACCAGCCCAGTGCAAGCCATGCTGCTCCCTACCTGCTGACTGAGACGTTCTGGATCTATTTATGTCCCATCTGGAGTTCCCTAAACTCTCTTAGCCTTGGATGGAACATATCCAGCTTCCAGCCCAACCCAGGGAGCTTAGCCTATGAACTGCTTTAGGACCAGCCTCTCATTCCTGTCTTTTCTCCCCTTGTTCTGTTTCCTAGCAAAGTTGATCTGACTACCACACTTCCATTAGCTCTTTCACCAGGCTCCAGCTCTGTCCTGGCTTAAAAAGGCTTCTTCTCTGGCCCTCCCTGGTGGTACAGAGGATTAAAGCACAGGACTAAGAAGCTAAAGCCATTTCTGCATGAGTTCGATCTCCTGCCCCGGAGATGATCCCCATGGCGTGGCAGACCTCTCCTGATCCCTGATCCTGATCTCCGCTGCTCCCCTCAGCAGCAGTGTACTTCATCAATCTGCCTGTTCTGCTCCCCACTCTGTCTCTGGTGAATCCTCTCACTGCCCCTGCACCTCTGGCCTGTACCCCAGTTCTGTATGCTCAAATAAATAAATCTTTAAAAAAAAAAAAAAGGCTTCTCAAATCAGGATATACACAAGTACTTGCATAGAATATGAAGACAGACCAAAAAGGGTCGACTAGGGAACAAAGCTGTACTCCACTCTACGTGTTAGGGGTAGTTAATATTAAACAACAAAATGAACTCTAGCCAACTGCATGAGGACACATAATTATTCATGGAATCAAAACAAGAAATCTTGAATCAGGCCTCCAGGGAGAATCTGGGCAGCTTTGAATTTGGGTGGCAGAAATAATGAACAGATTCTCTTTGAGACACCCCTGAACCTGCTCAGACCACGCTCAGTCCTGTGGACACATCACTCGGATTCCAATTTTAGATCATCTGAGTGGGCTAGAGTGAGTCATGTGACCAACCTCAGAATGGAGGCAAGTAGTACCTTGATTTTCAGACCCTCCCAGAACCCACTCATAGGGGATACATTTACCCCATGAATTAGAAATAGATATTTCCAGATGTCTACTAGTGCATCTCACCTAGAGTCAACTCCACTGGTCCTGAAGTGTGCAGTGTGCCTTTGAACCAAGTGAAGCATGGTGGAAGATTCTTCCAAGAGTCTCCACAGTGAGGGTCTTGAGACTCGTCCTGGAAGTTTTCCTCCCAGGACATTTTGACCAGTAACATGTAAGTGATGAGGTCAGAATGAATTAAACTGGCATTCTCCATATATCCAAAGCAAGATCCAGGCAAACACTGAGGTTACTGCTCTACTTTTTTTAAATCATCATGTCTTTGTTGCGGGACTATGCTGTGTTATTTTGGTGGGAGGATGTCTTTGGGAAAGGGTTGCTCTGCTGGATTTGCCATTTTTCTCTAGAAAGTTCCCCCATTTCTCCCTCACCACCCCAATATGTGTACACACACATCACTCATTTCCTGCTACGAATAGTAGTGAAAAACAGCTTTAACCTGGAGATCTGAGGCTCTCCCTTTTCCTCTGTAACAACCTGCTCACGTGGTTCCATTCAGAGTATATGTAAAGGTGCTTAGTGGGGCCTCCCTCATGGAAGTTGGGGTTAAAGTCTCAGGCTATCAGGCAATCAGAAGCCACTACTGCCTGAGTTCAATCCCTGGCCAGGGAGGTGACCACATGGCACCTCTCTGCCTTACCTGCTGCTCCCCTCAGCGGTGTATTTCAGATCTGCCTGTTCTGCTCCCCACTTTCCACTGGTGAATCTTCTACCACTTCTCCTACCCCACACCTCTGACCTACACCCCATTTATCCTGTATGCATAAATAAATAAACCTTCTAAAAAATAAAGTTTGCATATTGGTGGGGTTTCTCAAAAACTGGGGACAAGCATATGAAAGAAAATTCATATTTGTGAACATTGTGTTTTTATTTTTCTTGTGGAGTCGTGTTTTGTTTTGTTTTTATTTATTTTTTGATTTGTTGGTTTGTGTGTACACATTCATTTCCAGATAAGGTAAGCACACCGTACCTCACTACCTCTGGTAGTCATAAGTAAGTAAGAAAGGCAAGAGTTTAGGAGATAAATTATTTAGCTACAAGGAAATGCCTGTTTGGTCAGACACCTGCACTCACTGCAGGGGACGAAGGCTCCAGGCTTCCAGGCGGGATTCCTGTCCATCTGTCTCAAAGGACAGGGCTCACTCAGGTCAACTTCAAGGTGGTTCTCTTTGATGTGCTGACTGGGTGTTATGTGAAGACTTGGAAATGAACAATAGAGGCATTGGATATTGTTTCCCAAAGTCAAGTGAGTTAAACTTAATCAACTAAAGTCTTAGAAACTAAAACTACCTTGTTTAAAAATCAAGAGTCAGAAAAGCCTAGAGCACGCCTCTCTGCAGAGACAAGGCACTGAAACTGTAGAGAAGGGGAGCAAGTGGAATGAATAACTCGCTGAGGACAGAGAAACCAATATCCTTTTAATTTTTAGCTATATCTTTTCAAAGCTTGCTGTACGCCAAACCTCTGCCATCACTGCATTGTCAATGGCTCATTCACTGCCCTACAACCCTGAAAATTAGTGTGACTAGGTTCATTTACAAAGCAGTAACTAGAGTTTACAAGGGGTAATTTGCACACCCACTATTTGTAGCTACTAAATGGAGGGCCCGAATTCAATTCCATGACATTCGATACCAGAATAAAGCTCCTAACCTGATTCTGTGGTGTCAGCCGCCTTCTGAGGGCTGAGAATGCAAGGATGGATAAAGTACAAATGCCTGGCTCTGAGTTGCTAGATCAGCAACGTTCAGTCTGCTTCTGTAGCCTGCAGGGACATTTGTGCCAATTTAGAATCAAGGGTGTCTCCTCTGAAATCTACTCAAATAGCAGCTAATCACTCATCAGCAGTATCATTCAGTACAGACTGAAGACTGGTTCTAACTTCAACCCTGTAACCAACTTACCAGTTATGATGCTCTGTGGCCCTCTTTGCTATCTGCAAAGTATAAAATACCATCCTGGTTAATTCACAGGACCATTATGAATTTCCAATAAGTTCATAAACTTGAAAGCCATCCATCACAGGCTAATGAATATTGCAAATATCCAACTGAAGTCACAAAGATTTTCAAACCATTTTATTTACTCTATTTAACATTTATTTACTTATTATGCATATAAGAACTGGGGTACAGCCAGAGGAATAGGGGGCAGAAGACTCACTAGAGACAGAATGGAGAACAGAACAGGCAGATCGACTGAAATACACTGCTAAGGGGAGCAGCAGGCAGAACAGGAGAGGTCTGCCACACTCTGTGAGGGTCACCTCCCTGGTCAGGGATCAAACTCATGCTGCAGAGGCTGAGGACAGCTACATAGTGCTGCACTGCAAGCCCTTGCACCACCAGAGAGGACCTCAAACCTTTTTATAAGTAATTATAATCAATGACAACTTAGGAAGATAAGGCATGATGGTGATTCACAGTAGAGGTGGCAGATGGGAGGTTATATAGACATTCTTGCTTATGAATCAAATACCAGATAATAGATGTTTGAATTTTTGAACAACGACAGCAAGGCATTACTGAAAAATAAATTGAAAAGAGATTAGGTATATGTGAACTTTTTATTTAGGGCTCTTTTATGGAGGAAATTTAAAGCCACACAGATTTCACGAGTGGAATGGGGATAAATATATCCAGTCTGTTGCTTTCCTTAAACTCAGATCCCACCAAGTTTCAGGCTAAAACAGTTTAGTGCCCATTTTCCCCTTTTGCATTTAGGAGAAATGTCTTCTCCCTAGAAAGAACTCTCGTCTAGAGAGATAACACATTTGTCATAACTATAAATTTATTTGAGGAACAACTGGGCTTTCTTTATACAAGCCATCTGGAGAAGACAAATGTTTCATGTAAGCATGTGGGAAATTTCACTGACAACATATGTAGCTAAATGAACTGCCTTCAGCAATGCCAAAAGCAGAAAATTCCATTACACATGAGGAAGGTATTTCAGCAATCAACTCAGAATAAATACACATCAATCTTTTAATCTAACTGAAACATATGTAAGGTGTAGTTATGTTTCCTTCTCAATGTACTGACAACCAAATATACAGCCTCTGCGGAGACACACTGGGAACAGCTCCACAGAGACAGCTTGGAAATCACCGCATGTGCCTGCCCATGTTTAAAGAAATCCGTCTTCCTGCAGTCTCCTCAGCTTTGCACAGCTTTCGTGCCTCTGAGCGCTGGATGTGATGTTGTGGTAGCGTATTCGACAGGAATTCATGAGTTCTAGTCCTGCAACTAGCTCAGAGTGACTTCAAGTAAGTCCCATCACCACGCTGCTTAAGTTTAAACCCCTTGAAAATGAAGAGAGAAAAATAATGTATTCCCTAGTTCCATCTGAGGGGATTGATGAAGATACTTCTTTACACTTCAAGTTAGGATAATATTTTACAACCTAGTAAGTGCCTCAACTCACTTTTTCATTGTTACAAGATATGTCCACTTATGGGTAAGAAAACTGGTAGAGTCTTAGGGAAATGGCAACACTACAATAAACCCCCAAAAGTCAGTGACTTAACACAGTGAGGTGTATGTCACAGTCACATAACAGTGTGAAGCAGGTGTTCCTGCTCATTGAGTCTCCCTCCTGCATGGGGTGACTGAAGAGCCCAGTACCCTTCTACCCTTGTTCCCAGTAGGCCCTCAGATTTCACTCTTCAACCCCAGCTGACAAAGAGGTGACTGGAGAAAACACTCCAGCTTCTCAGCCACTTCATCCTGGCTATTACCCAAATAACTTCCTCTCACATCTCATTGGCAAAAACCAGTTAATGACTCCACCTAGACTCCAGGAGGCACTGAAAATGTTGCCCCTGACTGGGCAACTTTCTCAGTGACACTTCCCAGCTATTGTGTGGAAAGGGGAGCATAATTTTATTCAAAACAAGACAACTAGTAGAAGCTTCTGCATAACATACTATAACAAACAGAGGGTTAAAAATACGCATTTATTTTCTCATACGCATTTAGTTTCTCTTGATCAGAAGGAACCATGAAATGATGAAAGGAGTGCTTGAGGAAGCTGAATCTATTGTCTTCAGGCTTGGACATCAGTTTGAAAGCTGTTGTAATCTAACAAGAATTTGCAAAGGTGTGATAGCTGGCTCAGGGACAATGACAGAAGAAGACAATAGCACAGGTTTTTGAAAGTGTAACAGGTGGTGCCCAGGAAAAGGGGAGGTTGTGGGTTCCCTGCCCCACTCAAAGGAGGGTGGAACTGAGCAGGGAGGAGAATAACCTGGAGAGGAGACTGAGGAAGAAGCAGGATGGAAATCCGGAGAAGACCTAGAGGAGGCACATAAAGCAGAGAGATATGAGAAGAAACTGCTTTGCTGCTTGATCCTGCACTGGTGAAACAGATGTGGGTGTGAGCCCCGTGGGGAGGGTCACTATGCATTTATCTTAATTTTGATTGTGCCCTTTTCCTCCCAGACTGATCTGACCATGTCTGACTCTTTTCTATGGGTCCCTGCCAGAGGTGCTTTAGGCTTGTGGCAGGCTTTTGGGCCTTGCTCTAGGCCAATCCCATTTGGGTGGACTTTTATCACGAGAGGATGAATAACTTTGGGTGCTTGATTTGGAAACGATACTGTCTTTTCTGTTCACCTAATTGCATTAAAGTTCCTTTCCATTAAAGGTCTCCTATGTTTTCTCCTGATGCAGTGAATGGCAGAACACAGAGCAGGCAGGTTTGGGGGTTCTGGGGCACCCCCTCTCTGCCCTATAATAAAAGGAAGAATACAACTGTGTATAGCATGCAGGGAAAGGGACAAAGAAATCTCAGATGTTGCCAGTGAGGTTAGCGTAAGGTAAGATAAGATAGGAAATGCTTAGAAGCTAGAGGCAATAAAGGAGGACCAATTCGAACTCCATGGCAAACCCAACTAAAGAAAATAAATGATGAGGAGCGGCAGCAAATCTGAAAGTTACATCAATACAGTATTTATGACAAAAATAATTTAAATATATACCAGCTATGTCCCATTTCTCACAACCATGAGCGCTTAACTTTTGTGAAGCTCATTTTTCCCCATGTGAAAATAAAGATAGCAATTCTTACCTTACAAGGTCAGAATCCTTGGCACACAGAATGGATAGCAGAATGGTCACTTAGTTGTGAAACTTTAAGAAGAGGGTATTTTGCCAGCAAGCACAGGGCAGGTTCACTATGGTTCATAGATGGAAAAAGTCCCGCAGTCTCAGTGACCTTTTCAGGCTTTAACGCTTTCTGGAAACCAGGTGCACAGGCTCACCAAGCAGGGAAGCTGGCAGGTAAGAAGTTAGGCACAAGCCAGGCAGGGGGTGCTGGGAACTAGCAGGCACCTCAGGCTTCCAGGCCCCCACAAGTCTCTGCACTCTTTCTCTGGCCTCGCTCTGGCTTCTCGCGCACGTGTGGTCCTGTGGTCTCACCTTGCGTGTTGCGTAATCACGCTACTCATCCTCCCACTGCTGCGGCTGCCAGGATTTGGGCCCTACCTCTAGGCCCAGGTGTGTATATTTGCATATGCGCATGTGCTCACTTGCAATCAGGCAGGCTTGCCCACCGGGGGCCCACTCTCCCAAGCACCTTCTGCATGAAAGAGATCAAGGCGAGAGAGATAGCCAGAGATAGTGGTGGAAAAGCCTGATTAATTCTTTAACCCTATAGAAAGGCACCCCCAGCTGTTACCATATGCAGGTTCCCTCACTATCCAAAAGTAGCACATTCCTATAAATCTTTCATAAGCCAAAAGAGCATAACGTAAAGAAATAATTACTATCCAGTAATATGGGGAAATGTTTCAAGTGTTCCCAGCCCCAAAATAACCCACTCAGTCATACCAACAAACATCTAAAACATAAAATAACACAAACATATAATAAAAGCAGTAGTAATGTGATCAATACATGGTCTGTAGAAAGTATTTTCCAGGGAAGAGATGGAGTGGTGAGGCTCTTAATGTTCCGGGGAGCAACTATTATCATTTTCCGGGGAGCAACTATGATCTATGATCATTGCTTCCTTTTTTGCATTTGTTATCAAAGTGAAAGTCCTTAGATTTCTTCCAGTTAGTGAAAATTGGTGCTAATGTAGACCTTTCCTAGGAATAAAATAGTGTAACACAAACTTTCAAAAGAAGAGGGTTAGTTATACTGGGTGCTATGGCTTAAACAGATCTGCCTGCTGAAGAAATAGCAGGTGAAGCTACATCCTCTTTCAGGAAATTACATGAATCTACTGGTTTAAAGGAAAGGCCCATACTGGGGGATAAGCAAAAACAACCACAGACCTCTCACCCCTACTTGAACTCAGAATTCTTGAAATGCCAACCATCTTGACTAACCATCTATAATCTGCCAACTTGGCAAAAGCTATGGTGTCAACCAGAAGTGTGGAGGGGCAGGGTGGGAGGAGTCATCAGAGACAGAGCAGGGAGCAGAACAGGCAGATTGACTGAAACACACTGCTGAGGGGAGCGGCAGGTGAGACAGAAGAGGTCTGCTGTGTCTTGTGGGTCACCTCCCTGGCCAGTGATCAAACTCATATTGCAATGACTGTGGATAGTTTCATAGTGCTGAGACTTAACCCCTTGTGCCACCAGGCCCCTAAAGGAGCCACGCTTTTATAAATAGAAGAAAAGAGAGGGTGGAGAGCAAGCATGGTCAAAGAAACAACCAGGAAAAAAAATTTTTTAAGCACAGGCTAAGATTCTCTTTCCCAGGACATAATAAGAAAATGGGTTCTTTTATTGTTTTATTGAAGACTGACACACTTTACACAGTCTAATTCTAAGACACATACAGCTGCACAACTTGGCTTGGGCTGATTTGAAGTACTCATACTAACTGCTGAGTACCAACTAGATGGTTCTGGAATCAAGAACAAAAGCAGGGAGACCTGCTGGAAGAACCTTACCGAGTGAGTCATGATAGCACAGGATGGTGTTAACTTGGTTGTGTGCACAAATAGTGGAGAAGGAGTAAATGACTCCAAAGATTATAAACAGGAATATTTTAAAGACAAGTGGGTGAGTGATTATAAACCACTCTCTCCTGTTTGGGTTTCATTTTGTTTTGGTTTGGTTGACGTAGGGGGTGTGTACGTACAGAACAAGGAATCCATTCACTGCCCTTTCTCCAATTTCACCAGAGCACACTCATCCTCCACTGCTCACTCAAATGCCCCTCCCCCTACCACTCCAGTACTAGTCGCATCTCCCAGACTCCCAAAGCTCATTGTTCCTGAGCAAAATAATAATCAATAAAAGGCCCTGCCACTTGTTTTATGTGGTCAGTGGTGTTTTTCTCCACTTTCAGATTGTAAGCTCCGGCAGGGCAAATCTGTCTTGAGCAGCGAAGCCTCTGGACTAAGAGTCTCAAAATTCTACATATTTCATAAAATATGTGTTAAATGTATAAAGAAATCACTGTTTAATAAAAAAAAAATTTTCTGGGCCCTCCCTGGTGGCGCAACAGGTTAGGATGCTGTAACCATCTTATTTCATTCATTACTCCACTGGTTAGTAATATTTCTGTAGAATCTATTGGAGAAAACAGGGTCTCAAACTCACTGTTCTTCATCCTCCATAAGCATGTGGCTCTTCAGGAACAACTTCAAAATCTGCTTTACAAGCAACCAGCACTATAACTCCTTCCAGCTATGAAATCTGGAACTCTTTCATTTGACTTAGCAACCACCAGACATTAGGGTTGCCTATATAAAAAAGTGGTTGCTATAAAAATTAAGCTTTAACTTAATTTCAAATGGGCAATAAGTCTTGTCAGATGTATATTCCAGAGGGATAGGTTCATCCCTTCTAGTCACAGTGCTCAATTCCCTGGACTCCATATCCGCCTATAAAAGGAATATACTTTTCTGCAAACTTCTTCAAAGAATGCTTAGGTATTTACTATCATCGGCTTACATGAAAAAATTAAAGCCCACTCTGAATCCCTTGTGACAGTTTTGTGTTGTTTTTTTTAAAGATTTATTTATTTGTGCATACAGAACGGGGGTACAGGCCAGAGACTCAGGGGGTGGCGAAAGACTTCACCAGAGACAGAGTGGGGGGCAGAACAGGCAGATCAATGAAGTACACTGCTGAGGGGAGCAGCGGGCGGGCCAGAAGAGGTCTGCCACACCATGTGGTCACCTCCGGGGCAGGCGGGAATCGAACTCATGCGGAAGTGGTTTCAGTTTCTTAGTGCAGTGCTTTAACCCGCTGCGCCACCAGGGAGGGCCTGTTGTTTTGTTTTTTTTTTTTTTTAATTTAATTTTCTACCTATCCCATTTTATTTCCAGAAGCTCAGCCACTCTATCTTTCTTAGTCATTGTTGTTCTCCAAACCCAAAACAGCAACAGCTGCTTGTCAGGCACCAGATACTTAATAAAGTTACAGAAACAGAACTCTGAAAACTTTCCAATACAAACATGTGATTCCTGATTGATTTTTGTAATCAGTAAGGCTATCTTAATTAAGTCAGGGGATACTATTTTCAAAGCTTCTAAAAAAAATAATTCATTTCTCTCTCTTCTTTTTTTTTTTAAAGATTTACTTACTTATACTTACAGAACTGGGGAACAGGCGCAGAGTGAGGCTTCACCAGTAGAGAAAGCAGAGAACAGAACAGGCAGACTGACAGAGTACACTGCTGAGGGGAGCAGTGGGCGAGTCAGGAGAGGTCTGCCACACCATGTGGGCCACCTCCCAGACTGGGGATCAAACTCGTAATGAAGTGGCTGGCAGGGCTAGCTTGCAGTGCTGCATCCTAACCCATTGCACCACCAGAGAGGGCCTCATTTTCCCTTTTTAAAAAGAAATACATATCCTAATTCAACTTGGTAGGAGACTGATTCCTGGGTCCTGCTTTTCCAGGTACCCAACTCCCTAATTATAGGTTGGAACTCAAAGGGATCCAAAATAGAGCATATATGATCTATTCTCAATATCTTGGGCATCTTTTCCAAACATAGAGCCAAGAGGACAAGAGGTTAACCAGAACTTCTATATACTTCTATCAGAGTAGGCCTCTACCATAGAGATTTTTTTTACTCCCATGAAAAACCATCAAAGAGGTTACTGGGCCCTTAGCCTAGACTGTAACATGAGTGATCAGGGAACTCACCCAAGAATTCACTGTTTCTGTGGCTGCTTTTAGCTGCCTCTGTGCTGTTTGGTTTTTTATTCCTTACCAATGCTGGAAGTCCTGTAACTTTCCCTGGTCAGCTCTGTTCTTATGTTCCTATAAATTCCTTATCTCATTAAAAAAAAAAAAAAGAAAAGCTTCAGCAAAGTAATTTGCAAAGTTATGATTCTAAAGTTTTTGCTCTTTGTAATAAAAGAATGGCTTTCATATAGACTAACACATTCAGAGGAACAAACTAGCATCCTTAATAAACTAGCAAGAAAGGTATGATTTCTCAGGCTGGGATGACAGGTTCCCAAGGAGCTCCGCAGAGCAAACACTAGGCCTCAGCTTGCACTGAGGAAGGGCCTTGGCTGGAGTGGGGAAATGAACTGTGGTTTTCAGAATCTCCCTTAGTCTATGGGAAAAAGACTAAGTTGAAAGCTAACCAAAGGTGGGAAATCTAACTAGAGACCCTAGCCTTGAAGGCAGAACCTCAAAGAGTTACATCCTTGAAGTAAATTGCCTGTCAAGTCTTAGTGCTAAGTAAAAGGAAGAAATAATTTTCTCCAAAGGATTGCAAACCACTTGGCAATTAAAAGGAATGAACTACTTATAAACACAACTGCATGGATAATTTCAAAAATATTATGCAGAGAATTCACAATCACAAGGTGGCCCTTAGTAGTGTTTATAGGTTAAATAACCACTATTTATGTGATTCAGTAAACCTCAAGCTACAAATTTAAGGTAGTCTCAGGCTGATATTGCCCTTGAACCTAGGAGACAAATCATTATAGGGGAAGCCTCAAAGAGGAAATACTAGGCTTGGTGGGTCTTTCCTGTCACTGTTGGGGGTATGTATCAAGATCCCCAGCAGATGCACTGAACCCTACATATATGTTGTTTTCTCTGTGCATACCTATGATAAAGTTAAACTTGTAAATTAGGTGCAATAAGCAATTAACAGCAGTAATATGCTGCTCTATTTACAATAGGGAAAATGTGGAATAAACCCAAATGCCCAAAAGCAGATGTCTAGATTAAGAAGATGTGGCACATATATACAATGGAATATTATTCAGCAGTCAAAAAGATAAACTTGTGCCTTTTGCAGCAAAATGGATGGACCTGGAAGGGATCAAGTTTAGTGAAATAACCCAGAAAGAGAAAGGAAAATATCAGATGGCTTCACTCATTTCAGGAGCATAAGGGATGACGGAAATTTTAAAAAAAGAGAGAGACTAACAAATGTGATAGAGTAAAAATGAAAACAATGAACAAATATAAACCAGAAATATTTGGGGGTGAAGGGGGCAGGAGGGGGAATGGGGTCAGAATTGGGTGGAAAGAGTGCACTGGACTGTGGTGATGGCACATGGGTGAATTGGTGATGGGAGGCCCATGAGGATTACAACTGAGCTTGAAAAATGCACAAAATGAAGAATAATGTAAAAAAAATTATGTTTATGGTATAAAAAACATAAAAAATAAAATAGAGATTAACAGCAATAGTAAAGTAGAAAAATTAGAACAATTTATGGTGTTATAAAAATGAATGTTGGTGTTATTATATGGTATTATAAAAATGAATGTTGGCTCTTTGTTTTTAATGTTTTTTTTTTTTTAAGATTTATTTATACATACAGAGCTGGGGTACAGGCCAGAAGTGTAGGGATGGTGAGAGAATTCGCCAGAGACAGAGTGGGGAAAAGAACAGGCTGACTGATGAAGTAAAGCTGCTGAGGGGAGCAGCGGGCAGGTCAGGAGAGGTCTGCAACGCCATGTGGGTCACCTCTGGGGCAGGCGGGGATCAAACTCATGCTGAAGTGGCTTTGCTTCTCAGTGCTGTGCTTTAACCCCTTGAGCCACCAGGGAGGGCCCTAATGATTTATTTTTATTTACTTATGCATACAAGAACTGGGAAGTAGGCCAAAGGTATGGGGGTGATGGGTGAGAGGATTCACCAGAGACAGAATGGGAAGCAGAAAAGATGGATCTATTGAAATACACCACTGCGTGGAACAATGGGCAAGACAAGGGAAGTCTGCTGCTCCATGTGGGTCAGCTCCTTGGCTGGGGGTCAAGCTACTGCTGCAGTGGTTGGCTATAATGTGATGGTGCTGTTGCTTAACCCCTTGCACCACTAGGGAGGCCCTCTCTTTCTTTCAAGTCATCTTATAATAGGGGACATTTTCAGATCACGGCTGACCATAGGAAACTGAGACCTGGGCAAAGAAATAGCAATAATTAAAAATGGATAGGAGGGGATGACTGTGCTCACCTCTGCTGTTGTAGTGCAAAAGCAAATATACAGTGTGTAAATAAGAGAGTGTGGCTGTCTTCTGCTAAATTCTACTTACAAAACAGACTGCAGGATTTGTTCTGTTGGTTATAATTTGCTGATCCTGGCTTCAGAAGCCTGAAATAGGTGAAATTTCACATAAGATGACTTACCATGAAAACTAAATAAAGAATGAGCACATTTGGGAATTTCAAATATAATTCAGAAATTAGAAATATAAGACTGAAAGGTAAAAACTCAATGAAGTAGGGTACATAGAATAGATGAACTAGTGAAATGGTAGAATGGAGATTATCCAGAAAGAAGTCTAGAGAGGCAAAGAAATAGGAAATATTAAAGATTTAGTGGCTTGTAGAATAGAGTAAAAAAGGCTAATGTTTGCCTAATCAGATTTCTAAAAAGTAGGAAAGGAAAAATCAGACAAAATGCACAATTTGTGGGATTATGTCAGGCATTAAAATCTATAAATTGGCAATAGAGAAGATGAATAAGTAGAATTCAAGTTCTAGGGTTCTTCTATCCAGAAAAAATGTAAGCCTCATAAATAACTTCTGACTTTGAGGATACAAGTCAAAACTTACAAGGTACCCACAAAACAAAGAGAAATAAGACTTTACCCCCCAATTCAAATAAGATAAATGGAAAGGAAAAGAATAATAGAAAAAGAAAGAGTAATAAATCCAAAAGAAATCAAGAAAATAGAAGGGGAAAAGGAAGAGGAAGTACAAGGTAAAATAAATCCAAATAAATTTATATTCAGTGTAATAAATGTTATTAGCCATATATTAAGTACAAGTATTGCTCTCACACACACTGCTGATGGGTTGTAAAAACTTTCAGAAAGTTTGCTCTTTCAACATGAAATCTGAATATACTGATATTCTACAATGCAACAATGCAGATTCCCACTAAACATTCAAGTTAGAGGAACTCTTGTGCCAGGAGACATATACGAGTTCACAGCAAAATCACAAGCACTCTTCTGCCCACAGATAGCAAATGGGAAGGTAATTAGTGATGTTTAACACCTTCTAGGATATAGTCATGTTCTATTTCATCATCCTGGGTAGTGAATATAGCCTTGTTCTTATCATGCCCCGTATACCTTGCACATGTCATGTCCATGTGTGTATTCATGGTTTTGTTAGAGAGAAAGGGTGCCCTGCAGAAACTCCATACAGGTTTTGTGGACTCCACCCCCACTCCAGACCAAAGCCATCAAAACATGGGAAGCTGTAAATGCCATCATTACCAAAAGAGGCATTGCTGGGATCTGAGGGTGAAGTTAGGAGGCCAAGTTTGGTGTAAAACCAGACATGTGGGCCTTGGGGTCTCTTGCTCTATGGGCTTTTGACTCTTGAGTTCTTGGCCTCTTGGATTGACTCTTGGCTTTTCACCAGCTCTCAGTGTGACCTGGAACTGATGGGATGCAGTTACCAATTTATCTCCCTCTCTTTATCCCTGTTATCCATTTCTTTATTTCCTCATATCTTGTAAATAAACCCTTTATTAACCTTTTTGTGTGTGTCTGCAGTTGAGTAGTATTGTTAAGTGCACAGGTGAGTTCTAAAAAAAAAAAAAAAAAAAAAAAAACATTAAATGCTACTTAGATCAATTCATTAGAAACCAGTATTGCAAAACAAGCAAACAGGTGGGTAAGTTAGGCAAGAGTGGTCAACTGCAGGGCGATGAATGGAAACTAGAATTCTGTGACAGAAATAGTATGTACTTTCAAAGGTTATACACCTGGAACCTATATAATGTGATAAATCAATACTACCTCAACACACACACACACACACACACACACGCACACGTCTCTGTGAAGGTCCTTTTAAAGTCCCCCAGCTCTCAGTACCAATCCCAGGTCCCAGTCTCACCCCACCTCCCATCATAATCTGCTTAGGTTTAGCAGGAAGCCTGTTAGGTCAGTAAAAGCACATTTAAGGAGCACCCAGTGAGAATAACCCAGTCAAAAGGCCATCCTCATGACCACAGCACATTATCTGCAGTCCTGAGAAATCAACACCTTTACCATATATTTTAAGGCAGCAAAAGATACACAAAGTACAAC
Source organism: Condylura cristata (assembly GCF_000260355.1). NCBI lineage: Eukaryota > Metazoa > Chordata > Mammalia > Eulipotyphla > Talpidae > Condylura > Condylura cristata. The sequence goes on from NW_004567113.1 coordinate 12,638,242, forward strand.
ATAAGCATGCAGGTGTAGTGGCAAGGTCACCATGCTGAAGTTGCACACACCTGGGGAGGTCGCACATGCAGGAAAATGTTCAAGACTTCTTTACAGCAGATTCTGATCCAGGCTGTTTCCATGTAATCTGGTATCTTCACTCTCTCGTACAAGGCTGTTCCTCCACTGAAACATGTGCCAGAATATTCAAAAACTCTAGGGGTCCCTAAAACCTAATGGCTGTTAGTAGCCACAGACCTGTAATTATTTTTTTTTTTTAAGATTTATTTATTTATTCGTACAGAACTGGTTTACAGGCCAGAGATGCGGAGGGTGAGAGGATTCACCAGAGTGGGGAGCAGAACAGGCAGATCGACAAGTACACTGCTGAGGGGAGCAGCGGGCGGAGAGTACACTGCTGAGGGGAGCAGCAGGAGAGGTCTGCCACGCCATGTGGTCACCTCCAGGGCAGTCGGGAATCGAACTCATGAGCAAGTTGCTTAGCTTTTTAGTGCTGTGCTTTAACCTGCTGCGCCACCAGGGAGGGCCCCTGTAATTATTTTTTAAAGGCAAACTCAAGACTCTTCAAATGAATCCATGCAAGGGTTGGATGAGATATTGTATCTAATGGAAGTTTTCTAACAAATATTGCCTACTTTGATATCCCATTACCACTGCAGAAGACTCAAAAGTTTAGAAGATAAAAATCTAGGTAAATATTTCTAAAATGGGTATAAAATAATATTAGGAAGGGCAAATGAAAAAATAGAGTTCTAAGGAACATAGGCTAAATCCTAGCAATATTTGCTTTCTATAAACATTTTCAGTCACAAGGCAATTCCTCAAACATATTGGAAACTAGTTATGTAAATCAAAGGCATAAATGTTTTGATTAAGACCATTAGATTTTCTAGTGCATACAAGACAATATTATTGGTGTCCTGTCACAGTGCTCTTGAGACGATACATTTTCCCATGTCCAAACAAAATGGCTATTCTATCAGATTTTCTGAAAATGGGCTAATAAATAAAGTGGGCTGGTTAACTCGTTATATCAAGTATGAAAAGTAAATGAGAAAAAGAAACTTCGGAGAAAATAAAAGTTGAAAAGTAGCAGGGTACATATTGGATTGGCTGATTTTCAATCAAAATCGCCCCAGCCAAAAATTTATTTTTAAGATTCATTTATTTATGCACACAGAGCTGAAGTATAGGCCAGAGGTGCAGGGGTGGTGAGATGATTCACCAGAGACAGAGTAGGGAACAGAACAGGCAGATTGAGGAAGTACACTGCTGAGGAGAGCAGTGGGCAGATCAGGAGAGGTCTGCCATGCAGTATGAGTTACCTCCCAGGTGGGATGGAACTTATGCTGAAGTGGCTTTTAGCTTCTTAGTTCTGTACTTTAACCCGCTACAAGGATGGGCCCACCTCAGCCAAATTTTGAGGGGGCTAAATTGAGGGCAAGAGAAAAAAAAAGGAAGGATGTGGGGTGAGAACAGTGGAGTAGCTGACCAAGAGGCAAGCTGCTTGCAAATATTCTTTTGGATCAGATCTGTCCAACTGGAAAACATAAATATACAGATAGCATTGCCTCAGGCTACCTGTTGCTATTATGACAGCATTGCCTAGCTGATGTCTGTGACTTTGCTCAAGGCAAAGTCCACAAGGTCAGAGTTTAGACAACTAGATTATTAAAAAAAAAAAAAAAAAAGACAAACCCAAACCATTGGTTCATGTTCTCATTTATCAGAGATTCCAGTCCAATAAAATCAATGTTGTTGAAATGAAAAACAATTCTATGCTATAAAATGAGAGTTTAATTTTACTCAAATCAGAAAAGGGTAGATGTGAGAGGAAAAAATGCCAAAAACATTTAGAAATATAGAATTTATTTATATTCACCATAAGACAGTTTCACATTCTGTACATGGTTACCAGAAGAGAGATAAAGCTCTCCAAGTTTATGATGGCGTTACATTGCTATCAAACATTACTTAGCCGTGACACTTATTTTCCCCTTTAAAAAATTTAAGGCTCATTTCCCAAAAGGTAATTTTGCCACTCACTTTTGTGTTTAAGAACTGAGAAAGTTGTGAAATAAACTGTAAAGGGCTTTTGCACTTTCACCTGCATCCACTGGAGACTGTCACATGATTTATTGTTGCTGTTGTAAAAGGCTCCTCTTTGAAACTGTGATTACAAATTCAAACAAACGAGTAGACAGGGAGGCACTAGTTATACATCTTCAAAATACAAACAAGGAAAACGAAAAACTTCAGCACATGTTATGGGCTAAAGTATTTGTTCGAAAGTTGCAGACGTATACATGCACACACACTTGACTCACTTCTGTCGGGTAAAGTTCACCAAGATATTTCTCATCTAACACTCTAAGAATAAATATTGACAGTTTCTTTCAACTTTTATCAAGAGATCACAAAGTTGTCCTTTCTCCTAAATACCAGACTTTTCTCCATTTCAACCTTGCAGTAGGTCAGAGCCATGACCTTAATTGTGAACTGGATGTGGCCCACATCACTCCCCAAAGACTAGAGGGAGTGGGAGGAAAGGGGGTGAGAAAGTGAAGAGGGAAAGAGGGGTTTGGGTTTGTTTTTTTCTTGATCATTACCATATCAATGCGTTCCAAAGACAGTAAGTTCCAGAAGTGTTTTAGAAGTACTGTTTCTTGTATATTTCTTTCAATCAACAATGGCACAATCATTTCAGAAAAGGCAGAATCTGTTTAAACACAGTAAACTCCCTTCCACTTCATGGGGCGAGTGTTTTAACAACAAAAGCCCCAGGGGGACAGTAGATCCCGCCCCTGGCATAGAGGTAGAGACAATCATCCTGTAGAAAAGATTGCAAATTAAAACCAAAAACAATAAAAGAAAAAAAATGCCTCCCTTATCTCAAAACACACACACACACACACACACACACACATTCCATTTTAAGGGAAGCCACGTTTGATCTCCAGAGGCAATCAGTCCGATTCTGAGTTAAGAGATCCATTGCCCACGATCATTTTGCTGTAATTCTTCTGCTGCTCCTCCTTGAAAGTGTCCTTCACCTTTTCTCTCTTTAGTCCTCCATCCCTGGGAACACAAAGGCAAATAAGTAAAGATACTCCCTGCAATGATTTGAAAGGGTTACTTGTTTATACATGCTGCGTAGTTTCCTGTGCCTTATTGGTCTGGTCAGCAAACAGGGCAAAGGACCCTAGATCCTGAAGCAGAAAGACTAGTTCCTCTCTCCCTTTATGAGATTAGTATCTCATGATTGGCTAAAACAAAGACTAATATCCCAACTCAGTTTCTTTTTCAAAGTTAAGGCTGCCTTATTCACTATTTGGACATTACATTCAAATTAGTTCTTTACCTATCTTCTCTCCCCCATCCCCCAAGAAAAGCCGAATACTATTGTTATTTTTTCATCTAATCAACCTACCTATTGAAAAAACCATTGGGCCAGTTTTAAACAGATGCACAGGAAATGATCAGGGTGTTATGTATGTGTAGGTAAATTACCTTAAGGATCAAAAAGTAACCATTATAAAAATCTAATCCTAATTTTCACAAATTATACTTTCATTTAAAGCACCATATGTTTCAAATATTTCTAATCTTCTAGATTTCAAAACAGACTCATAATGAAACCAATAAGAAAATGATAAACTGCATTCAACCACCAGTTAGTGCCTATGTAAGCAGGCACGTGAACCTTTGAACTGTCTCCAGGGCAGTAAAAATACAGACCTGCTTGAGCTATAAGAACTCTGCATGCTTTTCCTTCTTTGGAAAACACACACACACACACACACACACAACTGAAAGAGCTGGGAGGAGATTAGACTATCTAGGACCACTATCTCTCTCCTAATTTAACATTTCAGATTTAAGTTTTAGGAGAGTGTAGACTGAGAATTTGCTTGCTTTACTGTGCCTGTTTAATTTTAACCCAACCTAGCACAAATGTTTACTAAGTGTTCTTTAAAGATGATGAATAGATAGGTTAGCCGGTGAACTCAATGCCCTGAATACAGAACTTGACCTCAGACAGATGCCTGCCAGAGACCATTGCAATATTCTGATATTCCGACTCTAGAATCAAATCCAAGACATTTTCCACTAATAAATCCTCAACTTAAAACAACAGACTACAGTGCACAAAATCCTCCAGGGGTCAGTTGTAGGAAATTTTCATAAAGGAAGGTCATAAATTATCACTAGTTCTCTAGAATGAGCCACAAAAGCCTCTTGGACCCAAATGCACTGAACTCTGAATAGTAAGAACTAAAGGGGGGGGGGGGGGCAGAGGAAGAGATAAGGGGGCATGCCTCCTTTTCTGAGGACCAGTACAACAATGTGAAGTTAGCAACAACTGCCCTTGAGCATTCTGATACTCCTTTTACTCAATTCTTCCCCAGTACCCAGTCAACCTACTACTGCTTAAAATACCTGTCCTGACTTGTCATGTGTTGCAACGGCAGCAAATCTTAGAAGGAACAATCATATACAAAAGTTAGTAAGAATGATACAATTATGGTCTCATTTAATGTAGCAAACCAACCTAGAGTTAATTTATACCTTATGGGTAAATGGCAACTACACCTGGGAAAGCAACGGGTGTGTTTTCTTTTCAGTGAATAGGCCAGGTAATTAAAACTCACCCTTTATTGTCAAATTGCATAAGGCCTGATAGAAGGAAATTGAAAAATGCTGAGCTTATTTGTGATGGACTTTGTTTAAGCAATCTGATCTAGAGCCTGTCTGATGTCAGTGGCTGACTTCCGCAAGCTGTTTTTATTTCTCAATGCTTTCTTCCTTTCTTTGGTGTCTGAGGCTACCCAGGCTATAGTCTAAGCTTTTCACAATGACTTCAGGGCAGGAGCAGGGTTGGGATTTCAGGTAAGAGGAAGGGGTTAGAGAATAAAAAAAAAAAAAGAATAAAAAGGAAGCTAGTACAACATGACCATGGATCACAAGAACATCTGTAACCCAAGACCTTATAAATAAGGGCATTTGTAAGTTCATCATTTCATGATGTTATGAAACAGCTTAACATATTACAGTTTAGCTAATATAGTACAAACGTTAGCCGAAACCTACCTAAATCCTACTTCTTGTCTAAGAGCCACCACTTACCCTAAACCAAGAACTCATACTTGAGGATTAATCCAGAAATGTTACTGCAAGGCTTCCCCTATTTTTATCTCTCATCAACTACATGGGCTTTGTTAACTAGCATAATAGATTTTAGAAGTGGGTTTCCAACTCTAGACACTGGTGGCTTGTTAATTAGCAGAGTGGATTCCTAAAACAGCCTTTCTAGAACAAAATTATTTGCATTCAAGATATGTGAACATTTTAGAGCCTTTCCTCATCCTGGTGTAAAGAAGTTGAAGAATCCAGCTAGCCCAAACAGTCCTGAGTGCCTGCCTGGTTGACAACAGCCTGAGTCCATTCCTGCTGCTAGAATATTGCTATAATTGTCTTCCATGAACTTTTCATGTAAAGTGTTTTTGAAACAACAAAACAGATAGTAGAGATTTTATTCTATTCAGGACTGGAAATATGAATTGTTTTCTGCCCACCTGCTAATATAACACCTGTGTGTATAACAGAATTGAATCTTCCATTATGATGGAAGGTTTTTTTGTTTGTTTGGGTTTTTTTTAGATTTTTTTATTTATTCATACAGAACTGTAATACAGGCCAGAGATGCAGAGGGTGAGAGGATTCACCAGAGACAGAGCTGGGAGCAGAACAGGCAGATCGACGAAGTACACTGCTAAGGGGAGCGGAGGGCAGGTCAGGAGAGGTCTGCCGCCATGTGGATCTCCTCCAGGGCAGGCGGGGATCGAACTCATGAGGAAGTGGCTTAAGCTTCTTAGTGCAGTGCTTTAACCCGCTGCACCACCAGGGAGGGCCCAAGAGCAAGGTTTATATCCTTCCAAAATTCTTATGCTGAAGCTCTAAACACCCGATTTGATAGTATTTGGAGATGAGGCCCAGTACTCTTTCATTAGGAGACACCATTGAGGGCTCTGTATACTCTCTGGTGAGCATAATCTCTCTTTACCTCCCTTTCTGTTTGCACAAAGAAGAGACCAAGAAAGTATCCACGTGCAAGAGAAAAATAGAGAGGGCTCACAACAGAACCCCACCCACTGGTACACACAGACGTCCAGCCTCCACACTCTTAAGAATGTTCTGTTAAACAACCCAGTCTACATATTGTTATAGAAGCCTGAGCAGTCTATATACACTCACCTACTTCTAATCTTTCTCAACAAATGAAAGCCGTAGTTATAACTAAAATATTTCACCTGTTTCCTTCCTTCCGAGTTTTCTTTAATATAGTTTATAAGTAGAGTTGAACATGAACAGCCTATAAGTTGCCCCTGATTTCCAGGATCCATTTCTTACCCCCAAATCCATTCTTCCTTTCTTCAGTAACAGAACCCTACATTTCAGCTAGGAATATGACCACACAGAACAAAGACTACATCATCCCTGCATCTTTACAACTAGGTATTATCATCACATGGCTCAGTTCTAGCCACAAAACACAAGTGGTATGCCCACCCCCAAGCCTGTGTCCACAAGATGCATGTGTTCTCTTGCTTTGCTCTCTCCTGCTAGCCATTTGCTCCAACTCTCAGTATGCCTGGAGAAGCCATCAAGTCATTAAATGGAGAAGCCATCAAGTCAATAATCGGGTAAAAAATACAGAATGAGCTATTATTTCAACCTGAACCACCTCTGTTTAAGTAAAAGGGATAAATGTCTATTTTGTTTAAGCCATTGTTATTCTGTATAAAATGCTACATAGCATAATCAATGACATCGAGACCGTAATAGTCACAGTCTTTTACCATTTCTGCTTATCTTGCAAGGACAGCAAAGTGGGCTTGTAAAACAATGGCACAAAAATGTACATTTTTGAAGAAAGAAAATGGTTGTTTCTTCAGATGACAAGTTGTGTTTCAGAGCTTATGTCCAGAAAAGTGATCGCTGTACCTCAAGGGGACCTTTCATTGTCTGGATGAGAAATAGTCACAGAGGAGGGAACCGGAAGCCAGGCTCATGACCACATGAATACCACGCAGAAGCAAGAAGTGCTCAGTTTGTGAGGAAGCAGACCAGTCAGGCTGTGATTGAGTTACAGTTGCCCATGACAAATAATAAATAAATAAAAGCCACAGAGACAGCAAAACCCATACATAAGTAACCAACTCTGCAGAATATAAAAAGGAGTCCCACCGTTTTCTATTACTCCTGCAAACAAAGGTACCTGCAAACAAAGTTTAATAAATATCTTCTAGAAAACCAGGAGATCAAAACAAATGGGGAGAAAGGGAATTCTGCAGCCAAGCACACTGAGGTTATACCCAAAATGATATAGAACAGAAGGTGGAGTAAAAAGTTCAGGCAGTTCCCTGCTCCAAGCTACTTTGTACTGACAGTGGCCAGCACCATGGGAGGAGACAATCAAGGGAAGTCCCCTGGGCTAACATCATCCCGGCAGCTGCTAAGAGTCTCTGAGTGTCCAACCCAAACCTGGGCCAGCCCACCATAGCAGCCCACCATAGAGCCAAAACTCCTTGCTGACGCAGCAGCCTGACACTCTCAGGTTTGTGTGTCTGATGTACAGTTAAGACTAGAACGCAGAAACACTGATGCTTGAAGTGGGGAACTTTGCTGCAAGTCACAAGCAAGGAGCCAGGAGAAATAGTCAAATCTCCTCCCCATCTATGTAGAAGAATTTCACATTGGGAAATGGGATTGAGGACAAAGAAAACACGTTAATGATGCAAGTTGGTAGAGTCTGATTGGTTGCTTGCTGCTGAATCAAGATGTAACTAGAAGTTATGTTCAGAACTGCAAAAAAAGCTGGATGCCTCTCATTTTTTTGAATGTCATCCATCAGACCACAAGCCTGGCTTCTAGTATCCCGAGAGCAGCAAACATTTCTCTGGGCCTCCACACTGAAACACACTTTGTCCAATTATGAAAAATCCTTTTCCCCTTGCTTAAAATGTGTAGGAATGTTTGTCCCATTGTTTTATTCTCACAAACTCAGACTGATGTTTTTGCAAGATAAACTAAAACAGGAAAATACCACCTTGGCCACTACAGTTTCAACGTTATTAAAAGGTCTTTAAAAAAAAAAAAGCAATGGTACTTCTGAGAAATTTCTTACCAGGGAAGCTCAGTCAACCCCCCTTGCACAGCAATAGCAGACTTTACTCTATTAGCAAACTGAACTGCATCTTCTCCTTCCTAGAAAATAAATACATACATTAAGGATATATCCAGGATATACAGTTTTCAAGTAATGTCTTAAAAGTCTCATAATCGTTTAGATTTGTTTTAAAATATCAGATTCACATTTTAGTTCAAATATGTTCTCATTTCAATGTAGCAAATTGTTCTACTGAAAACATTTAACGCTGTATTGTTTGATTTTTGACCATGTGCACATATTCTGTTGTCAGTCTTATCCAAGATATTCACATTCCATAATAAACCAACAGCAGTTATAAAAGCCACAATGCAGAATCATCTCTGAATATATAATAACTTAATATGAAGTCATTAAAAAATGTTTCATGCGCTGAAAAAGTAGGAGGGAAATTCAGTTTTCGAAGATGTGGAGTGTCAGCTTAAGGCTCTCTAGTGTTTGTCTGATTAGATAGGGCACCAGAGGCCAACTGTTATCTGTCATTACCTCTCTAGTCATGGGGGGCATGTACCACACGTCACAGACGATGGCCCAGCTGGTCATCATTCGGAGCAGGTAGCTCACCATGTTATATTTACTGCTGTTCCAAAATGCATCTCCAAACTGAGGATTATACTAAGAAAGAAGAAAACACATCCCAGTCATGGTCAATCATCTCTCGTGGGCCCCAAGAAAAAAAGAAAAGCAACTTTACTTGATAAAAATGAAATCGACCACACCAGTTAACTTCTCTGGCCAGAGCCCCAAAATCCTACACCAAGAGAGTGATTACACAATTCTGAAAAATCTGTCCCCCCACTTCACTGGAAGGGTGCTGAAAGCAGTAATAGTATCTGATTTGCAATCAGTATGTCCTTGTGCTCAGTCCTTGGCACAATCACCTTAGGGATGCATTTATCTATAGAAGGAGAAGCATCGAGTGAGGGGGTAAAATGTAAACTATGGTGAACTTGAGCAAAGGGTATACACGTGCTCCTTACTACTTCACATTACAAAATTGGAATTATTATCAAAATTAAATGTATCAGGTCTCTGCATCTCTGTCTCTGTTTGCAGAAGTGGGAGGGTGGTATGTTTTACCTTAATTGCAACAGGATGTATGGTTCCTCCAATTTCAAAGCTTCCCTTTTTAAACATCATGACTGAAGTGTTGTTGATACAAGTTCCTGCATGGGCATCAAGGAGGGGCTCTGGTGAATACTTTTAAAAGCAGCCGTTTTTGAACAAAATTTTTATAGAAATTATTTTTAATTAGAATAGTCAAATCACAAAAATTTACAGATATTTTACTGCCACTGTACAAATCAATTCCTACTTAAGTAGTAACCAGACTCTTCTAAGCAGATTTAATGACAAACATACTTCATTACTGAATTTCTGTTTACACTAGATGATTATTTCAATTTATTTAAAATAAAGAACTTTAAAAATTATGGTCCATGTATTTCTAAGGTCATTACCAAAAAAAAGACTTAAAATATAAAGATACATTGTCTTTATCAAATCTTAAAAGGGAATGACCTAATTTTGACAGCCCATTCCACGCAACAGAAGAAAAGAGATCTGGAATAAGAATGCCAATTCTAGAACAATCCAACTCCTTAGACATTTTTGGTATTTGTTGGTGTAACTGTAGTCTGGTATACCGGGTTCCATCTTACCTTCAGGAAAGATTAATATAGGTAATTTTTTCTTATCAGCAATATGTTCTTTTAGTCTGTAAAGAAAAATAAAGGGTCAAAATTCTACCTTTAAAAAGAGAGAGCTCTAGAGAAGCCCTCTTTGTTATTCTTTACTTCTATAGCACAAATGTAACTGTAAACCAAAAAGAAATACCAGAAAAGGAAATAAACTCAAATTGATACCTTTCTTACACAGTGTAAAGGTAACTATTTCAATATCTCTTCTTCCAACACCAGGGACTCACAGTGCCTTCTGCCTACTCTTTTCAAAGAATACTAGACAGTCATGCAAAATAAGCTCTGGATTCCTGTGTTCTGAGTCCCACGCCTTTCTCCTTGTTCCTGTATTTCCTCATTTGAAAAAGCAGGAATATTGATTGTTTGACCTGTCTGCCTTGTGACCAAAAAGTCTAAGAGTAGTCCTTCATTGAGTCAGGTTGATTTATCTTGTGAAATATGTACCATAAAGCTGAGAATGATGCATATTATTCCAGACTTAGGTCCCCACCCTTGCAGTCAGCCCTACTTTCCTAAATATTCTCCAGAAGCTGGTAAAGTTGAGACAGACAGGTTACAGCTGCCAGTGTCTTATTGCTTAATAATCTCATGATGAGGAACAATTTCTCTAACCTTAAACAGATTTCAACAAGTATTTTATATTTCACTCTTAAAAGCATGAACTACTCTCGTGTTCACAGAAGTATTGGCCAGAGTGTCTTCAGTTAAAGGTCTCCAGCAAAAAGCCACTTACCTAACAAAGGTTTTGGGAACTCACCTCTGACCTAATTCCTTCTTCTCTTCTATAAAGAGCACTAGCTTTGGCTGTGTCTAGCTGGATTTAAGTGACCATTAGGTCATTCAGCAAAAACTAAGTCAACCATCTATTTATTTGACAGTTATTCAAGATTTAAAGCAGCAATTTTTAACCTTAAAAACCCAGTGATTGCACTATATCCAAGTCACAACAATACAGATTTACATTCTTCTAATTTCATCATATATATCCTACTATGACTATAGAAATAAAATTTCCTTTAATTTACCTAAAGCAAATGATTCACCAGAAAGTCAACCACAAGAAGTTTATGCTTTAATTCTTTCATCCTTAGTGCTGTTGTGCCCTCTTTGACAGGAAAGACAAGGGTTATTGCTTTTGAGACACCCCACTGAACATGAGTCAGGTGATAACAGCTAACCTCTTAGTAACCAAGTGTCGATCCTTCATTTCTGAGCGTTCAAACCAGACATGTGGACAAGCCTTGACCATAGCTCTCTGGATGATTCCCATCAATCCACCATGTACTTGGCCAACCTAGAAATACCATGAGTAAAAGAGAAAAATGTAAAGGCACAGTTGTTCTAAGAAAGAATTTGTCTTTTTAATACTAATAAGTTCCTATTCCTCCTTCAAAGAAAAGATTAGTCCTCTGCTACTGATGGAAGTTCTTATCTGTTCAAAGGGCCTGAATGGTCAAATGTAAGCAAAAGATGTTTATTTTTTTTTTCATAAAGCATGTACTATGAACTAATATGAAATACTAACAAAAAAGTTTTAAGACCTTAACAATTAATGTTTTTTAATTAAGATAATGTATTTTTATAACATTCCACATGACCCAGAAATTACACCTCCTCAGAGGCATGTAACCACACCACACCCACCACCAAGATCATCATAATTTTTGTAAAAGGTGTGAGATGATGCTCTGGCTTCACCTTTTTGCATATGTGATTGTCCAGTTTTCCTAATACTAATTGTTGAATAGACTTCTTCTGTACATGCTCTTGGCTCTTCTGTCAGAAACTGTCTACATACATGAGAATTTGTTTCTGGGCTCTCAATTCTATTCTAGTGTACTGTGCATCAGTTTTTGGTCTCGTGCCATAATATTTCATCTCGTAGAGCTTTGTGGTATAGTTTGAAGTCCGGGAAAGTGATGCCAACTAATCTTTGTGGTCAGGACTGCTTTGGCCATTTTGGGTCTTTTGCGGTTCCATATGAATTTCAACAATGTTTGTTCCATTTCTTTGAAGAATTCCTGTGGATCACTGATATGGATTGCATATTGTACATTGCTTTAGGTAAGATGGTCATTTTTACAATGTTAATTTTTCTAGTCTATTAGCTGGGAATATTTTTTCTCTTTTTGTGTGTTGTCTTTCTTTTAATAATCTTTTATGGTTTCTATTATAAAGATCTTTATCCCCTTTGTTAAGCTTAATCATAGGGATTTAATTCTTTTGGATGCAAGTGTAAATGGTAATTTTTTTCCTTGACTTCTTTCTCTTCTAGCTTATTATTTACATATAGAAACACAACTGATGTTCCTAAGTTGATTTTGTGATTTGTCACTTTATTGATTTTTCAATTCATTTTAGTGGAGTCTTTAGGGTTGCCTATGAATATTATCATCTGCATGTAATGTACTATGTGCTATGAACTAATGTGAAATACTAGTTTTATTTCTTTCTCAGTTTGGATTCTTGTACAAATGCTCTAGCTATATCATAAATGCATTCTGAATTTTATCAACTGCTTTCTCTGCATCTATTGATATGGTTATATGATTTTTAGGTGTTGTATTGTCTTTGTGTTCTAGGATAAATCCCAGTTGGTCAAAATGTCTGATTTTTAAAATGCATTTTGCTTGCTAAGATTCTGTTAAGGATATTTGAGCTTATGTTTATTAGAGATATTGGTCTGTAATTTTTAGTGGTAGATGTGCCTGGTTTTGATATCAGACTGATGCTGTCTCATTGAACATTCAATGAACGTTCAAAAAGATTCCCTCTTTCCCAAATTTGGAAGAGTTGGAGTTGGGAACTTCAGTGGAAAGTTGAAAGAACACACTAAGGGAGCTAGGTACCACTATTTACTCTACATACTGGCCACAAGCAATAAAGATGCTCTTTGTCCACAGGCTGGGCACACGAAAAACTAGCCATTTCTGGTTATATATAATGGGATCCTGCCTGAAAGTCACACATAAGGGAGGGATAGGTGGATTCCTGGAAATGTTATCAACTGCTTTCTCTGCATCTATTGATATGGTTAATAGGGGGTCCAGGAGACCCTGCAGATAAGGCTACAAAGCAATATGCCTAGAGGGCTGTGCTCTCTTGTGGAGCAAGAAAGTATGAGAACAAGAAAGTCCAAGATATCACACCAAATCCAGATTAGCACCTCTGCCAGCTCCCCTAGGTGGGCACCAAAAACCTCGGACTCTCTTATTCTGTGGGCTGTGTTTACTGTAACCACTTGTAGAGTATGAACATTCATGAATCTTCTTCAGATACATAGCTTATGTTTAGACAAAAGAAGCCAAAGGGGACCTCGGAAATGTAGTTTCCTCCCACTTCTGCCCTCCGCTGGTCCTGATTTAAATCCAGGTGGCCAAGGTTTCTATCACTCAGCCCACCAAAAAGTTCACAATTACTATGCTTTTCTAAAACTTGATTAATATAATTAGTTACACCCAAAGCATGGAAAATGTCAACAACATTTTGAGGCCCTTAATCAGAAGTAACCTATACTCAACTGTTTGTTAATCACAATACAGAGTAAATTAGGCAGGAGGTCAGAGCCTCCATTTTCTCATCTAAAACAAAATCTTAGCTTTGACTTCATCACTAGGATAAAGGGAATGTCAAGTATCATAGATGTGAAAAGGAATTCTCACACAGATATAAAGATTTCCTCTACTCCCCAAACTGCTGGAGTCTCAAAGATTGCTAGTGCAAGAATTCTTTAATGGGCTTTGAGGAATCCATGAACACTTGAAAATTATATAGCAATTATGTCTATACAATGTACACACATTTTTTGGCTTAAAAAAGGATACATAGGGCCCTCCCCGGTGGCTCAACGAGTTAAAACACAGCACTTGAAGCTGTCCAAAGCCATAGCAGCATGAGTTCAATTCCCTGCCAGAAAGGGGAACCACATGACCCACCCTCTGCTCCCCTCAGCAGTGTACTTCAGTGGATCTACCTGTTCTACCCCCCACTCTGTCCCTAGTGAATCCTCTCACCCTCCCCACACACACACCACTGACCTGTACCCCAGTTCTATATGCTTAAATAAAATCTCTTTAAAAAAAAAAAAAGATACATAACTCTTAGCTGATTCCCAACCTAAAAAAGATTAAGAACTACCAATTTCCATAAATCTTTTCAGAGGCAGTTAAAGTTTCCTTAGGTTGAGAAATAGCTCCACAGCTTTGAGAATTTCATAATGCATTCAAATGTGGTTGCCCAAGGGTTAGAGATCTGAAATTGTGCTTTAGGCTAATTAATATCTGGCCATAACTTAAAATCTCTATAAGATCCTTCAAAAACCATATAACCTGTGATGAGTCAAACACCAGTACGTGTGCCTTAGAGTTATACCCAGAGCATGGAAAATGTCAACAACATTTTAAGGCCCTTAGTCACAAGGAAGTTATAATTGACTCTTTGGTAATCACAATACAGAGTGACTCCTTCCAACAGCAGAAACTTAAGGTTGGCAACCTTCAAACTCCTTTCCAGAGAAGCACAATAGACTACAACTAGCAGTCACTGCAGCTAAACAAACAAAATTAAAACCATCAGGTCTCCTTGAGGCTTAAGCTACAACCAGGTGATATGTGACAAGACTCCCTGAGACCTTCTCCATCATCCTATTCCACACACCAAATCTTGATAAATTCTTAAAGGTAAAAGAAAACAAAATTTTGAAGGCCTCCCTGGTAACCTAAGGATTAAGTCTCAGCATAATCACCACTAGGCCTGAGTTCAACAAACCCAGTCAGGGATCTGACCCACATATGGCACAGCAGACCTCTCCTGTCTCACTCACTGCTCTCCACAGCAGTGTAGTCAGTAAAGCTGCCTGTTCTGATCCCCACACTGCCTTTGGTGAATCCTCTCACCTCCGACACCCTCAGTACTCTGGCTTACACTCCAGTTCTTCTATGCAAAAAAAGAAAAGAAAAGAAAAATGCCAGAGCATGGTTCATCCACACAGAGTTTTTGGAGTATTTGATTTTACTGTGGGTGTGGTTCATTGTTGGGCTTGGTTTTGTTCCCTTTCTTCTGGGATGTAGGCAAGAAGTGAGAAAGGCAATATGGTATAAATATTTGCCTTTCCCACTTGAGCACCATTAAAAAGCCATATATTTTTTAATTGCATATGCTTCCCTAAGTAAGACGAACTAATTGGCTGATAAGGGATTTGGACAACTCTGAAGAGGAATATTTTAATGTCTCAAAAGTGTTATTAAGCAGTGCAGGGATCTTATAAGTAAGATGAATTCAACTTTACAAAGTCCCTTTGATTTCAAGTATGTCTACATTTTTAATAAGTTAATTTTTTACTACCTTAAATACTTATTTTCTTTCTTTCTCTTATACTATCTATTCCTTATGTGAATATATGACATAACTTACTTAGCTCCAGTGGTATAATCCAATTGTTCTCTAATATGAAAAACTCTAATTCATGCCAAAACAAATCAAAAGCTTGGGCAATCCACAAAATATACAACTACAATGAAATTTCAATGAGCTGCTCTTACCATCGCATAGCACCCATCTGTGGTCAAGATCAGAACATCTATGGGAGACGTATGGTTGGCCACACAAATGCCTCCCTTCTGAGGCCGATACTGCCTGAAATGACAAACAATTAGAAATGTCAAGTCATGAAAATGACTACTATATCTGCAGAACAGTATGTAGAGATTCATTCTCCCCCGGCCCATCCTTTTTTTAAGAAGTACATTAAGGCAATAAAGTCCGGAAGTACATAGGTCCATCTAACAAGGCTATCTACAGGCAGTAAGATGAGGGTAGGCTAAGAGAATGGGAGAAGGGGCCCTTGGCATCCCTTTTAAATATATTTGTTGGGTTATTTTTTGTCATATTTTCCTTTTACTATGGAAAATACTTTTAAAATATTAAACTAAATTACAAAGACTCCATTAACTAATAAAGGTTCGATATGTGGAGTTTCACTTATTTTATCACAAATATTTTCATGTTATTTTCATCTTCATAAACACCACTTTTAATGGCTTCATGGTGATCCACAGACTAAACTTACTATAGTTTCCTTCCTCCTACCCACAGTGAAGAGGTTGGCAAACTTTTCCTATGGTGGACAACATAGTACTACTTTAAGCTTTGAAGATTAGCTATTCTCTATCAAACTGCAGGAATTTGGTGCTTTTGCACCAAATAAATGAGCACAACTGGTTTCTGATAAAATTTATTTACAAAAAACTATTGGCAGGCCACATTTGGCCTACAAGGACACAGCCGAGTTTGCCAATCTCTGTCCTAAAGTTTAACTTGACACTGAAGGAGCAAGTAGTTTTCTTAGGGCCTATGTAGAAAATAAAGGAACCAGATGACTAATGACTTTGGCATGTTTTTCTTATAATTAAAAGCATTTTATAATAAATTATTAACACTCCTCTATATATTTAAAGCACCTACTCTGTAAACAGTGTCTTCTATGATCACATTTCCATCAGTGCATTTTCTTCTACTCCTCACCCCAAAACTCATCTCAATCACAAAGTCATGTAATTTTAAAGTCATTAGGGGACTTTTATGTTGGTTACACATGGCAAATCCAAAGGATAAAATGTTTCTCTTCTACAAAGAGGTTTCTCTTCTACAAAGAGGTTTCTCTTAGAACTTATGAAAACAATGATAAATACTAAAAAGTAAAATTGAGTTAACGGAAAAGTAATTCAAATACAACCAAAATTACTTTTACTTAGCTGACAGCTTCACTTAACTACTTCATCCTTATGACTAGGAGTGAGGAAAGCAGGAATGTAGCATTCTGTTTTAAGTCTCAGTTACAGAATTTCAGGTGTGTGTGGCAATACTGAGACAAGAAACCTCCAAGTTCCATATTTACTCTTCCTACTGCCAAAGGTCTGTCATCTTCATGTTTTCTATCAGACAAACTCAGTTCAAAACCTAAGTCTTTCACACAATTGTCATGTGACCCTAGACACCCAATCCCAGAGCTTGAGTTCCTTCACTGCAAAATGGAAAAATAGCACCTCTTATAGAGATGACCTCTGAGAAGCCAGACCTGGTCTACCTGCCAGAAAGGCCTAGTAAGTAAATGTTATCACATGTTTATGCAAACAGATTGCTTTTAAAAGTGATTATGTACACCATATGTCGGTGATGCTCTGAGCAGAAAGTATAAACACACCGGAGCTACTCTCATTTCACCTGCTTCCTCTCACCCACTATATCACATGCAGGATTTACCTAGAAAAATGCAACAGGTCAGCAGATACTCACTTGTTATGATAGTGAATGGTTCCAGAGAGAGCCCGCACACAGATCCGGCAACAAGTCAGATGGACCATTTCGCTGAGCCAGTTTTTGAGACTGAAAGAAAAAAAAAATCCCCTTATTGTGCAGTTCCGGGCATTCCTAAGGAACAATGCAATGAAAATGTCAGCATGCTCCCTCACAGCAGTACACTGTGTTCGGAAACACAAGCACAGCTCAAAGCATATAGGAAAAAACGCTCAGAAAGCAGTCCCAACCCCCCTGGACTATCATTATAAATTCCTGGCCAAGAAAGCTGGTGTTCTTTGGTCTTGACCCAATGAATATGACAATACTCTGAGACTTGCTTTCCTTTGAGACTTATAGTCTATCTTCTTCCTCCACTGTCCCTTTGAAAAAGCAAGTTCATCTGATTTATATGGAAGTGTGTGATGGAAAATCACATAAAGACTATGAAGATGAAGTCAATAGAATTGTAGTAAGTGTACTGAGGCCACAAAGTTAATGCAATATCCAGGAATCAAACAAATATTATCTTTGTCAACACAACTTAGAAAAGGAACAATTCTATTCATGGCTGAGTGAAAGGAAATATTTCACCTGCTGTCTGGCAGCTGCCCGACCAGTGTAGTTCCCATGACCAACAAAGTGATCCCAATGAAAGCCAAGGTAATCCTGAAAAGAAAAAGAAAAAAAGATGGTAATGCAAATGTTGGTGAAAGAGCAGGAGCAACGTAAACGTTCCTAAATAATAAAATTGCAAGTAAGGTACAGAGCTTCCGCACTATAAATTAGGATGCAGCCATTAAGAGTTTTGGGTGAATCTGGGCCTCCTTGGTGGCACAGGGATTAAAGTCTCTGTACTATCAAGCAATTGCCAGCCACTGATGCGTAAGTTCTACTCCTGGCCAGGGAGCTGACCTACATGGCGCAGTCTCTCCTGTCTCACCTGCTACTCCCCTCAGCAGTGTACTGCATCCATCTGCCTGTTCTGCTCCACCTACTCTATCTCTGATGAATCCTCTCAACCCAGCATCTCTGGCCCACACCCCAGTTCTTGTATGCATACATAAATAAAAATAGATCTTTAAACAAAAAGGAATTGAATAAATCTATAGAGTCTTACATGGAAGAATATTCCTTGCAGGCCTTCCCTGGTGGCACAATGAGTTAAATCTCAGCACTATGAAGCTAGCTGCAGCCACTACAGCACAAGTTCAATACCCAGCCAGGGAGCTGGACCACATGATGTAACAGATCTCTCCTGTCTTGCCCACTGCTCCCCTCAGCATTGTACTTCATCAATCTGCTCCTCACTCTGGTGAATCCACTCACCACCCTTACACCTCTGACCTGTACTCCAGTTTTGTATGCATAAATAAATAAATCTTTAAAAAAAAAAAAAGAATGTTCCTGGGGTACATTTTGAAACAAACAAAAATAATTAGCACAGCAGTTTCAAAATAATACAGAGCACAATAAAATTTTCAAAATAATAGTGAGCACATAATCAACAGATGCACAGAGAAGGTCTGGAAATTTGCTCACAAAGTTGTCAAGTTCAATCTATATAATCATCAAAGGGTTAAGAGAGGAAGGATAAAAAAAAACTCTTGGCCCTTCTGCTTCTGAATTATTTTAATTAGTT
Organism: Condylura cristata; assembly: GCF_000260355.1. Classification (NCBI taxonomy): domain Eukaryota; kingdom Metazoa; phylum Chordata; class Mammalia; order Eulipotyphla; family Talpidae; genus Condylura; species Condylura cristata. Next base: position 12,657,107 of record NW_004567113.1, read on the forward strand.
TAAGTACACAAGTTCTATAAAGGAGTTATTTCAGGTTGAAAGTTAATTTGTTCCAGGTTTGATAGCAAAAGGGAATATCTTGTAAAGAAATGAAAATAACTTTTTTTTTGATAGGTGGCAAAAGACACAATACAAATTTTTCTCAGAGGAATTTAAAATGTATGACAAATAACAAAAACTTACACTTAACAACTATAGAAAATTATGATGCCATGCAGGAATCCCTTAATGAAAATCTGTTGTTCCTCTATATTAGGCAAAAGATAACTTAGAGGTTTACTAACAATATCTCTAATTTCCAGGCATTTTCTCATTTGTGTACTTTTTTTTTTTTAAAGATTTATTTATTTATTTATACAGAACTGGGGTACAGGCCAGAGATGCAGAGGTGAGAGGATTCACCAGAGACAGAGCGGGGAGCAGAACAGACAGATCGAGGAAGTACACTGCTGAGGGGAGCAGCGGGCGGGTCAGGAGAGGTCTGCCACGCCATGTGGATCTCCTCCAGGGCAGGCGGGAATCGAACTCATGCGGAAGTGGGTTTAGATTCTCAGTGCTGTGCTTTAACCCGCTGCGCCACCAGGGAGGGCCCTGTGTAAAGTACTTTTAATATCTTTTTCAATCAATTCAAAAGGAAGGTAGGACTGTAAATGGGATTACTCGAAAAGAAAAAATTGAGATTTTAAATCTTTCAAAATAAATGTGTCATTCTTATAAATACCTTCGTAAGGTTTTATCTTTTGGCACAGCAATTTGAAAGTCAGACTACATTTTCTTTAGATGATGTATTTCTGTGCAGTCACTCATGCAATTACTAAATCCAGGCTTAATCTCATCCATCAGCTATGCAAAAGCTTTAGAAGTAATGTGTCACTATTTTGTCCTAATGAATTCACTTGTTTCTAAATATTAAATCAGAAGGGGTTACATTTTAACATGTCTAACAACTGGGCTCAAAACATCTAAAAAACTATGTTTGCTAGATTAACAGACCAAGAAAATCCTATTTTCCTGTTTAAGTTAAGACAACTTAAGAGTTCTGATAGATCACATCAGTTTTCAGCCACAGCCTGTTCTTTTAGGAGTTTTACTGAGATATAATTCACATAGCATACAGATCACCCACTTAGAATACACAACTCAACACTTTGGGGAATATTGGCAGAGTTGTACAACCACTATCCAAGTCAATTTTAGCCTTATCTGGCCTTTTCCCCATATTTTTACTTTTTATTTTTTTAATACTCACTTTGTCAAAAATGCTTCTTTTAAAAAGCATGCACAAAACATTTCTTTCCCACTATAAAGTATGTACTGAGAGTAGGAATCTCAGTTCTATCATTCTCTGTTTGATCTTGAATGCTTACATTACCAGATTATTTTAAGTACAATTTCTTTGCAAGAATCTTTTCTGGAGTCCCTCCCTGGTGGCGCAAAGGGTTAAAGCCCAGCACTTTGAAGCTATCGCAGTCACTGCAATATGAGTTTGATCCCCTGCCAGGGGAGTCACCCATGGCACAGCAGACCTCTTCTGTCTCGCCCAATGCTACCCTCTACAGTGTATTTCAGTCACTTTGCCTGTTCTGCTTCCCACTCTGTCTCTAGTGAGTTCTCTCAACCACACCACCCCCACTGGCCCCTTCGCACCTCTGGCCTGTACTCCAGTTCTGTGTGTATGTATGTATGTATGTATGTATGTATGTATAAATCTTTTTTTTTTTTAAGAAAAGGACTCTTTTCTGTCATTTACATATTTTTGTGAGTATTAGTTTAATTAAACTAGATAACAGAGCCATAACACAATTTTTCTGGGCAATCACTGCATGATGAAAGTAACCAACAATGAAATGAAGGCATCTCAAGTATTTCGTATTATAGGAGTCTCACACTCCAGATTGTCTTGCATACTGTGCCTGATGCCCTTTCCACTCCACCCAAGGACCAAGTAAAGATGCTAGAACAGATATATAGTGATATATTAAAACATATACATATATTCAACTTTGCCGAAACTATAAACAGATTAGAAACTTCTAAAAAATATATACCCCAAATATTGAGTTCCTGCACACACTGGATAATCTTACATATCCCCAGGGAACATGAACCCCACTTTGGGAACACTTATTTAAGGTTCATGTAGAAGTGTATATGAAACCCTGAATTTCACTTTGCTCTCACAGTTTAAATTATTCCCCAAAAACATACTATGCGCCAAAGTCTGGACCTTGGAAACATGTGCACATTTCTAAGAGCTTCTTAGAAATGTGTTTGCTTATACTTAAGCAATCTCTTCCCTTGTAATAAATCTGAATGAGGCAAGTATAAGCCACCCTCGGGGGTAGTAGGGAGGTTCCTACTCATGTGCCAATTTTCATTGGCTTGTAGCAACTGCCTGGAAAGCTCTATTGAGTGGATGCCAAGGCCATGTCCAGGGAAATGAAACAAGACAACCAATCGCAAGGTTGTGGCTGGGACACATATTGGTACTTGCCATCACCATATTTAGAAATTGGCCACTGCAACTTTATCCCACTGACCAGTGTCACCTCATCCACACTGCTTCCAGCTGACTGAGCTTGAAACTACCCCCTCAACAGGCAGCACTCAAACCTAAAACCAGGGCCTTCCCTCCCTGGTGGCCCAAAAGGTTAAAGCACAGCATTATGAAGCTATCACAGCCACTGCGGCACGAGTTCGATCCCAGGCCAGGGATGTGACCCACATGGTGCAGCAGAACTCTCCTGTCTCACCCACTGTTTCCATCAGCAGTGTATTTCAAGTCAGTCAGCCTGTTGTGTTCCCACTCTGTCTCTGGTGATTCTTCTCACCCACCCCCCACACTTCTGACCTGTACCCCAGTTCTGTATGCATAAATAAAAAAAAACTAGAACCAGAAGCGGTCCCAGGTGGAGAACTTATTTAAGAAAACTGAGCAATTCTGATGGAGATGTATGGAACAAATTCACTCCTCTAAATGGCCCTCTTTCACATGACAATGATTCTCAGGAATTCTTTTCTTCACCTGTGCAATTACAACCAGCAAGACGTCCATTATAATTTAGCTGACACTCTGATGAAGGTGAACCTGAAAAAGTTTTCTCTTCAATCTTCGAATTTCCCTTCACAATACATCTTCGTATTATTATCTATATCTGAGAATTATCTGTATCTGAAGTAGTAATGGGGGTCCAAGTTGGTATATATTGGATTCTGAATACATATCATCATTTGGGAGGGGAAGAATATGAACAACAAATAGAAAATGCTATGGAGGGCATCTTTGGTGGTGTTTTGTAAGTGGGGAAGGGTGGGCTTAGTAACACAATACTCTCATGTTGCCACTATATGCATGATGAAAAAGCTAAATATTTTACCACCAAACTACGGGGCAAGAGACATACCTCAGAGGCAGGAGGACACAGTAGCGAATGATGACGCCCAGCACCCACACCAAGGTGAGTCGCAGGCTGATGTACTGGAAGTTTATGTTGGTCCTTGTAAGGAGATTCCATGATACTAGCTCCTCTGAGGAGAACCTCTGAGTCACCTCATCTTCTACAATTGCTTCCAATCCCTTCTTGGAGAAGTAAAACACATCAGACAGCTCAAAGTCCCTTCCTCGAAGACCAGAGAGCCCTTTTTCCATGGGTGACTCATCTCTTTGAATAATACCTTAAAAGAAAACAGAAAAATATGAGAAATGCCATTGGATAGCAGAGCAACTGACCAAAGGAGCAACCTTAACTGTGCAGGAGACAAATGAATAAACTTAATGGGCAGCATGGAATAGATTGCAGAACTAGATATAAGCAATTGCAGTGGGAAGAGAGGTAAAAATCACTGAACCAGCATGAAATGACCTACATTCAGTGAATTTGATTCATTACGGAGGAATTCTGGTTCTCAGTAATTTACTTCCTATATTAGAAAAGTCTTTTATTTTGGTGATTAAAATGTTAAATTCCCTGAAAGTGCTTTGATTTTCTTCACTTTCCAGTTTGTGAGGAAATCAACAAGGAAAGTGGAAATACAGCATTGTTTATCCTCTGAAGAACTGTGTGCATCCATAGAAGCTGCAATAAAATGGGTTCTTGAAAGGACAACATCACACATTAGAGTAGAAAGTAAAGTGGAACCCATGTCAAATATGGTTTAAGACCACCTCCAGCCAGCTATGGCACTACTAGTTAAGTCACCAACTTAATGTCCCTTGCAAGTGGGATGAAGGTGGAGTTTTTGGTTTCCTTATAAGGCTAAAGTTTTGAGATTTTAGTGTTAATTTTTTTGTTGTCATTTTTGGTTTTTGTTTGTTTTGCTTTACCCCCAAGTAAATCTAATATCTCATCCCCCTTAAGAATTGGAACAGCATGATTATTAGATTATCTTTTTCAATAGTCAAGTCTCTATGATTTCAGCTCTTTCATCATCTCTGAAAACAGTCTAGTAATATTACAAGATAAACCAAACTGTTGGGAACCAAAGATTTACTGACAAGGAAAGAATTGAGCCTTGCATCTGAGCTTGATATGGGAGTAGCTGAAGAGGATAACAACTGGGCCTAGCATACAGGTGGGAGGAACTGGGCCTAGCACCAGGGGGCACAGCGATGAGTCAACCTTTTGGAATGTGAACCTGCATCTATATAAAAGACCCTTCCCACTTACTGAGTTGGCAGTAGCTGCAGACCCTACTCTAGGGGCTCCCTCTCAGCTGCTGGCCGGAGCAATAAACAGTTTGCTCAGCCTTTCTGCCTCCCACCTTCCTTTCTTGAGGCAGGTCACAGAAATTGGGACAAAACACAAAATAGTGTCCCTACTGAATTATTACTATCATTCTTGCTTGAGGTTACTCAATCCAAGTACAGGCTAATAGGATGGTGTGCAAGAGTTTCATTATTTAGCAATATATAATCATTTTTAAGTCTGAAGGGGGAGAAGGAACAAGTCGTTAGGCAAATCTCTGAATGAAACACGCTGAAGACAGTGGACATGCTTTCTAAAAATAACCTTTTCAGATGGATCAGAAATACTAATGCAAGTTCAAGTTGCCTCAGATTATTAACTGAGCCAGGAGAGAAGAGGTCAATAAACAGAAGCCAGGCTGCAATAGTTTCTCTACCTCTTTACCCTCTTTATTTGTAACTCAAATAAAATACAACTCAATTACATATTTTCCCTAATCCTCTCTTGAAAGTATGGAGATAACTGCAACATTGCTAATTGACAAAGAATCAATTTTCAGTATGCGTTAGATAAATAAGAAAAAATTAAAGAACCCGGGGTATGGGGAAAACTAGCTAAAATATGACAAGTTATTCATAAAAGTATAAACCTTAATGAATAAACATTTGAAAACATTTTCAGCTTTACCATAAATAGAGAAATGCAAACTAAAACCACAATGAGACACATTGGCAACATCAACTGAAGATGTGAGCTAGTGGGAATGTAATTAATGCAACTACAATGGAAACAATTTTTCATTGTCTAGAAAATTTAGATATATTCATATCCAACCCCATGTATTCCTCAGAAAGATATCCCTTCAAAAATGTTAAATATACAGAAAGCTGCAACAATTGTTTACCCAGATTCACTAATCATCAACATTCTTCACATCTTGATTGTTCTTTCTCTACATATATAAAACTACACTTTTTTTCTACACCTTTTTTTTTTATCTGAGTCACCATACCCTTTACCCCCAAATATTTCACCATAGATTCCCTCAGGACATGTCACATCCAATTATCAAAAACCAGAAAAGTTGACATAATCGCAATACTAGGACCTAATCTACAGATTTAGTGAAATCTTAACAAATCCTTACAGCACCCTTTTCTGATTCAGGATTCCACACAGAATTGTACATTACAATTACATGCCAACTCTTCAGTCTTTCATAACACAAAAAAATTCCTCAACCTTTCTTTGTCTTTCAAAACACTGACACTTTTTAAGAATATGATCCATTTATTTTATAGATTGTCTCTCAACTTCAGGTAATCTGATGTTTTCTCAAGTGATGTTGTATCCTTCCCAGTGCTTCAAGGTGGGGGTGGGGGCGGGCACTGACATCATTTTGGTCCATGATTGATGATGTTTAACTTTTAATCTTGGTTTAAGGTAGTAAATGCTTACTATGTAAGTTACTTGTTCTCTTTTTGATTACTAAGTAGATACTTGTTACATTTAAGTATTATAAATGGTAGAAACGTCAAGACTACATAAATAACCCTGTTCTCAAACTCTCAACCAATAATATTAGCATCTATTGATGATTTTTGCCTGAAGGAATTGATAAGTTATCAACGTATTTCTTAAAATAGTATTTCCACATTCCTTTTCCCTTTCACATTCATTACTTGGGAAAGCACTTTTCCACTATATTCTATATACTGTGCACAGTATATGGGAGGAGAGCCACAGTGACTGAAATAACAAAATAGAGGGATCGAACTAAAGTTCTACTAAAGAGAAACTAGATATAAATAAATGACTATGACGGATATATACAGTGAGTACCATACAGGAATTTAAAGAAATTAACTTGAACATTCACCAATTTAGCTAACTTGTTAATGTCAGAATGAACATACAACTAAGAATAATGATAAATGGAAGGTGATATTGTTATAGGTTTTGAAAAACATAAAACTATAAATAGTATTTGTTGTTTAAGGATATATACAAGTGTAGACATAACCGTGATAATATATATGTGTAGGGAACATGTAAATATACAAAAGTAAACATCAAAATCAGAGTGGTAGCTCCCAAGAATGTTTCTGTGAAGTTCTATTTATTAAAGTAGGTGATAGACACATTTGTACAAAAATTAAGACAAACAAAAGTGACAGGAAGCTAACAGTTGTTCATAAAATATAAATGTGTGCAAGCACCTTAGTAAGCACACAAAATCCAAAAATGGGTATAATTATAAAATTAGATGTCAAAAATATCACTATTAAAAATATATTCCTTCCTTCTTGACATATATTGACTATGGAGGGTCAGAATTACTGATTCAATTCACCCTAAGTACAAACTTTTCACAGGAAAAAGTATGCAATTCAATCAATATATAGGAGATACTATGTATTAGACATCAAAGTACAGGGTAGAAAGAGAAAGAAAATATTTTTGTTGGCACCAAGAAATGCTTACAAGTAAATCAAAAATCTTCAAACATAGATATAAATATCAGATTTACTAGCCCAAATACAATTTTAACAGATTTTATCGTTAAGACAATGCAGTTAAATGCTGTTTCTTCGGTACCCCACAGCTCCTAAATTGGCAAAACCCTGGTTCTTGGAAATATTTCCTCCTATTTCACAAATCAGCTTTAAAATAATACAGCCATAAACACTTGAACTTTGTCCTTCGACTTAATGCTTTGACCAACCTGACACGATCCAAGCTTAGATGAAAATAAAATTAGAACAACTGTTTCTGTCCAATGCAAGAGATTAATTGCACAAGCTGCCCTGTGCCCCTGTGCTTTAGCAAGTCACTGGTACATAAATAATACCAGCTATGACGGTCCTGTTAAAAAAAAAGAGAGAGAGAGAAACTTAAGCTAAAACCATCTCAAATATAATTAACTCTAAATTAGCTGAGTGAACTCTTGTAGTAACTGCCCCTTTATAAATCACCCTTGTCTTTTCCTTCTCCCAGTTGTGAAGCCTCACCCTACTCAATTATTAAGCAGCTGGGCAGGGTAGAGAAAGCATGCTTTCTAAACCAGCAATTAGAGAAAATCAGGGTCCAGGCCAGACAAAAGTAGATAGTATAGGCTTGATCCTTGACCTACCAAGGACCATGTCCCAAAAGTCAGAAGCTCAGTGTTCAAAATACACTCTTCTCATAGAAACTGCTTGAATTAGTAGCAATTCTATGAAATAAAAATCTCTTTTAGCACTGCTTCTATAGGAAATGTAAAAATTCTGGCTGGGAACTAACAAAAATAGGCTTCCCTGTCTTGTGGTGACTTAACAGGGCTATTAGGGGAACTTTCTGGGGTACTAGTAACGTTCTAGATCTAGATGAGAAATACATAAGTATGCTGACTCTGGGAAATTCAATGAGTTGTACATTTATAATTTCACGCTCTTGGCTATGTATGCAATGTTTAATTTTTTTTTTAATTTCACTTGACATCTGTTGTACGATATTGTGCCTATAGGTAACAATATTATATTGTAAATTAAAAATGTTTTAGGATGTTACATCTAATGTATTCTTACCACAAGAACTGAAGTAGACAAATCTGTGAATCCTTATTTCAGTGATTTACCCATTAAAGACTAAATAAATACAATTCTTCCTTTAAAAGAAAAGAGTTTACTATATATTTTCCTAACCAATTATCACACAATTGAGCATGGAGTTTACCTGTCCCAGCACCAACTATAAGTATGAGATCCTATTCTATTCTTGGCTTGAGGATCTCCTCCACTGAGCTCTGGTCCTGGCAAGGAAATCAGGCCCACAGTTTTCTCTCTCAGGCCCTAATTTCCTCCTAATCCATAAATGTCAATTACCTGACTAAAGAAGAGACCAGGGTAAAGTAGTTGTAAAGTTTATATGTGGTTGTAATAGACAAGTGGGATCACCCAGAGATGCTTGGGTTAAAAAAGAACAGAGATATTCACTGCCAAGCTCTGGAGAGACAAGACCCATATTTAAGCAATCACTTAGCTGTAGTTAAAGATCGAAAAGTCTTTACACAATTCTAACGAGCCAAGGCCAAGGGCAAATTCATAAAACAAACCACCCATCTCTGTCTTTGTTTTTCTCCAATTCATTAATCGCCACATATATTAATATATAATCAGTGTATCAACTACATAATCATCTAACTACGTAGGTTTCTAGACCACTGTTGCCACCTTTTTTCCACTATTATTTGGTTGGAACACTGCCATGGAAAGCTCTAGATATACTATGTCAGAAAAATTTGCTGGGCCATTAGTTGAGTTACAATTTCCAGCACATAAACAAGGTGATTAGACTGTACTTAAGCACATAAACAAGGCAACTAGATTATAAATGAATCCTTTGTTCCTGTTTATACCTGCTTTTCTTCCTACCTACTTAAAAAAAATCCTTTTGATTGTTATTAACTGAGTTGAGTATTAATGGTATCAGGGTTATGCTGAAAGTAAGTCAATTTTCTGAGTTTCATATCAAAGTACTTAAAAGTAAAATGACTAGTGTGAGATTTAAAATACTTCCATAAAAGGACAGACATGAAGGTAAGACAATGGCATTTCTACCAACTGCATATTGGTAGTCTAATTTCCTGTATTGTTCACATACTATACCTGTAATTAAAATTTAACTAAAAGAAAAAAACTTCCACAATGGAAACACTGTAAAAAAAGATGAATGAAGCAAATTCTTGTTGAATTTGAGTGATGGCTATAAGGAGATTGAATGCAATTTTTAAAAATGAACGTCATGTTTTTTTTAAATGCATTGAAGAAACTTATCTTAAAAGCTAATTTCACTGAGAATCAATTTCCTTGTCTAAGTCAAATGCATTCCTTCATTCACTCACTGTCACCAGATTAGGCATTAAAATACAATTGGGGGTGGGGCAAGAAGGAATTGAATGAAATAAGCATAAATTCTCAAGCATGGCTGCATGTCAGAATATCTTTGGAATCTACAAAAATGCAGAAATAAAGGTCCAGTCCTAGAGCTACTAAAGTAAAATGCAATTGCATTTAAATATACATATAGACACACAAAGAGTGAAATATATAAATATATATACACACCATACATACTTTAAATACAATTATAGAATCCAAATATTAGGTCTCTCTGGGTAATAAGAATTAATGGAGTGATTTTTTTTATTTACTTATTTTTAATTCTGCAACGTCTAATTTCTCAGTAAAGTACATTTCTTGTTTTACATAATGAGAGCACTGTACTTAAAATGTTATAACTGAAACAAAAACAAGATATTGTAACACATAATGGCTAAAATTAACAAAATAACAAAATAACAAAAAACAAAAAATAACAAAAAATTGCCAAGTGTTGAAGAGGCCATGAGCAACTAGCTGGAAGTTTCATCCACTGTTCTTAAAGCACACGACCATATTGGCACACCACTTCACTGTTTGTAATAAAAATGAACATACATTCGCTTACCCTATGACGCCACCAGGAAACAGTTCTGCTTCAAGTTAGATATCCACCAGAAGCAAGTAAACAAGCAAGATGTGTCTGTTCAACAACAGTCATAGTCATTTTACTCCCAACAGCTAAAAACTGAGTCACCTAAATGTCAATCAATATAACATTAAACAAAAATTTTATATATTTGGACAAAGAAATACTCCACAGAAAAAATTTTTAAAATCCACTGATTTGTGCAACATGGAAAAAATCTCATAAACTTTGTACTGAGTGAAAAAGAGATGGAAATGCATTCAGAAATAGGAAAAACAGATTGATGGCAACAGAAATCAGAAGAGAGGTTACACCGTGGATCAAGATATAGTAAAATACACAGAGCTTGAGATCACCATCTATCCTTTAGTCTGATGACTGGTCTATATAAAAGTGCAAAATTTAGTCAGCTGAACACTTGATGTTTGTGCATTTTCATATTATTCCTCAACATTTTAAAAATCAGAACAGGGGCCTTCCTGGTGGCTCATGAGGTTATGTCTCAGCACTAGGAAGCTATCAGCAGCCACTTTCGCACCAGTTCCATCCCCAGTCAGGAGCTGCCCACATAGTGCTACAGACCGCTTCCTGTCTCACCCACTGCTCCCCTCAGCGGTGTATTTCAGTAGATCTGCTTGTTCTGCTCCCCACTCTGTCTTTGGTGAATCTTCTCACCCCCTGCACTTCTGGTCTGCACCCAGTTCTCATATGTAATACATAAATAAATGTGAGTTTTTTTTATTTTTTAGGAAAAAATAAAAATGAAAATTAGAAAATGTTGTTTTGAAGAGTCACTCAAATTTCTAGCTATTATCCCACTTAGAGACTAACCAGTCATATTTACTCTTTCCAAGACTATTTTTAAGCCATCCTTCCCAAGTTAGAAGTTAAATGACGCTTCTTTAATGCTTCCTGATACTAGACCAGGTGCTTAAACCTTGCATACATATACTAGGTCATTCCCATAATCTATTATCCCCATGCTACAGACGAGAAACCTGAGGTTCAGGAGTTAAGCAACTCGTCAGAAGCTACAAAATGAATAAAAACTAGAACCAGAACTTGAAAACAAGTCTGTGAGTCCAAACTAAGGCTTCTTCGAATCCTGAAGTCTCCACTCCCATGTCACTCTGCCCAACACTTGCCCTCTGACCAACCTCACGTGCATATTTCGCAACAACTCCACAGCTGATGGGAAAATTAATGAGGCCCAGTTCTTCCTTGTAAAACAAAAAGTTTCCCACAATAAGCCTAGCAGTTCTTTCTAGGATCTCTTCTACCTTTGAGGGAGAATGGAGCTTTAAGACAGGAAGGCCTTTATGTGGGCCTTTCTATCACGAAGCAGACTTACACTGGATCATCCTTCACAGAAAATTATTATTTAAGTCACCCTTTCTGTATAAATTGGAGCAGGAATATCCACCTCCAACTCTGATTTTTATTGAAATATAATTAATATACAATATTGTTTTGTCTTAGGTAAAAAAAAATGACATGTGTGTATATGTATGCATATATGTATAGATATATGCATAGAGAGTAAGAGTTGATAGGCACATATATACACACTATATTATGATGTGATTACCTGAGTAAACTTTTAGCTCCATCATCTCACACACAAGTCACACTTTTTCCTTGTGGTGAAGACTTAAGATCTACTCTCTTAACAACTTCCAAGTGTACTATCAATATTGCAAACTAGAGCCATCAATCTGTACACTACACTCGTGGGGTTTACTCACCTTATAACTGGAACTTTGTAATTTTTAATCATCTTCACCTCAACCCTACCCCCCAACTTTAGCAACCACTAATCACATCTCTGTTTCCAAGTTTAGGGGATTTTTGTCTGTTTGTTTTTGTTTTAAATTTCTCAAATTGGGCCCTCCCTGGTGGCGCAGTGTTTTAAAGCACAACAAGCTGGCCACAACCACTTCATCACAAGCTCGATCCCTGGCCAGGGTGCTGACCCACATGGTGCAGCAGACCTCTCCTGTCTCGCCCACTGCTCCCACAGCAGTGTACTTCGTCAATCTGTCTATTCTGCTCCTCATTCTGTCTCTGGTGAATCCTCTCACTGTCTCTGCACCTCTGGCCTGTACTCCAATTCTGTATGATAAATAAACCTTTAAAAAAAAAAAGTTTAGAAATCAAATTCTGCTTCTGCAAGGGCCTCTGGCCTGAACCCCAGTTCTGTATGCATAAATAAATAATTTTTTTAGAAAAAAGCATATATTGTACAAAACATGAAGAATGATGTAAAAAAGCATAATAGGCAAAAAAATATATTTTAAATTTCCCACATAAGTGAGATTATATAGGATCAGATTTATTTTACTTAGTATAATGTCAAGCAGAAATAATTTGCAAAGTTCTATGCAAATGAATATAACAAAAATATATGAAAAATGGATAATTTTCTACTAATATTACTAATACCAACATCAAAAGAGAAACCTTCTGAAAAGAATCACTTAAACAAATGAAATAACATTGTGAAAAGTAAAAACTCTTTGTCTGCCCCCAATAAGCACTAGGCCCTGTTTACAGGAAGTTCCACCAAACCCTAAATCTAAGAATGGTAGGTAGGAAGGCAAGAAAATAGGAAGATAATATACTAAAAACTGCAAACTCCAATACTGGAAGAAAGTTTCCAATATGCCCTTATGAACAAGCAATGCTTACTCCATAAATGCAAAATTGACTCAAATATTAAGCCTCAAAACTAATTTAACCATCGTCCCTTTAAAGGGAGAAATATATAGTTCATCAAAGTTGTTTAAAAAGCAGGGAAAATGCCAAATTCACTTTTTACTTACAATAGCAAGAGTCAACAAGTATTTAACATGAGATGGAAAGCTACATCAAAGCCATCACAAAGCTTACAAGGAGGACATGGGGGAGGGCACAGCCTGCCCCCACCTCCCCACGCACCCATCTCGCCCCCCTAGATTGCCAGCCAGCATCACTGTCACTCTACACCATGTGGAGTAGCACATAATTAGACAATGAGAGAAATACAGTATAATCTTTTCTAGGTTGAATAACAAGTGGTAAAACTATCCCTGTGTGAAGATAAAAATAATCTCATACCCAAATAAGAAGGAAATCTGAAAGCCTACATACAGTTTGAAAATTCTCTTATATTCATTTACCTTACTAATTTCAAAAGCTTTCCAATGTATAAAACAATCCGAAGATGAGATGGAAGATACTCCATTTGTAATAGGAAAATAGAAACTGAGGAAATGAACAAAATCCACATGAGAAAAACATTAGATCTGGGAAAAAAAACAGTTAACCAAATGGAAAAAAAAACATCCTTGGTAAGTAAGACTCAACATAGATAAAGTCAAATCTCCTTCCATACTTCTACAAATTTGATACAGCTACAGTAAATTAATTAATAGTATTTCTTCTGTATCAAGATGATTGAGAAAATAAGAAGCCAGAATAAACAGGAAAATTCTGTGAAAGAAAAGCAACAAAAACTACAATCCCCATTAAAAGATAAATTAATCTTTTCAAACAACTAGCAACAACAAATGTTGGCGAGGATGTGGAGAAAAAGGAACTCTCCTGCATTGCTGGTGGGAATGCAAACTAGTACAACCAC
>NW_004567113.1:12671018-12687353 GCF_000260355.1 Condylura cristata
AGCGCAATCTGGTGCCATCAGTCAAAACTGCAAATGCTCTTTGACAAAGCAGCCCCCTTCATATCACCGATGTGCTTATCAGCAATTTTTAAAAATAATATAATAGTTTATTTTTACATCATTTTGTTCCTTTTTCCATCTCAGTTGTAATCCCCATGGGCTTCCCATCACCAAATCACCCGTGTGCCATCACCATAGTCCAGTACACCCCCCCACCAACCGTTTTTGATCCCATTCCCCACTCTACCCCCGTAAAATGTCTCTGGTATATAATTGTTCATTATTATTATTATTTTCTCCCTGGTCCTTTATACTCCTGCTATGAGTGAAACCATCTGGTGTTTTTCCTTTTCTTTCTGGCTTATTTCACTAAACATGATCTTTTCCAGCTCCACCCATGTTGCTGCATTATCAGCAATTTTTTTAAGCAACAGAAGGTGAAGAATACAGGTAAAAAGAACCATAAGCATTCATTTAACATTTCTTTCAACTGCTGAAAAAGGACCTAAGTAACAATTTGGAGAAATTTACAGTATATATTACAAGTGAAACTTAAGATCCAGCATAATGTTTATTCTACATCATCTTTGGTGTTAGCAAGTCATGAAAATAAAAATATTTGCATTATAGTATGTTTGATAAGCGCTGAGACTTTAACCCCTGCACTACCAGGGAGGCTCATCATAGCATGTTTGAAATAGCACAGAGACACTGAAAAGAACCACAGAAACTAATACAATGTAGAGCCTGAAGGGAACGAGTAGATGGCATAGTTACCAAAGCATTTGTTTTTATTTTGAAGAGTTTTGAAGTATGCGAAAGCACTGCTTATGCAAAAATAAAAATATCACTTAAAGGCACTGTAAACGCAACTTTAAAATGTTTATACAAGAACTTGCACATGCTGCACAGTATGTGTTCACCTATAAGTTCTTCTATCAGTTCAATGGCTCAACACAAGCCCCGGGCTGTAAAAATGAACAATGCAAACACACTTGACTACATTCCACATAACCAGTGAGATTTGATTTGCATTTCAAATCTTATTCAAAATACTGAATTTCTGAGTTAACTTTAGAAGCCCCTAACTGTTCCCCAATGTCATGCCTATGCTCACCACCAGGCACCATTTACTAATGAATTATTCAATGATTTTATTTCTGAAAAGTTGCTGATAACCATCTTGGAAGGTACAGCAACACAAAGAGAGAAACCAGACACCTGACCTAGAAAATTTTGATCTAGAAAAGTTACTCAAGGGGTTCCCCAGTTTTTATCACACTGCACCTAGCACTCAAGGGGGAAGGTCACAGCCTAAGAGTCTTGCCCACCTCTGCCCCCCACATTCAGACATCAGTAGCTACTTCCCACCCAACCCAAGAAAAGTATCTGCCTAGTCACAAGTCCAGTGAGCTCTCTCCTTTCCCAAGTACCTATTCTCACCACACACAGAACCTCCACCACCTGTCCCCAACCCCCGATTCCCCAACCTCTAGGTACAAAGCCTGTTTGGCATTTTGACCCCCACTTGTGTGTTCATCTGAGAACGTGTGGTGACCTGGGAGTTCCAGTAAGAAACCTGGTAAATGCCATTCTAAAACTCCTAGGTAAAGGAGAAAAGGTGTCGAGGACCTGAAGGTTGTTGCTGAATAAAGATATGACAAAGCTTGTTCTTGCTTTCTCTCCCTATAAAGCAAGTGACCCACAAGCAGATACTTCCACAGCTAGAGAAAAACACTACAGAAAGACAGATTAAACACTGCAACAGGCACTTCGATTTTTTGTTGGGAATTTTACAACCAAGAGAAGGCACTGCTAAAACATGAAATGAGCTCTGTTATAGAATTCTTATGATTCCCAAAATTCTCAATATCTACAGGTATGTCTATAGATGCCTGTTCTTCCCAACAGTAGTGAGAATTTCCCTAAGCAAATCGGGAATATATTCTTTAGTCAACTTTCCCATCACGTGATCCTACTATCTTCTCACACTCAAATAATCCTTCAATGTCAGTTCTCATCCAGCATTTTGAAACCCTACTTCTAAGATGCAGACAATCTCCTGTAAACTGCTGAGGGGTTTGGGACCAAGGGAGCTAAATCTTAAAGAGTTTCAACTGCTAGTTAGTTCTGTGGATAGAAAGATTTAAAATCTGCTTCCTTTATACTTTCATTTGCTTATATCTGCTTATATTAGTTATATTAGTTTTCAAACTAACTTCAAAAAAAATAAAGAATGCAAGAGCAGAAGATTATTTCAAGAGAAAAATGAAAATTATAAATTATAAATATAAGATTTATAAATTATAAATGGTATTAACAAAAGTTAGAAAATAATTATAAGGAAATCCATGTGGAACCTAGCTGGGGGGGAAATCCACATTTAAGCACAGAGAGGTACTAAAATGGAAATAAAGATTATAAAAGATAAAAAAATACAGAATATAGGAATAGGGCACAGGATGGTACCTACTGTGTTACTGCTACATGAAAAAAATAAAAGCTGAAAAAAAACATAGTAAGTAGTATGAGCTTCCGAACTGTGTTCTCATGATGGGCATCTCCTTTCTGTGATTTAGGGCTTGGTCTGTCCTCTCTCCCCTCCCATCATTTCACACTGCAGTTAAGACCATCATCAGTCTGGCTTCTACCTCCTCCCTTTCTTCTAGAATCCTTCCATTCTGCTTACTCGCAGTTGGCCAGAATTAAAAGCTAAGTCATTTACTTTCAGAGGGTTAGAGCCCATAATTAAAAGCAAGTCTCTAATCCACTCTATAGTAAAGGGCCCTCTAAAAAAGTCAGTGTATTTTTGTTAGCCTATGACTTGAAGCTTGAAGTACAATTCTGTTGTCTCACTTCCTTGTCCTTGAGGAAGTGCCTCCTCTTCCACCATCCAGTGTTCTCTAGCCCTGTCATCCACACACCCGCTCAAAGCCTTACCTGCATTCCATCCTTTCCAAAGTAGTTACCAAAAAAGTATGAAATCAGGGCCCTCCCTGGTGGTCCACTGAGCTGGAGCATAGCACTATGAAGCTAGCCACAGCCGGCTCAGCACAAGTCTACCCACATGGCACAGGAGATCTCTCTTATCTCACCTGCTGCTGAGGAGAGCGGCATACTTCATTAAACTGCCTACCTGTTTTGTTCCCCGCTCTGTCTCTGATAAATCCTCACTATCCCTGCACCCCAGTTCTATATGCATAAATAAATAAATCTTAAAAAAAAAAATGTTTAGGGCCCACCCTGGTGGCACAGCAGGTTAAAGCACAGCACTAAGAAGCTAAAGCCACTTCAGCATGAGTTCGATCCCCACCCTAGAGGTGACCACATGGCATGGCAGACCTCTCCTGACCCTCCTGCTGCTCCCCTCAGCAGTGTACTTCATCAGTCTGCCTGTTCTGCTCCCTACTCTGTCTCCTGTGAACCCTCTTACTGTTCCTGCACCTCTGGCCTGTAACCCATTTTTGTATGCATAAATAATCTTTATATAATAGTTTATTTTTACATTTTGTACGTTTTTTTTCCAACTCAATTGTAATCCCTGTGGGTTTCCCATCACCAAGTCACCTGTGTGCCATCACCATAGTCCTGTGCACTTCCCTCCCCTGTTTTTTATCCCATTCCCCACTCCACACCCACAAAATGTGTCTGGTATATGGCTGTTCATTATTCTTATTATTTTCTCGCCTGGTCCATTATACTTCTGCTATGAGCGAAACCATCTGGTATTTTTTCTTTTTCTTTCTCGCTTATCTCACTAAGCATGTTCTTTTCCAGCTCCATCCAAGTTGCTGCAAAAGACATGTGTTTCCTTTTTTTGGTTGCTGAGTAATAATCTTAAAAAAAAAAGTTTAGAAATCAAATTCTGTTCCTGCAAGGGCCTACTTGTTAGAAAACTGAAATAAATTATGCTAATATAGTGGGTACTGACAGATTAATATATGATTCTCTAAGAGCAGGAGTTAAAGGGTTAAAGGGAAGGTGAGAAGGGAGAGGAAAGTTCCCCCCCAGGGAAACCTTTGGCTTGGACTGGAGACACTGTAGATTATCACAGCAAGGGTATGTCAATGTCATCTAGTAGATAGAGACCAGGGATACTGCTAACATCTTAGAATATGTAGGACACTCCAAGACACAAAAATTATTCTGAACAAAAATGTCAGTGGCGCTGAAGATGTTCTAAGTGATAATATGTTTTGATTAACTCCTTTGTTTCAGAGCCTGAAGTTTAAATTCCAGGCATAGTCAGGGAGAATGGAGCTGCATCTGGGAGCAGGTAATCATCAATCACACACCCAAGCAGATACCTATTTTCTATTCACATAAAGCTAGTTCCACAAGTGAGAATAAAGACTCTAGCTGAATATTATTGATATTTTATTTGGCTTGGCTATAAAGTTTAAAATATATGTTTAACCAAGCGACTTTACCATAGGATCTTGCTACATTTGGTTCAGATATTATTTAAAGATTTAGATACAGTTAAAACTCACATCCCCACCATTCTATTATTTCCACGTGCATTTTGCACTTATCTACACATATCTACATAAATAGTACCTATTCGTGGTACTAAATTTTATTTTTTTTAAACATTAACTTTTTTATTTTTTTCTTTCCCCACCCTTCTACCCCCCTTTCTTCCTTCTGAGGCTGGAACAGTCCCTCAGTGCCCCTAAATATTAATTTTATTTATGCATGCAAGAACTGGCATGCAGGCCAGAGGTACAGAGGATAAAAGAATTCACCAAAGATAGAGTGGGGAACAGAAAAGGCAGATCCCCTGAACTACACTGCTGTGGGGAGCAGCAGGAGACACAGGAAAGAAGTCTGCTTCACCATGTGGGTCACCTCCCTGAGCAGGGATCGAATTCATGCCACACTGCTGATAGCTTAATAGCTAACACTGAGACTTTAACCCCTGGTCACCAGGGAGGTACCTAAATTTTAAATAAATGTGATCACATTATACATTTTCTTTTCTTTCAACACTGAGATTTGTGTCTTTGTTCTTTTCATATAAAACCAGATGACTCATTTGACAGTCATATATTGATAGTGTAAATAAACCAGTTTAACATTTTAATTTTTTACCTACTCGGTGCCTGAGGTATCTCCACTTTTTCACAATCTGTAAGTAGCTGTAAGGTGTCTTCTAATACATACATGCTGAGTATTTGGGTGGGTTCAAAATCTGAGAATTAGAATTTTGAGATGAAAGTGTACTAGGTCTGCAATTTTGTAGTAAATTTGCCAAATTGCTGTATAAAGTGGTTCAACTATATTTTCATTACATTGCACTTCAGAAAATACATATAACTGATCGTATGGTTTTCAAAAGAAATCGAACACTTGCCTTCTACAAAGCTATATTAAGACTTTGGTATAAAAATGTAGAATATTAAAACTGCCTACCAGGCCTCCCTGATGGCTCATAGATTAAGTCACAGCATTAAGAAGCTATCACAGCCATTGCAAAACAAGTTCAATTCCAGACTAGGGAGCTGACTTACATGGTAAAGCAGACCTCTCCTGTTTATCCTGCTGCCCATCAGCAGTGTATTTCAATGAATCTACCTTTTTGCACTCCACTCTGTCTCTGATGAATCCTCTCACCCTCACACCCCGCACAACACCTCAGGGTTACACACATAAATAAATAAATCTTTGAAGAAAAAAAAAAAAAACCTTCTGACTACCAATTCCAACATGGGAGAGTTGCACACCACCAATTCTCAGACACTGTCAAATAATTCAACCGTGCCACTATCTTCCAGGAGATACCAAAGGGAAGTTTCCAAAAACCTCCTCTCTGAGTTGGATTGATTTGCTCAAGCAGCTCACAGAACTCAGAAGCATTTACGTAGTGCATAATTATGTTATTATAAAAGGATATAGTTCTGGAAAAGCCAGAGGGAAGCACAGAGTGAGGTGTGGTGAAGGGGTAAAAAAGACCCCCA
Source organism: Condylura cristata (assembly GCF_000260355.1). Lineage (NCBI taxonomy): Eukaryota > Metazoa > Chordata > Mammalia > Eulipotyphla > Talpidae > Condylura > Condylura cristata. The sequence goes on from NW_004567113.1 coordinate 12,676,979, forward strand.
TGTCTTCCTTAGGAGCACCACCCTCCAGTGTGAGGAGATACCCATCAGTGGGGTGGGGGTGGAGAATTAATTACCTTAGTGTGGTTAATTAAAGCTTAGGCTGGTGAGACTGAATTCAATCTCCATTTCCACCCCTGAAGTTCAGGAGTGAGGCTAAAGCTCACCCTTAATGATGTGGTTGGCTTCCCAGGCAACCAATACCCCCCACCTCCAACAAGGGACTTTCCCAAAGTCCCTAGTTAGCATAACAAAAATCACCTTTTGGGTGATGTGCCAGAAATGGGATGAAGATCAACTATGTGTTCCCTATTATAAATCACAATACAGCTAGAAATTTTTTTTCCAGAATCACCTAGTGGAAAGGAATTCTCCTTCCAAGAGCAATAATCTATAGTTCTATCTGCACAAAAACTTCCAAATATCAAAAAAATGAGTATTTAGAAATAAATATTTGTAGGTTATAAGCAAATCTCAATACAAACAAATCAACTGTAAGATAATTTGAAGCTATTAGTGGAATTTTGACATGGACTGTACATTAGATGACATTAAGAATTCATTACATTTGTTAAAGAGATAATAACATGGGGCCTACATTTTAAAGTCTTTGAGAAATGCATGAAAAGACATGAAATTTTATTATCTGTGTTAAATGCATGCTTTACCAAGAGAGAAAAATAGATGAACCAAATATGGCAAAATCTTGACAAATGTTGAATGTGGCTATATGAGGCTCATTATGTTATTTCTCTACTTTTTAGGTATGTTTGAAAATTATCACCATCATCATCCCGATGCTCATAATTAAGGGCAGGCTGCTAAAATCAGGTAGACATGGCCATGGTGAAGGAATAACTCAACCTAGAATTATTCCACAACTGGTAACTGGATTCTTTTTTCAGCTATGAGTAGTTAGACTAGGTCCAGTGTTTTATAATCAATTTATCATGAAGGAACCCCCAGTAAATGCATTATGCTCCATAACTTTGATGACAGTAGATATATATTTAGAGAATTTATATGTAAAGACAGTAGTAGTAAGTCAGTTTAGCTGACTGAAAAAGACTATCAAAAACAGCCTACCAAAGACAAAATTAATATGGTAAAATTATATTCCTCAAAAGTCTGATCAAATATTAGCTTACATTTTCTGTGATGTCAAGAAATTTGATAACTGTTCATCTAATCAGTATTGTTAAGTATCATTGTGGTCACCCAAGTCTCACAAAAAGAATTCTCTATGGAAAAGTAAAATCAGAGGGAAATGTTGGACAGCATGAATTATCTTGGAATATGTACACCACCAGAAGCTTGCCCGAAAGCATTTTGTTCTTTGTTGGGGAAGAAGTGATGTAAAAGGAGGTTGAGGGGACAAGGGCTTCATTAACCATAGGCTTCTTAGGGGGAAAGGATGTCCGGAGCGAACTCTACAGACACAGGTTTTGTGGACTCCACCTCCACTCCAGACACTGAAACTACAAATCCCAGCATCACTAAAGGGAAGCATGCCGGGACCTGAGCATGGAGTTAAACAGCTATGTTTGGATATAAAACCAGATACGTGGGCTTTGGGCTCTCTTGTCTCATGGTTCTCGGCTTGCCTCTTGGCTTTTTGCCAGCTTTCAGCGTGCTATTGGGGCTCAAGGGCAAAACTGATAAGACACGTTAACCAACTTATCACTCTCTCTCTCCCTGAGTTATTCATTTCCCTTTCTCTTGTCAATAAACCCATTAACCTTTTTGTGTATAACTACAGTTGAATCTTATAAATCCCTTTAAGTGCATAGGTGAAGACCCACTGTCAGGCAACCCAAAATCTGTGTGTGTGTGTGTGTGTGTGTGTGTGTGTTTGTGTGTACACGCCTACTGCAAAAGGGCAACTGGGAGGGCCAAGAAGGTGGCATGCACTTCCCACTGTCCACAGTGCTGAGTCAGGCCAGTAACACTCTCCAGGGAACAATGCCAAAATGACTAAGTAACCCCCTTCATTTATTTGTATCGGTTGTGACTCACTCCTGGGCAAGGGCAACTGCAGGCCTGTGTTCCTGCCTGTTAACTTTTGGTTGATCATTACTCAAAATGTCCTAGTACCACAATACAATTAGAGTGGAATTAAACTTGAATTATGAAAATGACATGCTTAATTACAATTACAATCAAAATTAATAACTGATTGGTGAATCACACTATAGGTCTGGAAATCAGTCAGGGACCCTAACAGCCAAAGAGTCCCTTGCACTATTTATGAACAGGGCAAGTTGAATTTGCTAACATCACAATTAGACCATGTCCAAGGTCTCCAGGAGATGTAGCTGTGCTATGGTTGGAGTGGGGCTAAAAAACGCCATTACCTTTCTCTTATTATAGCCTCCTGTCACATTCACTCCCGGGTAACAAAAACTAAAGAGCAGTTGTGTTTTCCACTGAAGTTGAATGTTCAGTGTGACAGCTATTTGAAGATGGAAAAAATTTATCTTTTCATCATTGTGCTAACAATGAGGGAAAATTCTTTTTTGTTTTTTTTTTATTTCATTTATTTATTCATACAGAACTAGAGGAATAGGGGCAGCAAGAGGCCTCACCAAAGACAGAGTGGGGAGCAGAACAGGCAGATCAATGAAGTACACTGCTGAGGGGAGCAAGCCAGTGGGTCAGGAGAGGTCTGCCGCACCATGTGGATCACCTCCAGGGCCTGGAGTAGAACTTGCACTGAAGCAGCTGCTGCTAGTTTGCAGTGCTGCATCCTAACCTAACCCATTGCACCAACAGGGAGGTCCCATGAGGGAAAATTCTTAAAGCTAAAAAAGGAAAGTGCAATAACAGAGCTTCTTCAAGAGATCATATCTGAAACTTAGTAGGCTAATTTTTTAATAGATGACACAATAAAATGTGGCTAAAAACAGAAGAGATATAACCACAAAGATAATATTTCCATCGGTTCAGTTTTCTGTTGTCTTACAGAAGAAACACAAGGCAGGCCCTCCCTGGTGGTGCAACAGGTTAGAGCACAACACCATGAAGCTACCGCAGCCACTGTAGCATGAGTTTTATCCCTTCCCAGGGAGGTGCCCCACATGGCATGGCAGACCTCTCCTGACCCCTTGCTGCTCACCTCAGCAGTGTATTTAGTCAACCTGGCTGTCCTGCTCCCCCCAGTTCTGTATGCATAAATCCCCACAGTTCTGTATACATAAATAAATGGAAGGAAGGAAGGAAAGGAGGAAGGAAAGAAGACGATGCAGCAACAGGGGCGTGGCTGGAAATGGAGACCTAAAAAGTGTTTCAAAAAAAAAAAAAATTGTTTCATCAGGTTAAAGATTATCAGGAGGAATTTTTTTGGCATACAACATAAACATAACTATTTTCCCTCTCTGCTCCCCAAACCTATCATCAACGCTGTGTCACTCCGACATCTCAGAATCATACCTCCCTCCCTGGGGCCTTTGGCCTGCCCATGACTCTGACTTAAACTTTGACCACTGGACACTGACTTGGGGTGTAGATGGCTGAAGTACTGAGACATGAGGCTCCTAACGCAAAAGATTGCAGCAGCCAAGCACACAAGCGCTCATCGTGTTTCATCATCCTCAGTCAATTTGCCTAGAATGCTACTACCTCTCTGCGGGCTTCAAACATCCAGATGTATCAACAGAGCACACACCCCATAACAGGGCTGCCCAAGCAGCACTTAATCAGGATAGGAGTGGAGCTGCATACCATGCAGAGTTGTGGGATTAACAGAGACAAGAGCAGCACACCTCAGAGCCCAAATTAGATCTCGTGCTTATGCATGCATCAGAGGCCAGTGGATGCTTGTCTCCCCACAGGGCCACTGTCTTACTCATCTTTGGATTCCCCATTCACCTCACATGGAGTAAACGCTCAATCACTGCAATAGTCAATTCCCAAATTCTCAAGATAAAAGGGAGGGCCGGGGTCAAGACCCAGCAGTGAAGATGGCCACAGTGGTGACCTTCTAGCTACTGGGTCTGAGCTGGGTGGCAGCATTGGCACTCAGCCTGCCCTTGGGCACAGGGTGTTTCTAGTGTGCAATGTGGTCAGGTCTGTGATGATAAACTATAGAAAAAGTTTGATTTGCTGGATGAATGAATATTTTTCTATTGATTTGATAACCAAGTAGTCCGTGAGCGAAGTAGGGGCTGTGGGAGAGTGTGATGGGGTTGGGGAGGGGGTCAGCCACCCAGAGTTTCTACCCACTTGGACAAAGAAAAAATGGCACCTGCAATTTTACTGAGGCCTGCCCTTCGGACAACAGACCACTAGCAAGGAGACTAGAAATGAAGCCGAGAGAGGAAAGGAGGGTCCAAGATATCAGGTGTCAGGTCCCCAATAAAGACAGCTGTTATCAAGCACCAGGGAGGGGAGGAACGGGTTGTCACTGAATGATAGATGACACATTTTGTAGATATCAGCCTTATTCTTAACCATTATGATTTATACTGTATTCTACTCTTTCCTCGAATTACCTTGGAAAATTCAAAGACAAAAAGAAATGATAGTTTTATGCTGAAAAATCCAACTAGTAAAAATGCCCACTTCCCTATGCCCTAAAAAAGTAAACCAAGGCTACTGAATACCTTCCTCTATTTTTTAGTCCTCTTAATCTAAAATTTGAAACACCTTGTGCCCTTTTGGATTCATGGCCCAAGACAAGCACCACCACCATCCCAAACTATAGAGCCCCTGGAAGTTCACTCAAGGTCAATGACAGCCCAAAATCTAACCAAATACAACAGAAATAAAGTTTGTCATCTCTTTAAATGCTGACCCAGATTTTAAAATACATTCAAAAAAAAAAATTAGTAGATCTGTTGTACCTAAGAAGTATCCAGCAATGACAAAGGGATCGAGTAGAACTAAAACAGACAGTCTTGGTCAAAAGGTTACCAGGGATAATATTCTGAGGTTTAAATTCATACCATGAAGCAATACTAGCTGCTTCAACCAACTGAACATAGCAAACTTCCAGTTACACAAAATTATACAGATGTTTTCACTGTACCACATTTGTTTTTTCAAAATGCACTAGAATGTGCAATTTATACAATTTTTTGAAAAACCTCCAGAAGATAAATTCCTCCCAGTGGTATCTTTGACATTTGATCTTCTCTAATCCCCAAATATGGGCATAAAATTGTTTCAATAAATATTTTTGAAAAAACATATAAATGCTTAGTTTTTAATTAAACCTCACCATTTATTTCTTCCTAATTTCAGAGTTGTAGCTCCCATAAACTTTTGCTCCCCTATAAACCCAAAGTCTTAAAGGATTCTTAACACTGACCCCAAGTGAAAGATGGTTTACTGGGTCAAAAGCAAGGCACACAAACAGATCTGGGACTGGTTAACTCAGTGGATTTGTTAACTCACTTCTAAAAATATTAAATAAGTTTCTTACTGCAGGACTTTTCCAAACAGTTGTTTCTCTACAACAATGCCCTCTAAAAGGAAGGTATAATTATGTGATATCTAAGCTTATTTCATGGAAGTGTTCTATTTTATTTCATGTATCGCTAATGAACCATTAGCAAGAAATAGGATTTGCAGGAAGATACTTTGAGAACCAGAAGTTAGAAAGAAGTACTAGCAAAACCTCAAAATAGGTGTAAATGCCATTAGCTACTTCTTTAAAACCATGAGCAAGGCTATATGCAAGCTTTTAGAAATACCCTGTAAGAACATATAAATGAACCACTAGCACAAATTACTACCTTCATAGTAAAAACTAAGGCAGCTACTATTTTGCATAAAGAACAGAATTATGAATGGTCAGCCCTTAGAATGCACTGATTTCCTGCATTTCTCAAGTTTAAATTTTATAAGCCTATCCAATTTGGATATTTTGACAATCATAATGAAGAAAACTTACCACCACCACAAGCTGTGTTTTTAAGAACTGACTCCTTGGGGGCTCCTTTTTCAATTCGTATTGTGGCCCACTGTTCAAAAAAAGAAGTATTAATTCAAACTGCTCAGCAAAACAATGTAAAATACTTAAACCACACTTATACAATAATGAAATTAAACATTAATCTCTGTGCTATTTGAATTAAAGTGATGCCAGGAAATCTCTGATGCAGCAATACTCCAAGTCCCAAGTACACTGTTATAGTTACTGACTGCCCCAATAAAATGAACGAAAGATCATGTTTATGCTATTTAAACCCCCTCATACACCTGGCACCCCCAAAAAATTACTCCCTGAAAAGATCATAAAGAATGTCAGTCAGGAGTACAAGTTATGGCATTTAAACTGTGTTTAAAGTTATATAATCTTTTCAGGCTTTAGTTTCCTCATCTGTAAAAAGAAGCCAACAGTGCCTATCCCATAGGTTGCTAATGAGGATTAAAGAGATGGCCACAAAAAGACCTAAACACAGGACCACAAATTAACTATTACTTTCATAACAAATTTGACATTCAACAATAAGGCACACTCAAGAGGCCAAACTGCCTGCATCAGGAATGAGCTGGAGAGCAGTGAGAGAAATGGCTAATTTACCAGATCATCAGCCCGCAGGTCGCTTACTTATTCTGATGTGTAGGGAAAATGTTATGATTAAGAGCAACCACAGGTGTGAGCAATCTTAAGAACAGGAAAAACCAACTCCCGGTTAATTTTGAATATTTAAAGGAAGATAAGGAATTACACCAAGAACCAATGTTATTCTTTTTATACTTGCTTAAGCATTTAAAATTACCTACTATTAACATCATAGTTCAAAAATTGCTGCAAGCACACTACTTTGACAGCATTTACCCCAAGGGCTATTTTTTCTAGTTAAGAAAAGGAACAATTAAAATATTATTCTGATGTCTACAATTACATAAGCTAGCAGCAATGTCTAAACTGAGTGACTTGGCAAAAGGGTAGAAAAATCAAGTAAAAGGTAAAAGACATCATAATAATTATAATTAGTTCTTAAGCTCCCTCATAAAAAGGCATGGAATGTTGTCAAGGCAAAAACCTCAAAGAGGTTAAAAAAAATCAAATAAATGAGAAAATAACTGATAAAAACAAATAACCTAAAACATATACAAGTGTAAGGCTTGATCCAACTACATGTGGAATTCTGCAAAACTTCTCAGAGCCAAGTAGGAACAAGCTATTTGCATGTAGAGAACAGCCTATACATAGAAGTCTAATCTAGCTTCAAATGGCAAGTCACAGATGCACTCTTAATCTGGTTGAGTCCTTTTCTCATCCTTGGTGATTTGGAGAAGTTCTTAAACTCTGACTAATACCTCCCATCTTTCCTGAAGCAGTAAAGGCTTATTCCATTGTTTTTCATTTTAATGCTTTGATACATATTACCATTAGTGAGAACACCAAAGATACAGTTTAAAATAAAATCTTATAATCATTGCTCATCTGAGAGCTTACTTCTTTTTACTGTGGACATGTGATTTTATGTAAATGGCAATTACCTGAGACTAGGACAGCTGTGTGTCACTGCCCAGACAAATGACCTCTCTGAACCATTATTCCACTAGCAAGGAGACTAGAAATGAAGCCGAGAGGAAAGGAGAATCCAAGGTACCAGGTGTCAGGTCCCCAATAAAGACAGCTGTCATCAAGCAGGGGGGAGGGTTTTGTAGATATCAGCCTTACTCTTAACCATTATGATTTATACTCTCTATTCTACTCTTTCCTCGAATTACCTTGGAAAATTCAAAGACAATCTAACATTCTTCAATCTAACAAAGGGAGAAACAGTAGGTCCTGTCTCAGAGAGTTGTTTTGGAGCTAATTTAAGTGAAAAGTATGTTGCTTTGTAGTTCTTCTTTGTTATTATGTCCTATTATAGTCATGACCTACCTGTACATTTACTGTATTTCCAACAAGGTTAATACCTAATTATTATAAAAACAAGGTGTCATAAACACCTGAGAATTATTGACTTTTTTTTTCTTAAAGATGGAAAACTAACTGGAGAATGGAGGAGAGGGTAAAGGAAAGAATAATTAAAAGGCAGGAATAATCTTTTCCCTATGAGTTTACCTATCAAAGAGCTGAAGATAGATTAAATTTTAGCCACATAGGAAAAACAAAAAAGATCAAAGTGTTTCAATTCAAACTCCACTAAGAGCTGATTTCCTACTACATATATCAAGTATTTTCATAGTTCTCTCCTCATTGGCACCAAGATTTGAAATGGCAGATTCCTATATAAACTCAAGTAGAAACTAAGGTTGAGATGTTACAATGACCTAACCAAGGTCAAACATTTGGAGGAAACTGTTCTTCAAATGTTGAGAGGAACATTGGCCCATGAACATTTATTATCTGCCCATTGCCTATTATCTGGTGAGACTGGATAATTCACAAAGCATTCCTCCTCAGATAATTCAGGCAGTGCAGGTAATAAATATTCTCTTTCTACTTTTATTATCCTCTAAACCTGAACCTTAGGTCAATCAGTTGCCACTCCTAACCCCATCAACTTTCATGGTTAAGAAAGGCATTTTCCAGCCTTTAATCCATAATCCTATTTGGTCAACATAAAAATTTGACACACCCTCCCAGAGATTCTAATACATAAACCCTTATCATCTAAGTGAACTACCCTTTCTATATCACCTCAACCAATTGTTTTATTTTTCATGGCTTATACTCCTAAAACAATTTTATTTTAAATAAAATAAAATAACAGGCCCTCCCTGGTGGCAAAACAGGTTAAAGCACAGTACTATCAAGCTAGCGCAGCCACAGCAGCAGAGTTCGATCCCAGCCCAGGACGTGACCTACATTGCCCAGCAGACCTCTCCTGACCCGCCCGCTGCTCCCCTCAGCAGTGTACTTCTTCAGTCTGCCTGTTCTGCTCCCCACTCTGTCTCCGGTGAAGCTTCTCACTGCCCCGAGCCCCTGGCCTGTGCATAAATAAATAAATCTTTAAAAAATAATAAAATAAATAAAAAATATAATAATGACACATCTTGAGAATCACTGTTTTAGAGAATCACAAGCCTTACTTTAAACTAAGAATTTGAGCCTTGTCCTGAAATGGCTTGCCACTCTGGGACTTATATACACATCTAGAAATAACCAGCAATACAGTGGGCAGCTTGCAATAAATAATTATTTTTGTTAAGATTTATTTATTTGTGCATACAGAACCTGGGTACAGGCTAGAGGTGTGGAAGCTGAGGGGATTCACCAGACATAGTGGGGAGGAGAACAGGCAGATAAACTGAAATACACTGCTGAGGGGAGCAGTGCTCAGGGGAGGTATGCCAGACCATATGGGTCAGTTCCCTGGCCAGGGATCAAACACGTGCTGAAGCAGCTACGGCTAAATTCCTAGTGCTGTGCTTTAACCCCTTGCGACATCAGGGAGGGCCCACAATAAATATTTATTATCTGAACTGGTAAGTTGAAGAGACTATAGAGCTGAGTGGTTAACAATTACCACAGGCATTCAAAAGGTATCCTGCACACATGTCAGCTTCCAGAATTTCAGTTTATGACCATGGAAAAGCACTTATAAAAGTATACACAGAATGTACTAATCTAAATGACCTTTTTTTTATTAAAAAAAAAAGATTTATTTCTACAAGAAGTGGAGTATAGGCCAGAGGTGTGGGGAGTGAGGAATTCACCAAAGACAGAGTGGGGAGCAGAACAGGCAGATAGACTGAAATCCACTGCTGAGGGGAGCATTGGCCAACCAGGAGAGGTCTGCTGCATCATGTGGATTAGTTCCTGGCTGGGGATTGAACTCCTGCTGCAGTGACTGGTGATAGCTTGATAGTGCTGAGACTTTAACCACTGCATCACCAGAGAGATCCAGGAGAGAAGTTTTGAAAACATAAAATTTAAATTAAATCATGGAATTTTAAAGATATGTTTATTTATCCATATTAGAACTGAGGTGCAGGCTAGGGTGGTGACAAGATTCACCAGAGACAGAGTGAAGAGCAGATCAGGCAGATTGACTGAAATACAACTGCTGAGGGGAGCATGGGACAGCCAGGAGAGGTCTGCTGCATCATGTGGATTAGCTTCCTGGCTGGGGATTGAACTCCTGCTGCAGTGACTGTGGAGAGCTTCACAGTGTTGTGCTTAACCCCCTGCACCAGCAGAAGGGCCCGTACATGACCTTTTCAAATAGTATGTAAATCATAACTGAGGAAACATGGGTAGGCGAAACTTCTCAGTCAAATCAAAGAGCCCAAAGTATATTCTTGAGACTAGAACACAAAAGAAATAACCAAAATCAAGAACTGACTAGGGAATAATGTGTAACAGGAGGCCAGGCCTTGAATGAAAGCTACAAAAAAAAGCAAGGTATTTCTCATGATTAAAAGATACATAGTGCTAGCCCAAATGCCCAAAAGTAGATGACTGGATTAG
>NW_004567113.1:12687613-12695977 GCF_000260355.1 Condylura cristata
GGGAAATGCACGGGACTATGGTGGTGGCACAGGGGTGATTTGGTGATGGGAAACCCGTGGGGATTACAATTGAGATGGAAAAAAAATGTGCAAAATGATGTAAAAATAAACTTTTTAATAAAAAAAATAAATAAATAAAATTAAAAAAAAAGATACATAGTGTTAAACAACCAGTACCATTTTTTTTAAAGAAAATTACCTCTAATATTTAGAGGAAGCAATATACTATACTAACTTCAACCTAAAAGAAATGACTTTGAAACAACTAGCCCTGTTCTAGTTGAAGAATGAGAAACCCTAGGTAGCTATTTATTCCTCCTGTGTGTAAAACAGACACCAACTGTGGGATCCCAGCTTTTGCCTGAAGAATCCAACTGTTCCCCAACATCGGCCCTCCAGATAGCTACCACCAGAATTAACTGATGAAATGAATCCCATTCCATTTTCATATATGCCAAGTTCTGTAACAGGTACAGGTTTCATGGACTCCGCCCCCACTCGATGCTGGAACTCAATCCCATCAGTACCAAGAAGCACACAGGGACATGAGGGCGGAGCTGAGCAGCCAGATTGGGGTAAAACCAGACATGTGGGCTCTTGGGCTCTCTTGGCCTGGTGGTTCGCAGCTGATCATTTTGGCGCTCAATCGGTTTTCAGCGTGCCGGTGGAGTCCACGTCAGCAGAACTGGTAGGACATCCTAGTTAACCTGTGTTTCTCTCCCTCTTTCCCTGGGTTATCCCTTTACCTTTCTCCTTATAAATAAATCCATTACTTAACCTTTTGCAGTGTGTCCATAATACGATTGAATCGTAAGTGCACGGGTGAAGACCCACAGACAGGCAACCCAATTCACATTGGGGTGCCCTGTAACAGTTCCTTTCTGATCTATTATTGTAACTTAGTCTTAACACAGAGATGCTTCCATCTAGCTGGCTTGCAAGCTAAGGGGTGTACGTCCAACTACATTTAGAGAATTCTACATTTAGGCATTCTCAAAAGTTCATTCCATTAACAAGGAACGCATCTCTGAAACTCTAGGTGAACAAAATTAAAACCTGAGACTCTGCCAAACCCAAGATAAGATTTTGAAATATTCCTTCAAAGTATAGTAGGATATTTTGCCTAACGAACAGCACCCAGTTGGCTTCTCCCCATGACATCTCTTTAACCATACCTTGAATTCCTAAAACAAGACATGTAGGAGTCCATACCTGGAAGGCAGTAGGCACAATTTACCTTCACACCACTCTCACTTGGATACAAATTCCAAAAGACACTGCTGTATGGGACAAAAGTCCAGTCATGCCAGAATTCTGAGGAAGAGTGTAACCTCCTGAAGGGGCTCATCTACCACTAGGGAAGCATTCTCAGAGGGTGTGCCAGCCAGAGGCCGCTCAGACATAGTATGCGACCAAGTCCAGATTGTGAAGTCAGAAACAAAAGTTCAAAACTGAAATATTTCCCAATATTTCAAGAAGAAACAGCAAAACTTTAAAAACAAGAGAGGTGAAGTTGAAGAATTAGATACAGGTCACAGACTAGATGGAAAAATAAGCACAAAATCCAACAAAAATCTAGAGTTAGCAGGTAGAAGAATCAACAGATCATCAGGTAGGATTAGCAGGTAATCTCCAATTAGGAGACCAGCAGGACAGAGATGGCTAACTGTGCTATAGCTGAGGGAGAATAGCACATCAAGTCCTGGGCAGGGCCAGACAAAAATAAGGGTAGAAAAACTAGAACCTGTATTACAAGTCACTGTGGAAGTTAGAGAAACAGGATGTAAAAATCTAAACATTCTTTTAAGAGCTGCAAATACTTACATAGCACCTAACCTATAATAGACAAACTTCTAATATGAATTTTAGCTCACTTAAACAATGCTATGGAAATATGGGTTAGTGGGACTTCTAAATGAGAAAAATGAGGCACAAGAAATAGGTGACTTCCCTAAGGTCGCACTCTGAGAAGCACAGAGCTGTGTTTTGTTCTAAGCAAACACAAATCCTGAGAGATTTGTGCGCCTAGCCACTAGGCTACCATGTGACCCTCAGTTAAGACTCCTCAATTCTCCACTTAATTCAAGCAAACTACCACGTTTCTGTGAATCTCAGTTCCCATAACTACAAGAGGGGGACAACATTTCCCACTGCCCAAGGCTTGGGGAGCCATCAAATAAGAGGGTAAAGGGTAGGCCTTGGCAATTTAAGAAAGCCTTCTATGATGAGAAGCTGTAGCTTCCCTTACCCAGTCCCTGATTTCCCCTTCCACACCTTTCTTTGCAGAATATGTAAACAGGAGAGCAGAGGTCAAAGAAGATACCTTTTCAATGACATTTCACCTGCCAGTAGTTAGACGAAATATCTGTGACTCCATTATAATATAATCAGATTTCTTTCTACCAATGAGTACTTGGTTTCTTGAGTTTAGAGAACAGGATGACTTTCTGGACAAAATGCTTTAGTACCCAAAAGGACCTCTGAAACCCGGGGCCCTAAAAACTAAGACAAGGAGAGCGCGACAGTCGTGTCGCACCTTGGATGTAAAGCCATCCGGTCACTAAAGGGCGGTCAAGTTGTTCATTCTAATCAGTTAAAAATAACAGCGTCAGGGAATGGGGTTTGTTTGCCTTCACCCGGAGGTCTTAGCGGGGTCCCTCCCGCCCGGCGGGAGTAGCCGGGGTGCAGTCTTCCCCGCACCCCGCAGCACAAACCGAAACGCACACCCCGCGCGACCACTGACCTTCGGAACTGGTCCCCTCGCGTCAGCTCGACTCTCACAACTCTCCCCTCGACCCCCGCCTCCCAGGCTTTCTCGAATCCTCTGAGGAGCGGGGACATTTACCTCTAAAGTTTTCACCAGGATCTTCATGTAGATCTGGGAGATGCCCAAAGACACTCCGAAGGCGGAAGGCAGGAGGATGAGGCCGAGCACCAGCGTCAGCCAGGTGGAAAGGATCTTGCCCGCCAGCTCTGCGCCCTCCATGGCTCAGAGCACCCGCTCGCAAAGAGTCCACGGAGAGGCCGAGCGCGACAGCTGTCCCTATCCCCTGGCGGTCGGGGGCAGCTCGGGGAGCAGAGGCGCGGAGCCCCGGCTCCTGGGAGTCAGCGCCGCCGCCTCCCCGCACGCACTGCGGGGAAAAGAAGAGAGGAAGGAAAAAACTTTCAGAACGACAGCGCTGTTCTTCCTTCCTCTTCGGGCTCCTCCTAACCGCGGCGGGTTAACTCTCTCGGCTGGAGGCCAGGCGGGCGCGGAAGCCACCGCAAAGGGCGCAGACCAGGTAGCACCGGCCAGACGACCCCGAGCCGGGGTGAGCGAAGAGACACCGCGGCGCGAGCGGAGCGCTCGAGCTCAGCCGGGAACGCGCCCCGCCCTGTGCCTGATTTCCTCTGGGCGTTTGCGACGACTCACGGTGACTCACGGAGGCCGCCCCAGAGCCAGGATCCCTGCGGGCTCACCGCACCGCCGCACACCCGCCGCTGGCAGGACTGGCGCAGGGCCCACTGCTGTGCTCGGGGCGGGCGGTCTCCCGAGCCCCAACCCCCGCGCCCTATTTCTGCGCGCTGCCCTCGCCCCACCTCCTCCGTCACCCAACGGGATGCTTCCAAACGAAGCTGCGAGCAGTGCGATGCAGCTTCGTGGGCGGCCTCCCTTCGCTGCGCCCCGCCCTCCAGAACTCTGAGGAAAGGTCCTTTAGAGAGCCGAGTTTTCATCTGCAAAATGTTGGCATTTTCTTCACGCCCAAAACCCGCTCGTGAGAATGTAAAAAAGACCTCTCGGAAAGGTTTGCAAGGAGAGGGAAATGCAAAGAGCAATATCTAGCTGCCTCCTGCGCCGCTTCCAGGTCGCCCACGGCCCTTCCTTTCTACGCGCAGCTGTAGGGCTACATCTTGCTGATCCAGAGAGTGGGAATCTCTTTTCACAAGTGGGCGGCTACTCCACTTAGCCGCCATCTCCCTGGCAGAGAAATCCTTTGGCTGAGGGTCGTTCTCTTCCAGGGGGAGGATTCCAACCACAGCTTTCCCTGGGGTCTGCAGTTACTGCAGTGGGGGGAAACGCCAGGTTCTCCAAGCCTTGCCCAAGCTGGCTTGCACTGCTTCCTCGAGCTTTAACAGATCGAGAGGAACAAAACTCTATGGGTATTTAGTTCCCGCAGTTCAAGTCTCTCACAGACCTACAAGCTAGAAGGGATGTTGAGTCAGCAGAAGAAAAGCAAACCTGGTTACCCAGGATTGCCGGAGCATTAGAGAATGGGACCAAAATGTTAACACGGGTCTCTCTCCAGTGTTATTTCAAGCTGCAGGGGTGTGTGCGTGGGGGGGGGGGGGGAGGAAATGGAAGGGCCAGTCAACTGAATTTAAACAGTGTTGAGAGAAAATTGCTGCAAAGAAAGTTGCCCCTGCCCAAGATGTAAAGCTAATGGGAGCTAAAAGGAGAGAATCACCTCCTGCAAAGAATGTTTGTCCTCTATGCCTCTGCCAAGTATGTATCATGAATCCACTGAGAGATTTGTGTTATGAAGGAGTCTCAGGAGCTTGATTCTCAAAATTAAACCTCTGTATGATCTGTCAGTTTCCAAAACAAGAAAAATGCAGCCGCTGAAATATCTGCTCTGTCCTTGCAAAAAAAAAAAAAAAAATTCCATTTAGCACAAACCTCACAGATTATATTCACTCATTTAACACTGTGTATCCAGGCAAAATTCTTATCCGTCCTTTTTTTTCTCCCCCCCCTCCCCCAAGGAAGCAGACTAAGGAATGCTAAGTGTGCCAAAGTTTACCCAATAAAATCCCACTACAGGTAACTTCAAGTAAGGGCCACCTCTCTGTTGAGCCAAACAGGTAGTGAGTGTTCACATTGTCCAATGATCTCTGCAACTAAATGCCATACCCATGAATTTCTTGGGGTTTTGTTTTGTTTTATTGACTAGTGGGCAGATTTACTGGCCCAGAGAATAATGGGATGATCACAATATGGAATTTGGAGTCTTAGATTGACTCCAGCAAAGGCACTTAAAAGTTTGAGTGATTCCTTTTGTCCTTCCATGCATCATGTCTGTCATCAGCAAAAAGCATTCTTTTTAGGGTCAGATGTGATTGTGTTTGAAAATACTTTATCAAGACAAAGCTCTGTGCAGATATCAGAAGGCAGGCAGCTTGGTTAAATTTTTTTTTTTTTAAGGAGACAAAGAAAGTGACAAGTTGATGTAAGTGCAAAAGCATTTCATCTTCTTCTTGGCTAAAACATAGGAGAGCCCAGATATGTGCCCAAAAAGAATTAAGTCTCACCTTCACAGTGGTAAGGGAGGATGGGGAAGTCATCACAAAGAAACTCAATACCTGTCTCATTTGAACCCAGCTAAACACATTGGGGTGGTTCTGTTACAAGGCAGGGTGAGAGGCAACCCAGGATCCTAAACCCACCTACTACAAGTGGGTTCTGCCATCTTCTCCATCAAGTCAAAACATACTTTAATGTGCATTAAGACCTTCACTGGAAAAGAACTTTAATATAATTGGTGTCAGTAAAGAAAAGAGAAAGAGGGCCCTCCCTGGTGGCACAGCAGGTTAAAGCACAGCACTAAGAAGCTAAAGCCACTGCAGCATGAGTTCAATTCCCACCTGCCCCGGAGGTGACCACATGGCATGGCAGACCTCTCCTGACCAGCCCGCTGCTCCCCTCAGCAGTGTATTTCGTCCATCTGTCTATTCTGCTCCCCACTTTGTCTCTAGTGAATCCTCTCACCACCCTGCACCTCTGGCCTGTACCTTACTTAGTTCTATATGTATAAATAAATAAATCTTGAAAAAAAAAAGAAAAGAGAAAGAGTATGGTTAAACTAGTTTCCCCATGAAACACCCTAAGTTACCCATCTCCTCATGGGTAAAGAGCAAGTCAATCTCACCCCTAGGTATCTACCCAAAAGACACAAAAATACTGATTCAAAAATATACCTGCACCCCCATGTTTATTGCTGTTTTATCCACAATTAGAAAGACATGGAAACAGCCCAAATGCCCAAAAATGGATGACTGGATTAAAAAGATGTGACACATATACACAATAGAATATTACTCAGCAGGCAAAAAAAGAAACACATGTATTTTGCAGCCACATGGATGGAGCTGGAAAAGATCATGCTTAGTGAAATAAGCCAGAAAGAAAAGGAAAAATACTGGATGGTTTCTCTCATAGCAGGAATATAATGGAACAGGCGAGAAAATAATGATAATGATGTACAGCTATATACCAGAGACATTTTGTGGGGGTGAAGCGGAGAATGGAATCAAAAACAGTGAAGGGAGGGGAATGCACCGGACTATGATGATGGCATATGGGTGAATTGGTGATGGGAAACCCAAGGGGATTACAACTGAGATGGAAAAATGCACAAAAATATGTAAAACTAAACTATTATAAAATAAAAGAAAAAAGAGTAAGTCAAACAAGCTTGGTCCAAAGCAGGACCACTGAGGCCCAAAAGTTTGCCCCAAGTCTAAGGCACCTTCCTGTGGGGACCCATAGGAAAGCAGCAGAAGGAGTTAGGCAAGTCTGGAAGAAAAGAGCAAAAACCAAAAACAAGCCAAGACAAAGCCTGCCATTTGTCAGCCTCCCTGTCACCCACATCTCTGTTTTTTCAAGGGTCTCCTTCCATGTCACCCAAGCCCCTGGTGCAAATCTAAGGCCAAGAAGTATGTAAGCCTCTTTCACATCTCTGCTGTACATGTCTCTTCCTCCAAATCCCCCCTTCTAAGTCTTCCTCAGCTTCTCTTCTTTTCTTTTTTCAGCTCCACCCTTCATTAGATGGGGCAGAGATCTTGGAACCTCCACTTTTCAGATTACACTGTTACAATCTCAATCATGAGACTGAGATCATGGATTTCAGCTGGAGGTTACAATCAGCCCATTCCCTTTTCATCCTTTCTAGAAAAACAGTAACCTACTAAGTATAGCCAAGAATAGTTTAAGCTAACAATAATCAATTCTTTTTTTTTTAAACCAGTTACCACTTCTTCCTCTTTTCTTCTCTCAAAAAATACTGACCTAGGGTAAAACTTAGGTTTTACCTGAATCTATACCCTACATTGCAGTTCTTTCATTCCCAATAAATGTGTCTTCCCTTTTCAATGGCCTCTTGAATTTTTAGCAAGCTAAGACACTGAATCCAAAATTTCTACTTACTGGTCCTATTGTAACAGGGTGGTCCCCTAGGAAGAGGGGAAGTTCCAGGTTCCCTGCCCCATCCAGAAGGAGGTTGGAGCTGAGCAGAGAAGAGAAAGAATCTGCAGAAGATAGCAGGATGGAAAGCCAGGAGTCCTGAAGAAGCCGTATGGAGCAGGGAGCAATTGATGAGGAAACTGTGCTTGTTTCTTGACCCTGGACTGGTTCAAAGAGATGTGGGTGAGAGACCTTGGAGAGGTTGATAATGGCAGTGTTTATATCGATGTTGATTGTGCTCTTTTCCTCCCAAATTTGTCTGGCCATTTCTGACCCTTTTCCATGGGTCCCGGCCAGAAGGTGCTTTAGTCTTGTGATGGGCTTTCAGGCCTTGATTTGGGCCAATCCCTTTGCAGTGGACTTCTGCCCATGAGGGGATGGGTAACTTCTGGCATTTGATTTAGAAATTACATTCTTTGTGTTCTGTATTTGAAACACAGAGCAACTGTCTATGGGTCACACTTTGTATCTAACCTTTAGGGAGATTGCTAGGCCTAAAGTTTAGTTCCAGATCTGGAGCAGAGTCGTAAGTCTTCAGGCAAAGAAGGAATAACTTCTTCGAAAGTGGAAAGAAAGTGGAAAGCAAAAGTGGAAAGAAGTTTCTACGGGCAAAGCAGACTCAGCATAATTTGGGGATCCCCAGCTTCATCAAGATATGTCCAGTTTACAGGCCACTACACCAGTTTACAGGACCTTGTTCCTTACATTTAATGCCCTTATACCTGTGTTGTAATTCAACCACTCAGAGGATAAGTCTTTGGGATTGGATTTCAAAATCTTGACCTTATGACCATATGAGGATAAAGGTTTGATGTTGTTGTTGTTATTTTAGGGCAGATATAGAAGACTTCAAGTCATCTCTACAGAACTTAACCTGAGACTTGAAGCACTGAGCTCTTCTTCCCATCCCCTCCCTCCCCCAACTGGAATCTAGCTAGGAGATAGCTACTAGGAGATAGTTAATTCATTTGGTGGGGAGCTAAAATCTGCCGCCACCAAAACATGTTCATTTGGCAGAAGGCTTATTTCAAGGAAAGGGTCCTGAAGCTTGGGTGGAATTTGCCCTAGGTAAGAGACATTTACAAAAATCTCTATAAAGGACTATCTCTTACCATTTTAGGAAAACATAATCCTTTTAACTCTTG
>NW_004567113.1:12697152-12701390 GCF_000260355.1 Condylura cristata
CATGCATTCATCTTTTTGAGTGCTGAATAATATTCCACTGTGTACATAAACCACATCTTCTTGCCACCTATCTTTGGGCATTTGGGTTATTTCCATATCTTACCTATTATAAAGAGTGCTGTAATAAACAAAGGGGTGCAGGTAGCCTTTTGAATTAATGTTTTTATGTCCTACAGGTAGATTCTTAGGAGTGAAATTGCTGGGTCATAGATTATTTTAAGATGGTGACTGGAACTTTTTGTGGTTGAGTTCTTTGGTCTTACTGGATCTCTGATATATACAGGAGGCATACATGCTATCACTAAACATCTTTATTTTTTTCCCCTTTCATCTATATGTATGATAGATAGATGCCAGCCTCCAAGAACTCAGAAAGGTACAGGAAGAGACTCTTTGAGGCCCTGTCATGGTAGCATTGTAAAATTTAAAAACACAACCCCCCATTCTTTGCCCAGAAGGCAAGTTAGGAAGGCTTGAATGGACAAAGGGAGGAGATGGGACTGCCAGAACCTGTACATAAAGCTGATGATCCAAAGAGCTGATGATCCTTTATGCTAATTCAGATAATCAGTCAAGATGAACCCAAGACTAGTCTAGTCACCCTATCACTGATGCCTGGAGTATAGAGCCTTGGGACCCTCACTCTCTGTACAGCAGAACCCTTTTGTCTCTCCCACTGCTTCTCTCAGTAACTCCACCTGTTCTGTTCTCCACTCAGTCTCTGGTGGAGTCTTTCATCCCATACTTTTGGTCTACACTTGATTCTCTTCCATGACACTAATCATTATACTCGTTAGTTTTTCTGAAATAGCAAATACACAGTCAGCCAAAACCTTGACTTCCATATTGATTGGGAGGATATAGTGGCCATAATTTGTATATTTCTTACTATATTATTACAGGGAATAGCAGTATCCTCTTTATGACCAAAAATAAGACTTACTGCCTTTAAATCTAATCAGATTAAAAAACTAATGCCAGAAAAATGTTCTTCAGATTTTGTTCCTTAGTAACCTCAATTAGTTAAGGTTAAGCAAGAGAAGCAGCAAACAATAGATGACATATATTAAGATTTTACTTCTAGGAATTGCTTATGTGATAGGAGGTGCTGGCTAGGCAAATCTGAAATCAATAAGACAGGCTCTCAGGAAGGTTGGATAAAATTCTTAGGCATAAGAAACTTGTCCAGAGGTGGAATTTTTTCAGAGAAGTCACAGTTCTGCTTTCAAGGTTTAGGGATTGATTGACCTGAGGCCTGCCAGTTTATCTAAAATAGTCTCCCTTACTGAATGTTACCTATCTTGCTACTGATAAATTGCAACTGCAATGAACCTGCCTGATCACTGGGTCAAATGAAATGCAATGACTTAAGTTATCAGTGAAAAACAATCACTTGTTCACGAGGCAATGATAAGAAGCTGTAACCAGAGGCAAGGGAATATAAATGCCACACCCAAATTAAAAGTAATAGGTGGACTCCATAATACAAGCCTGAGAGCTACATAAATATGCGAGCCAAATAAAGCCAAGAGGAGACACTTTGGAGTCCATGCCTCTGAGCTTTCCAAAACCTCCAGATTTGGTATCTGTGGCCAGAAACTCTGCCCAGAGAAGCAACACTCCCCTCCCCAATGTGTTCACACAGCTTCCACACTGGTTTCCTCATCTTAGTTTGTATCCCTTGCCTGCTTTTCTGCCAATTGGAGTTGTATGTTTATAGTGTTGAATGTAGATCCTCCCAATAAAATTATATGATGATTATATGCAATTGACTAAATAGTAAAGTTAACCTCCTTACTCTGGTGAGAATCAACACTTTTGAGATCTGAACCTCATATTACAACCATGCCCTTTAATTACATCCACAAAATACCTTCACACCGACACCTAGGTTAGTGTTGGAGTAATTGAGGATGATAGTCTGGCCTGGTGAACACATCAAAAAGACCATGAATCACACAGATGACAAAATAAGGATAGAACAAGAATATAATGTCTTGGTAATGTAATAAAAATATTTTTGACTATATGCACACCCGAAGAGTCTCAAAACTTCCAGGCATACCTGGGCTATACTTTGGGAAATGATGAACTATGTAAAAATATGAAGAAGACTGTTACAGGGCACCCCAATGTGAATTGGGTTGCCTGTATGTGGATCCTCATCCGCGCACTTACAATTCAATTGTGTTATGGACACACTCAAAAAGATTAAATAATGGATTTACTTACAAGGAGAAAGGTAAAGGCACAACCCAGGGAAAGAGGGAGAGAAATACAAGTCAACTAGAATGTCCTACCACTTCTGAAGACTTAGACTCCACCAGCACGCTGAAAACCGATCAAGAGCCAAAACAACCAGCTGTGAAACACCAGGCCAGGAGACCCCCAGAGCCCACATGTCCGGTTTTATCCCAACCTGGCTGCTCAGCTCTGTCCTCACGTCCCAGCGTGCTTCTCCTTGTTATTGATGGGATTAGTAGTTCAGTATCTGGAGTGGGGGCGAAGTCCATTAAACCTGTACCTGCTACAAGACTACAGAGGGGTTCATTATTTATAGTGGAGTTACTTAATACGTCTTATCTATCTCATTTAACACATTGTAATTAAATTATACATAACATAAAAGTGAAAAAAGCAAAAGGAAATAGTGGCCATTCAACTCAGGTAGCATTTTGTGATGGGAAACATAAATCTGCTTTTCTTCTAGAGGTTTCAGTTCCAGAGCAACTCTCAAAGTATGAACATTTCCCCTACCTAGTGTGAATCTGGCATTTAAAGCTAGAGTGTATGTTTTCAAACTGTTTAGCCCTTCAAGCCAAGTAACTACTCCATCAATGCCCTGTCCAAGAAGCAATGAATCTGTTCCAATTTTGGAGGGAAACTGACAAGGTGAATGATGGTCTACTGGTAACCATAATGGAGCACTACTAGGGACTTTTTCAAGGATGACTTGGACATATCTAATTTTTTCTTTATGGCTATGCGCAGAACCTAACTCTTTGGAACTATGATATGATCCCACAGATTCTAATCAACACCTGATAGCTGAACCTACTCTATAAAGTCTCCAACAGCAATAGCAACAACTAGTGCTAAAATTTTTTTTTTAATCCCAGCACAACCTGTCATCATGACATTCTCACTGCATTCTTGCTGACTCGAACAGAAATTTCCAGTAACTGTGAGCAACAACACAGCTACAATGGGTGTACATGCTGGGGAAAAGGACACCCATTACCAGAAAGACTTTTTCTCTTCCTGACCCACTTTTACAGCATTAAGAAACTAAAATCCCTTTACAAGGATCTTCATGTTTTAGAGAAAATTTGAAATGATGTCCACATTAAAATATTCACACTAAAATTAAATTAGAATTTCTGAGTTCTCCAATAATCCAAAAACAGAAAGCCCACATTCCTACCACACTAAACTCTCCAGTGAATACTTTGTTCACTCATGAATTTTTGTCAACACCATGACATACACATAAGAGAAAAAATACACAAACTTTGTAACTCAGTACTCATCAAAACTTCTCTTCACCCCAATCTACTTCCTCATTTTCATTACTAGTTTCTCTTAGAAGGTATTAGAATTTGAATGTAGACATGTCCCAGCTGTCTCCATTTAGTTAGAATTTCTTTCACTGTGAATTCTATTACCCACCCCATCACTACCAAAGCTTTGCATTTTCAGAATCCCTAAGTTTTACTTTCTTCTTTCTTTCTTACTTTTTCATCAGAAAGATTAGAGAAACATTTTGGGTTTTTTTTCCTTAGAGAAACTTTTTGATGGTCTAAGGCTGTAGGCACGTAGGACAGACAACACTAAGACAGTAGACCTTATAGAGTTTAGCACCTCAGGAGAAGGGAAGAGAAATTGTGACAAAGGAAAGCAAAATTGGAGGATCATAAATAGGTTGACAAAGTTTCCATTAAGAATCCTCTCATCAGCCCTCTCTGGTGGCGCAGCGGGTTAAAGCACAGCACAAAGAAGCTTAAGCCACTTCCACATGAGTTTGATCCCGCCCCAAAGGTGACCCACATGGCGCGGCAGACCTCTCCTGACCCGCCCGCTGTTCCCCTCAGCAGTATACTTTGTTGATCTGCCTGTTCCGTACCCCACTCTGGGTGAATCCTCTGGTGAATCCTCTCACCCTCCGCATCTTTGGCCTGTACCCCAGTTCTGTACTAATAAATAAATAAATCTTAAAAAAAAATAGAGAGAGAAAGAAG
>NW_004567113.1:12701490-12711354 GCF_000260355.1 Condylura cristata
AAGAAAGAAAGAAAGAAAGAAAGAAAGAAAGAAAGAAAGAAAGAAAGAAAGAAAGAAAGAAAGAAAGAAAGAAAGAAAGAAAGAAAGAAAGAATCCTCTCATGGAAAAAGTCACTCCTGCACTGCTGGTGGGAATGCAAACTAGTACAACTGTAACAGATACGTTTCATGGACTCCGCCCCCACTCCAGATACTGGAACTACAAATCCCATCAGTACCAATGAGAAGCACGCTGGGATGTGAGGGTGGAGCTGAGCAGCCAGGTTAGGATAAAATGGAACATTTGGGCTTCGGGATTCTCTTGGCCTGTTGGTTCGCAGCTGGTCCTTTGGCTCTTAATCAGTTTTCAGCATGGTACTGGAGTCCAAGTCAGCAGAACTGATAGGGTATTCTAGTTAACTCATATTTCTCTCTTTTTCCCTGGGTTATTCCTTTACCTTTCTCCTTGTAAATAAGCCCATTGTCGAACCTTTTTGTGTGTGTCCACAGTACGATAAAATCTTAAGCGCACAATAATAATGAACAACCATATACCAGAGACATTTTATGGGGGGGAATGGTATCAAAATTGGTGGGGACAGGGAAGTGCACTGGACTGTGGTGATGGCACACGAGAGATTTGGTGATGGGAAGCACACGGGGATTACAACGGAGATGGGAAAAGGCACAAAATGATGTAAAAATAAACTATTATATTATTTTTTAAAAAGTTCACATTGTCTCTGTTCCCTCATTTACCAGATGAGGATAACATTAATATGTGGTGCATAAAGTTGTGAGCATTAAGTAGGCTGCTATATGCAAAGTGATTAAAACAATTAATTTTAAATAATCTTCATATTGGCCCTCCCTAGTGGTGCTGCACTGCGAAGCTAAGCCAAGTTGTGGTGGCTTCTGCGAGTTCGAGTTCGGCCCCTGCCCCGGAGCTGACCACATAGTGTGGTAGACCTCTCCTGACCCTCCCTCTGCTCCCCTCAGCAGTGTACTTCCTCAATCTGCCTGTTCTGCTCCCCATTCTATTTCTGGTGATTCCTCTCGCTGTCCCTGCACCTCTGGCTGTACCCCATTTTTGTATGCATAAATACATACATTTAAAAAAAAAAAGAATCCACTCATAAGGGAGAATCTTTTCGTCCTTGGGCAGTTTTAAGCACTTTATTCCCAGTAATTATACATAACTTAATAATCCTCTTAAAATATGTTTCTAATAATCATAACATCATTGTAATGGCCACTAAAACTTAACCAATTTTGAAATCTGTTTGGATAATAGCAACATTGTGCTCGGATCTGATGCTAATCTTAGCCTTCTGAACTTACTTGAGAGTGGGTGAAGTACTCAGAGAAAGAGTATTTTTTCTAGAGAGTGTGAATATTGCACCATGTGATTATGCACACCACATGTACATACGTGCACATGTGTGCAAGTATTGGTGCTCTAGTCATGATTTCATGATTTATTATCTGTTGGTGGTATAATCAGTCACATACCAAAGTACACATGAGATTGGAAAACTTGTCATAGAGACTGATTTTCAATCTCTATTTACATTTCAGAGAACATAAAAAACTTAAAAATAAAAAATTTTAAAAACCACGGTGAGCTCTCATATATATACATGGACAGATGATTTTTAAAAATGAAACATATTAGTAATATTATTAAGGACCATACCTTGTTTTCACTAAAGCAAAAATAAAAATAAGTAGATTTAACAACTGAAAAGGAACAGTCACATTTATCCCAGATTTACTTTCATTCTGCAAGTTCACTCATGAAAAACCTGTTCAAATCTTGAGAGCTGCCTTTAATTAATGGGGTGCTGTCAGTACCATCTTATAACATCTAGCATTAAAGTTCAGTTCTGCATTTTGAGCAGAGAACAACCAGCTGACAAAATAACTACAAAGAAAACAACCTGCTGACTAATCAGTAGCTTCAATGTACTCTGGTCTCTGTTAAAAATAAAATCTCTTCAACTACCATGATAGCTGTTACTATTTATAATGTTTCAACCATTAATCTTTACTTGCCCCCTTCTGGCTTCATCTTCTCTGGAGTCCTAGAGAAAAAAAAAAATTCCCTCATCATAAGCTTACTGATGATGAGTTCTTCCAAGGGTGATTTCTATGCTTCCATTATTTCCACTATGCCAAGGGTGATTTCTATGCTTCCATTATTTTTAAAGATTTATTTGTGCATACAGAACTGGGGTACAGGCCGGACGTGCAGGGGCAGTGAGAGAATTCATCAGAGATAGAGTGGGGAGCAGAAGCGGCAGATCAATGAAGTACACTGCTGAGGGGAGCAGCGAGTGGGTCAGGAGAGGTCTGTTGCAATATATGGATCTCCTCTGGGGGCCAAGATCCAACTTGCACTGAAGGGCTGCAGCTAGCTTGCAGTGCTGCGCTTTAACCAGTTGTACCACCAGGGAGGACCTATTTTCACTATTTGATGGCTATTTTACCAGGAGAAAATTAACAACATTCTTAATAGGATCTCAAAATAGATGCAAAGAAAATTACTAACCCTGCTCATCTATGAGTAAATAAAAAGAGGAAGACAACTATCTCCCCCTTGTTTCTGAGTCCCTAGAACCTGCTGGGAAACCCAGACATATTCTTGGGTCTAAAAATCCTCTCTGTATAAGTAGTTGCCATCCAATCTTTAAATTCAAGAATTCTTATATTTGCAATTACAAGCATCTTCTTAGCTATATGAAAAGTTCTGGCTCGAGCATCCCAGGAAAATGGTGATAAGGCTCTGAAACTGATGAGCTTACAGCTAGAGGAGGTTCTCTTTTGAAAATGTAATGCTTGGTTTACTGCACTGCAGCCATTTTCTCAGCCCTCTATGTCTGAGTCTTCTCCAGAACTGCTGACTGCACCTATTAGGGCAGAACATGCAGAGACTTACACCCTCTGTGGTCTGCAAAAAGAACCATGAGAGGCCCTCCCTGGTGGCGCAGCGGGTTAAAGCACAGCACAGAGAAGCTTAAGCCACTTCAGCATGAGTTCGATTCCCGCCTGCCCCGGAGGAGATCCACATGGCGTGGCAGACCTCTCCTGACCCACCCACTGCTCCCCTCAGCAGTGTACTTCGTCAATCTGCCTGTTCTGCTCCCGGCTCTGTCTCTGGTGAATCCTCTCACCTTCCACATCTCTGGCCTGTACCCCAGTTCTGTATGAATAAATAAATAAATCTTAAAAAAAAAAAGAAAAGAACCATGAGAAGGGTCCTGGGAAGAATTTGCCATTTTCCTTGGCAAATTTTCATTAGTAACAAGTGGCTGTTACTAAGTCTGATGTCTGTGCTTTGATTTTGTGTTTGTTGCACCTTTATAGTAAGACACCAGCTGCTTAAGGAATAAGGAAGTTTTAGTTCATCTTTAAGCAGATCTGAAAAGGTTATTTTTTTTTTAATTTATTTATTTATGCACTGGCGAGAGCCACACTACCCACGTTGTATGACAATGTCCTGACATGGGAGAAAATCCTGAAAAGTCAGGATATTCTACAGCTGGTTCCTGCTGGATTCTTTTCATTTGTTTATGGCCGTTTCCACGAAGTGTGGCTTGTTTTTGGCTGTTCCCAAGAAGCATAGCAATTGTTCAAATATGCATTCAATATAAATCAATAATTACTTGATTGGATTGATTGGTTAATAACAATAACACTGTAAACAGAACGGCACAGTACATTGTAAAATAATTAATATTCCTGTGCTTGAGAGTGCTGGCACAAATCAGTCCCACAATAACAAGAGACATGTCAGGAACCAAAGACTGTAATAATTTCCTGCCCAGTCCCCAATAACAGATCTATAGTTTTAAGTAACATAGTTTCCTTTTAAGTAATAGAGTTATAAATAATAATTTTTCCTACTCTTTCCTTTAACTTTTACCCCGACCTCTTTTCACATAGAAAGGTTTTTTAGATAAGATTAATAGGATAATAATCAGTGACCATATAAAGAAAGAAATTTTCCCCTAATTCTTATGTTAGATATAAAGACTAGGTTAACAGACCAATTACAGGAATAGTGATTAATAGAAGCTCCTTTTGTAGATCAAAAAAGGGGTTTTTCCTTAGGGGCAGAGAAATGTCAGCACACTCAGCATTGGTGTTTTTCTGATTCCTAGTTCCTTAACATTAGATCCTGTACCTTTAAGATGTATGTTCATTGACATATTTATAAAATGATTGCTTAAGTTGTAAGAGCTAACTGATCGCCATAAAAACATTTTGCTTATTGACTGATCACTCTAGGAATATTTTGTTTGATAACTGATCACCGTAGAAATATTTTGTTTGATAACTGATCACCATAGGAATATTTTGCTTATCAATGACTGGTCACTACAGGAACATTTTGTATATTAATTGTAACCTTTATCAATGAATGATGAATATCATAATCTCAATAAGAGATCAAAGGTCCCACATTTTTCTTTAAGAAAAATGTGATTAGTGTTATCTTTCTGCTTTATGCACACACTGATGTAATCCCACTGCTTGCTTGTAATGTATAAATGAAGAGCTGTTGGGTCAATCAGCAGAAGATGCTTTCACTCTAATCAGGTGTCTGCATTTCTTCATTTTCCTCACTCTCTCCCTTTTCCCCTCACCTTCTCTCCTTTTCTCTCTCATCTTTCCTGTGGGAGACCCTCCCTACCTCAGCTGGAACTGGCCTCCAGCAAAGCATACAGAACTGGGGTACAGACCAGAGGTGCAGGAGCAGTGAGAGGACATCAACGACAGAATGGGGAGTAGAACAGGCAGGGTGATGAAGTATACAGCTGAGGGGAGCAGCGGACGGGACAGGGGAGGTCTGCTGCATCATGTGGGTCACCTCCCTGGCCAAGGGTCCAATGCACCGAAGCGGCTGCAGCTATCTTCATAGTGGGGTGAAATATTCAAACTTTGAAAACTACAAAAACTTTGGTATAAACACTATGTGCAAACCTCTGCAGTATAAAACTTGATCAAACTTTAACATAACTTCTATAACTTAAGGCCATTCCCTAGGACACTCCAGCCGCCATTAGAGTTGCTGTCTAAAGAATTTTGCCCTTTCTTAGAACATTTGCTAAAAAAGGGTTACAGTTGTAAATCCTTCTTCTGTACCTCTGAAATGTATTAGTATCTCCTATAATTCATGAATGTCTTTCTTAAGGACCTGAAAGCCATTGCTCTGAAATGTAATCACCATGAAGGTCAAGGCCTCTGTCTTCCAGTCTCTGTGAGAAAACAGAATCCTAAATCTGGATAATTTCCAGAAAGCAGACTGGGTAGGCCTAATCTACTTTACAGTAACCAATACTTTGCAATTTTTTGCTTCCTTGACAATACTTAAGTCCCTGTTCTCTCCTTCCCTATTCTTTTATCCTTCCTTTAGAATGTCCAGTCATTAAGTTAAACTAAGAAGTTGTTGTACTTCAAAAGAAACCACCACAAAAACAAAATGGCAACTTATGGACTGGGAGATGATATTTACACATCACATGCCCAAGAAGGAGTTAATTTTCGAAATATTCATACAATGGCCATACAGCTCAACAACAAAAACAATCCAATCAAAATATGAGCAAAAGACCTAAATAGATGCTTTTTGTAAGAAGAAATACATATGGCCCACAGGCAAAAAAAAAAAAACTGAGTTTACAGTGAAGAAAAATTTTTTTTTAATGTTTGATACCACTTATTGTAAGAGAAATGCAAATCAGGGCTATAGAGAAATATCAGTTTCACATCTAAAAAACAACTTACATATTTAAAAAAAAATTGGAAACTTCAAAAATTGGTGAGAATATGGAGGAAAAGGAATTTTTCATTGTTGGTGGAAATGTAAACTGGTACAGCATATGGAAAATGGTGTGGAGGTTCCTTAAAGACTAAAAATGGAAATGCCGTATGACTCAGCAACACCCACCTGCTGTTTACCCAAAGTATATGAATACTGGGCCCTCCCTGGTGGTATGGCAGGTCAATGCACAGCACTATGAAGCTAGCCACAGCCACTTCAGCATGAGTTCTATCCCTGGCCAGGGAGGTGACCCACCTGGTGCAAGACCTCTCCTGCCTCACCTACTGCTCCCCTCAACAGTGTAGGTCATCAATCTGCCTGTTCTGCTCCCCACTCTGTCTCTAGTGAATCCTCTCACCACCCCAGCATGTCTGGCCTGCACCCCAGTTCTGTATACATAAGTAATTAAATCTTTACAAGAGTATGAATACTCTAAAATAAAAAGTCTGATGCATGCCTATGCTCATAGCAGTATTAGTCACAAAAGCCACATCATGGAAGCAAAAGAAATGCATATCAACAAACAACTAGATAAAGAAATTATGGAATATTTATCCAGTGGAATACTTCTTAGCTATTTAAAATAAAGTAGTGTCTTTTTGGCCAAATGGTGGAACTTGAAGTGATTAGGTTAAGTGAAATTAGTCAAGGTGAAAGACAATGACCAGATGGTTTTATTCATTTGTGAAATATAAATAATCAAAGGAAAACACAACAAAGATAACTCTTGCAGGGAAAGGGTGAGGGAGAATGGATGGCAGAGAGGGACAACACAGTAGTATGCTGGCACTATAACTTTGGGGAAGGGGGAGGGAAGTAGTATTTCTGAATTATATCATTATGTAAATGAAGGGAAAACCAATAAAATTTGATAAAAATATAGATTAAGAACGTTAAATGCCTGGTCATCTCTGAGTAACTTATAATGGAGACCTGTACTATGATTAGTTACTGAATAAAATCTATTTTTACTCTTAATTAATATCAAACTTCATTTATCTCTAAGTTTTTTGAGACTTACTTTTATTCATTTATGAATATAAGAACTGGGGTATAGGCCAAAGGTATGAAGGCTGAGAAGATTCATCAGAGACAGAGTGGGGACCAGTCCATAAGTTGACATTTTGTTTTTGTGGTGGTTTCTTTTGAGCTTCTTAGTTTAAATTAATGATAGGGCATTATAAGAGTGGATGTAGGAGTAAGGAAAGAGATACCCCCTGAAATACACTGCTGAGGGGAGCAGCGGGTGAGACAGAAGAGGCCTGCTGTGCCTTGTGGGTCAGCTCCCTGGCCAGAGATGGAACTCCTGTTGGAGTGGTTGGCAGTGGCTGGCAATAGCTTGATAGCCCTGAGACTTTAACCCTTGTGCTAACAGGGAGGTCCCTATCGCTAACTTTTGACTGCCAAGAACTAATTTCAGAAATGAAAGTTCATCTGTAAATGAAGAATTAAAATAACATTTCCTAGTGTTTACTAGGTTTTCCCAAAGACTCAGAAATATCACTAGATTTACAATGGGGTTAAAACCTGATAAACCCATCTTAAGTGAAACAAAAATACCATATGTTGAAAATGAATGTAATATACCTAACCTACTAAGTGATCATCATGCCTACCTTAGTCTAGCCTACCTCAAAATGTGCTCCAAACACTTACTTACATTGGCCAACATTTGGGTAAAAGCATCTTGTACAAGCCTATTTTAGAATAAACTGTTAAAAAGTAGAATGGTCACATGGGTTCTACTGAATATACACTGCTATGACAACACCAAAAAGTTGAAAATTGTAAACCAAACCATCACAAGTTGGGAACCACCTGTATGTAGGCTTCCCAGGAATGGCACTTGAGGTCTTAATTCCTTCGGTAGATCTATATTGTGACCAGACTTCCCGGTATTTCAGAGAATTTCCCAAGCCTGTTGGCCTTATGTATGTGAGTCTCTCTCTATCATCGCTTTATTCTTTTTGGTCTAGTCAATACTACATAGTAGTAGAAATAATGACCCCAGATTTCTATCGTTGACTCTGATACTAATTATGATGTATAGTTCATTCAACATTGTTTACAATAGCCAAGATACAGAAAATACCTAAATTTCCAGCAAGGATTTTGTGATTAAGAACATTTGTTATT
The DNA here is from genome assembly GCF_000260355.1 of Condylura cristata. Taxonomy (NCBI): domain Eukaryota; kingdom Metazoa; phylum Chordata; class Mammalia; order Eulipotyphla; family Talpidae; genus Condylura; species Condylura cristata. The sequence continues at coordinate 12,709,432 of NW_004567113.1, forward strand.
CATAGGAGAAGATCAACATATCAACAATGGCAGGAGTTCAGAAGAAATATATTTTAATCTTCAAAGTTGACTTTAGGGGTTCAAGTTTTTGGTGAAGGATGTAACTATAGATATGTACACATAGCAAGATAACTAGAATTAGAAGCAGAGTCTGAAGATGTTACTGAATTGCTGCAATTTATCATAAAAATTAAATGGATGAGAAATCACTTTATGGATGAGAGAAGAAAGTGGATTGTTGAGATTCAATCTATTCCTGGCGAAGATGCTGTGAATGATGGAATGATAACAAAGGATTTAGAATAGCCTGTAAACCTAGTCGATAAAGCAATAGCAGGTCCTGAAAGGATTTACTCCAATTTGAAAGGAGTTCTATTATAGGTAAAATGCTACTAAACAATATCCTATGTTACAGAGAATTTTTTTTTATAAAAGGAAAGAGTCAATCAATGCCCAAAACTTTGTTATTCTCTTATTCTACTCTTATTCTAGGAATCGCCACACCCACTCCACCTGCAGCAGCCACTCTGATTAGTCAGCAGCCGTCAGTATGGAAGCAACGTATTCCATAAGCAAAACAAATTATTAACGACTCAGATGGTGGTTAATATTTTTTAGCCATAATGAATTTTTCAAATAAGACATGTATATATATTTTTGGCATATAATGCTATCATATACTTAAGAGATTACAGAATAAACAACTTTTATAAGCATGAGAAACTAAAAATGTGCTGTGACTCACTTTACTGCAATATCTCTTTATGGATAGGAAACTAAATCTCTGCTATCTCTGAGATATCCCTACAAAGTAATTTTTAAAGAATTACTAACTTCAAAGTTGGGTGGTTTAATGAATTGCTCTGAGCTTCAATTTCTGCATCAGTAAAATGAAAAGGATGGATCACATGATCTCCAAGATTCCCTTTAACTCTTATTTGATGCCAATAATCAGAGAAAACGTTTAGTAAATCTACTCTTAGCATACAATGAAGGTGAAAGGGTGCAGAACATGCCACCCCAAAATAGCTGCTTTGTCATATTGTAACAGGGTGATTCCCTAGGAAAAGAGGACGTTCCAGGTTCCCTGCTTCACCCACAAGGAGGGTGGAGCTGAGTAGAGAAAAGGAGAGAAGAGACATAATTGGAAGAAGGAAAACAGGATGGAGAGCCAGAAGGAGACCTAAGGAAGCCACATGGAGCAATGGGAGACATGTGAAGAAACCGTGTTTAGTTCTTGGTCCTGGACTGGTTGAAAGAGACGTGGGTGAGAGACCCATGGGGAGGTTGACTATGGTAGTGTTTATATTGATTTTGACTTTGCTCTTTTCCTCCCAGACTTGTCTGGCCATTTCTGACCCTTTTCCACGGGTCCTGGCCAGAAGGTGCAGGTCTTGTGGCGGGCTTTCAGGCCTTGCTTTGGGCCAATCCCTTTTGGGTAGACTTTTACCCATGAGGGTATGTGTAACTTCAGATGTTTGATTTAGAAATTATATTCTTTGTCTTCTGTATTGTATACTCATTAAAGTTCCTTTCCATTCATGCTTTTATGTCTTGTCTGCAGGTTTGGGAGTTCGGTGGTGACCCTCTCTCTGCCCTGCAACAATATCACTTAATTTGAGCTGACAACATTTGAAAAATCACAAATGCAGGAAGAACACTCTGACCCCCTCCCTTATATGAAAAAAAACAGGTCATAGAGTTTCCTATGGAAAAGATTCCTGCCCTTCATCAGGAAGAGAAATAACTTTGGGTCTCATTGATTTCTCGCTATTGTTTTTCTATTTTTAATTTCATTTCTCTCTGCCCAAATCTTTATTACTTCCTTCTTTGTACAAGCTTTGGGTTTAATGTGTTCTTTTTCCAGTTCCTTGAGTTGTATAGTTAGGTTGTTGATCTTTCTTGTTTTTTAATATAAGTACC
>NW_004567113.1:12711629-12712484 GCF_000260355.1 Condylura cristata
TGGGGCAGGCGGGGATCGAACTCTTGCGGAAGTGGCTTTAGATTCTCAGCTTTAACCCACTGCGCCACCAGGAGGGCCCTGTATATCTATCTTTTTAAAACTAATGAGACTTACTTGTGAGTTAACACATAGGTTTATCCTAGTATGCTTTTGTTATTGAGTATTCTGTACATGTTATTAGATCTAGCTGGTTTATTGTGTTATCTAAGTCCTCTATATCCTTATTTATATCCTGTCTTGTTGGCCTTTCCATTATGTGAGTGGGCTCTTGAAGCGTTCAATATTATAAAATTGTCTATTTCTCCCTTCGTTTCTGTAAGTTTTTGTTTTACATATTTTGATAGTTTTTTTTGTGTGCATAGATGTATATAATTGTAATTTCTTCTGTTGATAACTCTTTATTAACACACAACATCCTTTGTTTCCTATAACCTTTTTCTGGTTTAAAGCCTATTTTGTCTAATATTTGTACAGCCACTTCTGCACTCTTTCAGTTAATATTTGCATGGAATATATTTCTTCCATCCTGGCTTCTGCAAGTCTGTGCAAGCTGAGCCTGAAACACATGCATCTTCTACAAAAATAGGTGTGGTGATGTACTAAAAGCTGAAACTGACTGAAATTAACTCCAGGTGTATAGTGTCAAAGCTGAATTTAACTGTACAGCATGTAGCTTGCAGTAAAGAATTGCTTTATGTGAGAAAAATCCACATATCTGTGACAGAAGTATTATGTAGTAACAGTGAGAGTATAAGTGAGAAACACATTTGAGGGGTGTCATATATATATAAAATCTCTAAAGAATGAAATCAGAAAACATTACTTCATTTACAAGTATGTAGTATTATTAGCTTA
>NW_004567113.1:12712729-12714250 GCF_000260355.1 Condylura cristata
TATATATATATATATATATATATATATATAATCAGAAAGTGACTATATTTGGAGTTGATTGAAAGAGGTAATTAATATTAAGTGAGGGTCATAAGGATAAATACAAATTCAATATGACTGATGTCCTTATAAGAAAAGGAAATTAGTCCTCAGATATACAAAGGGGAAGAACCATGTGGAGACCAGAGAGAATATGACTAAGAGAATCCAATCTGCAAACCAAAGAGAAATGTGTCAGTGGAATCAATCTTGCTAACACTTTGCTCTTGAACTCCTTTTCTCCAAAATTGTGAGGAAATATATTTCTATTATCTAAAACACCCAGTCTGTAGTACTTAAGGAACTCCTAGCAAAGTAATATGGTAAGTACTGAGCATTTAGAAATTTTGGGGACCATAGAAAATAGCTTAAACTATGGAAGAATTTTTTGTCTCTATGAATAAAACTGAACAATGTAATGTAAACTAATAATGCTACACACTTATAAGTGAAGTAATAATGTTTTCTGATTTCATTTTTTAGTGATTTTAAAGCTACATATATATAACTCTATATTATATGCAGTGACATTAAAATACCTTTATTTAAGAAAATATGGTTATGCATAAATATAATAGAATATTATTCAGCCATAAAAAAGGCTATTCTGCCATTTGCAGTACCATGAGTAAACCTTGAGAGAATTATGCTAAGTAAACTAAGTCAGAAATAGACAAATAGTATATTATCTCACATGTGGAATCTAAAAAAGTTGAACTCAAGGTCGTTGTTGGGAATAGAGTGAGGGAGGTGGGGAGGTTATTTGTCAATATGCACAAACTTCAATGATAAGATGACTAAGTTCTGGGGGGTCTAGTGTACAGCATGGCAGCTATAGGTAACACTACTGTACTATATATTTGAAATTTCCTGATACAAGATCTCAAATGTCCTGACTACAAACAAAAATAAATAAAGGACACTATATGAGACCAGCCCATATTTTATCCTCAGTCTAGCAATCCTAGCCTCAAAATGCTCATTTAAAAGAAGAATTTGACTAGCTTTTATAAGGTCAAGGCGGTCAGGGCAAGGCTGGGGGCAAGAACCTTGATTTTGGTGCTGTTACTGTCGGCATTCCTTGTGCCTCCTAATCTTGAGACTCCTAATTTCTGGGAACTACACGCATTCCAGGAACTGATAAGCCTCCTTGATGAATCAGTTTCTGGAATGCAACATAAAAGCTTACCGTGTTCCCCACCAGCGTGACTTCTACAATCCTGTGGGGGTCGGTGAACCTCACCCAGGAGCGCAATAAAGTTCCTGTCAGAAACGTTGCCTGGAACTCTTACCTTTTAACTGCGCCAAACCTTTCATCTTGGTGTGGAAAACTGGGAGCCAAACCTTTCAACTTTATTTGATTGTATCACAGAATAACTTAAAGATCTTCAGTTTTGGCAGCATATTGAGTGTATTCTTATTTGCAATGACACTAAGGCAAAAAGTATATAAAGGAGGAAATATATATATATATATATTTTT
>NW_004567113.1:12715235-12717893 GCF_000260355.1 Condylura cristata
TGGCTAACTTGCAGTGCTACATCCCAACCCGTTGCTCCACCAGGGAGGGCTCCCTCTATCTGATTCTATCTTAATTAAACCAGGGTAGTATCTGCTTCCATGCCAGAAATTCTCAGTCTCTTTTCCCCCAACCCCACCACCATCTTGGTCATTATCAGCAACTAAAGGAACCAAGTTGTCCATTAGAGCTGCTTTTGTATTTTGTATTTTTAGTTGGATGTTACCTCGGGGTAATGGCTGCATAGCAACACTTGAGTACTTGTATATCAACAGAGAAAGTCCAAAAGTGCAACAATAATCACAAATATAATAAATATTTAGAACCTATTTATCTAGGACTAACCCTATGACTTTAGGGCCATTGGCAGGATTACATTAGGCATCACAGGTCTTCATTAAGAAGAATCCACAATCAGGGCCGCCCTGGTGGTGCAGTGGGTTAAAGCACAGCACTAAGAAGCTGTTAGGCCCCTCTGTATAGGCCCCTATGTGACACCCCCCCACCCTAGACAGATGCAGGCAGATACTGCCTCATGGTATCAGTTCCTGGAACTTGTCTGAAACATCTATTCCTGGAAACATGCCCTTGTGTGGTTGAGCTGTTTTGAGGTAGTTAATCTTTTAATTTATTGGTTAAATTTAATTTGCGCGGGCTGTGACGTATGTAACGGATGATGAGGCCTATATATTCCCTGGCATTTCTCTGATCGGGGTCTTGCTCCCTTTGTGTGGCCTACATGCCTGCAAGAAAGCTTGACCCCAGCTAGCTGGCTTAATAAATTCCGCTTGCTTGGTGCATCTCTGGTCCTGTCCTTTGTCGCGGGAGGCAACCAGGTGATTTCGGACCCTAACAAAACTAAAGCCACTTCAGCATGAATTTGATCCCTGTCCTGGAGTTGATGCATATAGCGTGGCAGACCTTGCCTGACCCGCCCGCTGCTCCCCTCAGCAGTGTACTTCGTGGATCTGCCTGTTCTGCTCCCCACTCTGTCTATGGTGAATCCTCTCATCACCCCTGTACCTCTTGCCTGAACCCCATTTCTATAAGCAAAATTAAATAAATCTTTAAAAAAAATCCACAATCAAGTCAAAATTCTTTGCACAAACCAGTGACATCCAGTATCTCAGACCTCTCCAAGTAGTTTGTTAATAAAAGCAATTGGTGGGTTTGTTTTGAATATTTGAAAAGTCTAACTGACTGTTAATGCACACATGTTGGGTTTTCTGAAAGAAACAATGAGATGGAATTTGGCCTGTAGGGCACTTATTAGGAATCAACACCAAAGACAGGGGGATGAATGAGGAAAATAGGATTAGGAAGGAGGTGAAATCAAGCTGTGAATCAGGCCTGGCAAAGCCTGTTAAATCAAATACCACAAGAGTCCTAGAACATATCCCATCCACCAGAGTTTTCTTTCAATGGGCCAAAATGACCAGATCTTTATACGTTCTTGTATGACCAGTTAAATGTTGGTTACTTCATAAAGTGGATTCTTTAATTAACTAGGTAGCTTCCTGGAGCTAAAACAAACCTTGGCGACAGTAAATTCAGGATATGCACTTAGAAGACTGTCACAGAACTGATGTTGTGGGCTTCACCTAGCACCTTACTGGAGGCATCTACTATTAATGGTGTTCACTCTCATTAACTTGTTATGGGTGTTTGTGAAGTTATTATTTTCTTCTGGCATTCTTTTGGGGAGATACTTAGAAACTGCATAATAGCTTGTTAATCTAATTTTACCTACTAGTTTTGGTAGCCATTACTTGTATCAATTATTATAATGATGATAATTGTCAATAGATATTTTTTAATTTCATGATTCCTTACATTAGAATGTGATCTCGATACTCCCTGCCCCACCTAATGAGGGGTGGAGCGGAGCTGGAAGAAGTTGAAGAAGACTTGGAGCAGACACATGAGACATACACGTGAAGGAGGGCATAACTGCTTCCTAGTTTGGACTTGCACAAGGGACTTGGGGGCAGAGAAAGGCACACATGGAGTTGAGACATGCAGAGATATTTGGAAGAGATACAGGTGAGCGATTCATGGGGAGGCTGACAAAGTCAGTCATTACCTTAATTTGTGCTTTCATTTTGCTCCTTTCTTCCCAAATTTGTTTGGTTTATGGCTCACCAAAGAAGGTACTTTAGACTTGTGGCAAGATTTTGGACTTCACTGGCCACACTTTGGCCCACCCCTTTTGGGTTGAGCATTTATCCATAAGGGAATGGATAAATTAGGTTGTTTTATCAGGTAACTACTACCCTTTTTTCTCTCCTCTCTATGCACTCTATCCTGGTAAATTTCTTTCACATTTAAGAGTATGCATTGTCTTTATGCAGCAGGATGGCAGAACCCATTTATAGCAAGCAAGTTTGGGAGTCCCAAGCTGTATGCTAACACTTCTACTTTTATCAGTTGGTAGAAGAGTTTACCTTTTGCCCCATTTTTATCCATTTATTTCCATCAGTGTATGCAACACCACAACACCACACTGATAAAGAAACTGGCTACATCATGCAGGAGGCTGCTTAAGAGCAAGATCCTGGCATTTTTATTGATAGAATAATCATACAGTGTTGTCAGAGGGAGTAGAAAAGGAGAAGGGGAAGTAGAAAAAGGAAAAAGGGAAGGGTGGAACTGTTCATTGT
>NW_004567113.1:12719228-12723901 GCF_000260355.1 Condylura cristata
GTTCTTTGCCCAGCAGTTAAGTTTGGGAGGCCTGAATGGACAAAGGGAATAGATGCAGCTGCCATGGGACCCTGGACATTAAACTGACAATCTAAAGAGCGGATGATCCCTCAGGCTAATTCAGATCATCATTCGGGGACACACTCTAGACTAGTCACCCTAACCAGCATGGAGTACAGAGCCTTGGGACCCTCACTCTGTCCAGCAGACCCCCTCCTGTCCATCCCACTGCTGCTCTTAGCAGTGTATTTCAATAAATACACCTGTTCTGTTCTCCACTTGGTCTCTGATGAATTCTTTCAACCCCCACACCTCTGGTCTCTATACCTGTGGTGGCGCATTTATCCACGAGGAGATGGGTAACTTTGGGTGTTTCATGGGGAAACTAGTTTAACTATATACATTCTCATTTTCTTTTTATTGCACACTAACTGCATGAAAGCTGAAGGTTTAATGCTCTAGAGAATGTTTTGTCTTGATGTGGTGTATGAGAGCAGGCAGGTTTGGAGGTCCCCAACCTGCCCTCTAACATTTTTCTCTGCCCAGACTTTAAGATCAGTCTTTTCTTCTTTTAGTGAAATAGGGAACAAATTATCGCTAAATATCTTTTTTAATAATTCTATTATTTGTATAGGTCCAGCATTTATACTTTTGGTAAATGATTTATTATGGCTCCATTCAGCAATGGAATTAATCTTTATATTTTAGTAGTAATTGTCTCTGTTATAAAACAGCTCAGTGGAGTGAATTTCAAGATCAAATTGTCTTAGCATCCCATTTAGAGAGTAGAAAGGCTCTATGAGGAGTTGCACAAAATGGAAGCTTGTATAGTCATATCAGAATGAGCATGAGACAAGTTATTAGAAAAAAAGAAAGATTATTTCAGGCAAAGCCCCCTTCCCTCAGGAGTAGGGAGAAGAGTCTTATCACATAATCACTCCAGAAGTACTGATCAGGAAATACCAGTTTGAGTGAGTGAAAATTTCATTTGGGGGAGGCGTAGAAACGGAGTTAGGTTAGGTGTTAAGTCTTGGTGTAGGCTGGCATTAATTACTCCATTTTAGGTCTATATTTCTCTATACCTCCTATGTATAGTTATTAATCATAAGACAAGAAATAGCTTCTGTCAACCACTGTATCAACACAAATACACTCTAGTGCATAAGATCTTTAATACAATTAGTAAACAAAAAGAAAAGACAAACACCTGAAGTTATTCATCCCCTTGTAGGCAAATGTCCAAACAAGGTTGGCCCAAAGCAGGGCCACTTAGGCCTGGAAATCCTGCCACAAGTCTAAGGCACCTCCTGGTCGGGACCCATAGGAAAGGGGCAAAAGGGCTCCAGCATGTCTGGGACTGAAGGAACAAAATGAAAATCAAGATAAAGCTGCAATTGATACACTCCCCACGGGTCTCTCATCCACATCTGGTTCAATCCATCCAAGAACCAAGAAGCAAATGCAGCTTCTTCACATGTCTCTCCTTGTACCTTCTGGCTCTCATCTTCCTTCTCTCCCTCCTTCAGGGTCCTTTCCAGCTTCTCCTTCTCCAGCTGAGCTGCACCCTCTTTCAGTGGGGTGGGAAAATGGAACCCCCCCCTTTCCCTGGGGACAATCCTCATAGAAAAGTTCTAAAGTTTCTGTATTAAAAATAATTTCAAAAATAAAAAATAATAATTACCTTAAACACAACTACAAGTTAAAAACCATCTGGGGAAAAAAAAAAACCTTCAATATATAACACAGAAAAAGACTAACAGCTTTAATATATAAATACTTTTAAATTAATAAGATAAAATAACAATATAAAAGGAGAAAATATATACTGATTTGAAAAGAAATGCTGCTTGGACAGTTTTCTATCTTCAGGTAAAATGGAAAAGTACTGACCCTTGCCCCCTCCAGGTGCTAACTGCAGATGTGGTAACTACTAGGAACATGGAGCCCCACAGTGTATCTGATATTTCTGAGTAAAATGAAAATTTAAAAGTCAAGCAAAGGTTCATTGTACCATAAGACAGGACAAATGACCCTGAAAGGAACAAAAGGGGTTTCAATGTATGTTACCAATTATGGGAGGAATTTAGGCTATGACCAGGAAGATTATAAGTCCCTACATACTCAGCCAATGAGGAAAGGGGGAAGGACTCGCACATTAGGGTATATAAACTGAGTAAAAATGTACTTTGGTGTGCTGGCCTATGGACCCACCTGCAGAACGCTCAATCAACTTTCATTTCTGGTGTACTCAAAGTTTCTGGGTTCAGACAGGGGAAGTTACTTCACACAATGTGAGTCACAAGAGAACAAATAAAAATGACAAAAAACACACCTCCGCTTCATGACCAAACAAAAAATACCAATTATAGCACTTAAAATTATGAGAAAGTTTTTGACCTATAACATTGGCAAAGATTCCATTTAATGACATTTTACCTTTTTACGGTACTCGTTTTTTATGGAATTATAAATCAGAACAGCTTTACTTCAGGCAATCTGACTATATAAACTAAAACTTACTGAAAGCTTAGTAGGTTTGGTTTTTACCATCTATGATCAGGAAAGGGTCTTCCAGTCGTATGTAACATCTACTCCCATAAATATGAAAATCTATTCAGCAAATGGTGTTGGAAAAATCAGACAGCCACATGCAAAAAAAAGATGCTGGATCACTCGCTAACTTACACAAAAATAAATTCAAAATGTACTAAAGACTTAGACATAATACTCAAAAGTATAAAACACATAGAAAAAAACAAGTAATACAATCCATGATAACGACATTAAAGGTGTCTTTGAGAATTTGACCCCATCAGCAAGAAAAACAAGTGAAAATAAACAAATGGGACTATACCAAATGAAAATGCTTCTATACAGTAAAATAAATGATCGGCAGTAAAAGACCCTACTGAAGTGGAGAAAATATTTGCACATCACATGTTCAAGTGAACTTGGACAACAGGACTATTCATACAACAAAAAAATAAACAATCCCGATTTTAAAAAATGGTTGGAAGATCTGAATAAACACTTCTTCAAAGAAGACATACAGATGGCTAATGTAAATGAAAAACGCTTATCTCTTATTTTAGGGATATGCAAATTGAAACACTAAGATCTCGTTCACAACTGTTAAAATTACTTACATCAAAAGGACTATAACAAGTGTTTGCACAGGTGTGCAATAAAAAGGAACTCTCATACACTGTTGGTAAGAATATTAATTGGTGTAACTATTTTGGAAAACAACAGAGAGCTTTCTCAAGTAACTAAAAATAGTGCTATCATATGATCCAGCAATCTCACTTCTGGGTATCTATGTGATGAATAAAAATTTATTAACTCTCAAAGAGTAAATGCCCCTCCATGCATACTGCAGCATTTTGTACAATAGCCAAGATAGGGAAACAATCTAAGTGTGCATTAAGAGATGATAGGTTAAAGGTAAGGTACAAACACACAATGGAAGCCAATTTAGAAATAAAAAGACATGAAATTTTACCATATGCAGCAAAATGATAGAAACTCAAGATTTTGAAATAAATCAGGTAACTATATGCAGAATATAAGGAAACAAAGCAACTCAAGTGACAAAACAAAATAAACCAGTGAATTTGGACAACAGAACTGAGGCTACCAGAGGGGAAAAGGTGGAAGTTGGGAGGAGGAGGGGTGAATAGTATTGGGTTGTGCTTCTTTATTTTTATTTTTCATTAAAATTTTTATTCTTAAATGAGTAAGAAAGAAAAAAAGCATAAAGAAATGCAGACTTACACTGTGTTCTGGTTCTATAAGGAGACTGAGTATTCACATTGAACAATGAAATTCAGATTCAAAATGTTTATGCAGAAGTCACAAAGGTACCAGTGATTCAGTTGTTGCTATTCATTTTTATTCACTAGATGTAGATACCAACAAGAAAAAAAGGAGTGTAATTTTAGAGAATTAAGTATCACTTTGTTGTTAATGTGCTACATACAGTCAGACATGTCTGCCACACACACACACACACACACACAATCCCCGAAACGTACAATACGAATTCAAATCTGCAATCTGACTTTCAAATCATAAGGAACCCTTACATAAACCACGGGTCAAAACTGCCAATCCCTGGCCTTTCCACTCCTCTTACCACTTGTATCAACCTATCCAATGTAGTCTTATTACGCCAATTACACTGTCAGACAATGTTCAAAATCTAGGTATTCTTTCAATCAACCCAGTCCTTAAAGTCATAAAAGCAAAACTCAGCGAATCCAACTTTCTCGCGTTCCCCCACCCCCACGGATGGCACGTCGCTGGCGAGTTCTAGACGTCACAATCCCTGGCGGCTTCTGTTCTAGAACGCCCCATGCTGTTCTCTTGCCCTTTACAAACAGTTAACGTGATAGATCGACCACGATGTTATGATAAGTGTCACTCACTAATGTTTTTACACTATCAGCAGTGTTTCATAGCTCTGCACCTACGCCCGGGGCCTCAGAAGCAACTGGCCGGCAAAAGTTCGCGGCTCCGGGCACATCAGCGCGGTCAGGTGAAGTCATCATCAATGCAAGCGTCGGAGCGACCCCCAGCGCGCAGCACGGGAGGAGCGCCCGCCTGGCTGCGTCCACCCCAGCAGAGGGCGCCCGAGCCTCCCCTGCCGATCGCCTCAGGGAAGCGCGCCGCGG